>NC_136422.1:39632500-39867500 GCF_052625555.1 Lactuca saligna
GTAACTTTTCTACCGACTCTGTGCAGTCTGAAGCATGCTTTGAACCTGCTGAATCCTCTCAATAGTCTTAAGCACCACTTTGGTGCTCCCCATGACCCTCTGGCCCACTTCACCCCAACATATCAGGGTCCTGCACCTCCATCCATACAACATCTCGAATGGAGGACGGTCAATACTCACGTGGTAGCTGCTGTTGTACGAGAACTCATGCTAGGGAAGATAGGTATCCCAACTGCCACTGAAGTCTAGCATGCACGCCCGCAACATATCCTCCATGGTATGGATGGTCCGCTCGCTCTAACCATCTGTCTGCGGGTGACTGGCGGTGCTAAAATGCAGATGAGTGCCCAACTCATCATGAAACTTCTTCCAAAACCTGGAAGTGAACCGCACATTTCTATCTGAAATCACTGATATTGGCACCCCGTGCCGTGCTACTATCTCCCTGATATAGATATCGGCCAACTTTTCGGCCGAGATACTCTCCTGGATCGAAATAAAATGGGCGCTCTTGGTCAATCGATCCATGATGACCCAAATCGAATCTACTCCTCGCGCATTTCTAAGAAGCTTTGTGATAAAATCCATTGTAAGATCTTCCCATTTCCACAATGGGATATCCAACCGCTGCATCTTGCTGTGCGGTCTCTGATGCTTGGCCTTGACCTTCCTGTAGGTCAAGCACCGCTCGACGTACCAAGCCACATCCCGCTTCATGCAGGGCCACCAATAGTCTAGACAAAGATCCCTATACATCTTCGTTGCCCCTGGATGAATAGAAAATCGAGATTTTTGTGCCTCCTCTATCAACATTTGGTGCATGCCTCCGTGATACGGCACCCACACCCTACGGTGCAGTGTCAATAATCCTCAACTATCATAATCGAAGGAGGTGACTTGACCCACTATACGCTCGCTTTTCCGATACTCCTCCTTTATAGCCTCATGCTGAGCTTCCCAAATCTGCTCTAATAGGGGAGTCACCACCATCATCCTCATACATACATCCCTAATCGGCGCCGCCTTTCGGCTAAGTGAATCGGCCACCACATTGGGCTTCCCCAGGTGATAAAGGATATCGCAATCGTAATCCTTCACCAAATCCAACCACCGATGCTGCCTCATGTTCAGATTTGACTGATCCATGAGGTACCTCAGACTCTTGTGGTCAGTGTAGATGGTACATCGAACCCGGTAGAGATAATGCCACCAAATCTTGAGGGTGAAGACCACCGCCCCCAACTCTAAATCGTGTGTCGGGTAGTTCGTCTCGTGAGGCTTCAGCTGCCTCGAAGCATAGGCAATGACATGCCCCCTCTGCATCAATACCACGCTCAACCCCGAAATGGACGCGTCACAGTATACAACAAAATCCTCTACGCCCTCGGGCAGGGATAAGATTGGTGCCTCGCACAATCTCTGTCTCAGAATCTCGAATGCTGCCTGCTGCTTAGGCCCCCATCGAAAGACCACAACTTTCTTAGTCAATCGTGTCAGGGGTATGACTATCTTTTAGAAATCCTGGATGAATCTCCGATAGTAGCCCGCTAATCCTAGGAAACTCCGAATCTCGGATGGAGACTTGGGAACCTCCCATCTCATCACGACCCCCACCTTCGCCGGATCTACTAAAATCCCATCCTGGTTGACTAGGTGCCCTAGAAACTGCACCTCGCGCAACCAGAACTCACACTTGGAGAACTTGGCATACAAGCTCTCTCTCCTCAAAGTCTCCAGCACCTCTCGCAGGTGCTCCTCATGCTCTTCCTGCATCTTTGAGTAAACCAAGATGTCATCAATGAAAACTATCACAGATCGATCTAGCATCAGTCTGAATATGCAGTTCATGAGGTCCATGAACACGGCAGGAGCATTGGTGACCCTGAACGACATCACCACGAACTCATAATGGCCATAACACGTCCGAAATGCGGTCTTCTACACATCCTCCTCTCTGACCCTCATCTGATGATAACCTGAATGCAAATCGATCTTGGAGAACCAGGATTCTCCCTGCAACTGATCAAAGAGGTTGTCAATCCTCAGGAGTGGGTAACAGTTCTTCACCGTTACTATTTCAGCTCCTGGTAATCTATACACATCCGATGTGACCTGTCCTTCTTTTTCACAAATAGGATCGGGGCTCCCCAGGGTGAACTGCTCGGTCTAATGAATCCCTTGTCTAACAGCTCCTGTAGCTGTGTAGACAACTCCTGCATATCAGGAGGAGCCAACTGATGGTGCCTTGGCTATCGAAGCCGCACCAGGAACTAGGTCGATCCTGAACTCTACCTGTCGCTCCGAAGGTATTCCACGAAGCTCCTCCGGGAACACATCAGCGTAGTCTCACACCACTGGAACCTCGTTCATCGTCGCCTTACCCGCCTCCCGGGTATCCACAACATACGCAACATATCCGGCGCAAACCTGCTGAAGGTAGCGCCTAGCTCTTGCTGTTGAACATACTGTGGGTCCACGTTGTAGCCTCTTGCCGTGGATCACTAACTCTCCCCCACTTGGGGTCCTGATTCGCACTAGTTGTTGTGCGCAATCTATCACCGCCCTATTAGGGCTCAACCAATCCATGCCTATAATCACCGTGTTCCCACGCAACGGAATGGGAACCAAATCCACCAAGTAGTGCTCCTCGAATAACCTCAGAACACAATCTCTGAACACCACTTATGCCCACATTGATCGATCATCGGCGATCTCTACCTCTAAAGGGCAATCCAACATGCATGAAGACACAGTAAAGTTCTTGCTAAGCGTAAGAGAAACAAACGATCGGGTGGCACCCGAGTCAAACAACACCTGAACATGGATACCGTTCACATGGAACGATCCTAAATCATATACACAGAGCACATATCAATACCATAACAGCATGAAAATGAAATAGAGGGAAAGAATCATACCCGTCACCACATCGGGTGCGGCGCGTGCCACCTCGGTAGTTAGCTGAAATGCCCAGCTCCTCACCACTAGCGCCTCTGCCTTGCCCTGCCGGCCATCAGTGATCCGCTGGGTCGCTGGAGCTGGCGCCTTCACTAGCACGGTTGTTGTCAACTGAGGGCAGTTGGCCTTCTTGTGGCCCCTCTAGTTACAGTGAAAACACAGCAACTCAGACATCTGTATCACAGGTGCATGGGCGGTACAATCCCTGTTGACATGCCCCGTCTTGCCACACTTATAGTAGCCCGACGATCCCAGACTACATGCCCCCTCATGAGGCCTGCGGCATTTCCTGCAGCGGCTTGGTCCTGACTGGCCTTTCGGCCTACCATCTGATCCCTTGGGCTTTTTCCCTGAAGCCCCTCCTGTCTGTCCCTCCTCTGTCTTCCTCTTCCATATGTACTCCAGATCTATCTACCTCCCCCTCACCCTGGCAATCAAAGAGTCCAGGGTAGGGCAAGCTGAAAAACTGACATGCTCCCGAATATCAGCTCGTAGCATGTCCTGATAGCGGGTCCTCCCCATGTCTTCTTCACCCGCGTACTGGGGCACCAACAATTCCCTCTCCTGGAACTTGGCGGTGATCTCTGCCACAGTCTCCGTTGTCTGCCTCATGTCCAAAAACTCTCTGGCCAGCTGTTGAAGCTCGACAATCAGTGCAAAATCTACCCTGAACCTGGTTACAAAGTCCGACCAGGTCATTGCCTCGACAACCGAGTCTCCCAACGAGTCACCAACGGACTCCCACTAATCCCTAGCTCAATCTCTCAAACATCTCGCTACAAATCTCACTTTCGACCCCTCAGGGTAGAAGCTAGTCAACTGTGTAGACTCAATGTCTGCAATCCAACGCCTGGCAGCTATGGGGTCCTTCGCCCCGTGAAAATCCGGCGCACCACTGCCCCTGAAGTCCTTAAAGGATAATGTGCGAGATCCTGACTGGCCAGATGCCATGTCACTCCTGAACGCCCTGAGGCGGTCCTCCATTAGCTCGACTATCCCTTCCTTGATCGACCCAAAAATGATGGGGTTCGACTCACGGATGGCTCTAGTGATCTCTGACGCGATGAAATCACGTAGCCTCTTATCTACTGGCTCGGAACCTGATCCCAAACCCGATCCCTCTCCAGAACTGCCACCAGCTGGCCTCTGACGTAGTACCACCATTCTGCAATAGACATGACAACCATCAGTGATACTATTACTATTAAAGGAATTACATCTATTTCCAGTTCCCTGGTCTTGTCTTGGTCCTCCTTATTTCGGGTACGGATCCTATGCTTTCAGTAGTACGGGCCCATACTACCTTCCACATTTATCCGTACCTTCTTCAAGGACTGCCTCGACTCCACCAGATCCCTTTCACTACTGCTGATCACTGCTATACTCATCCTAGGCTTGCCCTAGGGAAATCTCTAACTCCGCCCTACCCGGTCCTCAGCTGCTGAAGGCCTCATTGTGATGCCAATTAGCCATTACCTGAATACCATAACATGTGATGAGACTCAGATAATCCTTCGAGTAACCGACTCATCCCTACAACGGTTAGACTCAAATGAGAGTTGCGCAATAGGGCCAAATCCATCACTCTAAGTTTATTCAACCCTAGTCACATGTGACGTGATGTATTCACCTAATGGATAACTCCCATCGCTCAGAGTCCGACGAAGCACAAAGCAATCAACATTCAGACAAAAGGAAACAATCTCAAGCAACTTCGCTCTCATAGAGAGAAATTGAACTAGCATACAGTGCTAAACTCATACTATCAGGCATAACCCTAACGGGAAATCCTACTGCTGTCTACTCAATTCTAGCATGTAATTTTCATACACTGAACCACATAAAGTAGGCACATAAGGCATCACTCCCAGATCCTTAGTCCTATTCTAGCATGTTGTTCTACTGAAACTGATAAACATAACATAACCTTGTGTGGGTACTTTGGGAAATACTTACTTGAGCTCGTCCGGTCGCGCACATTACACACTTTATTCCTTCTTAAAACTCTTAGAAAACATTTTCTTTTTCAAAATCTTTTAATCCCTCGATTTGAGTTCAGACACCCCTGAAGGTGTGTACGAATCCCTCAAACCAGGGCTCTGATACCAACTTGTAACATCCCAAAAATACAGGCCAAAAATTTCGTTTTTAATTAAGCGATTTGAAAAAGCGTTTGTAACAAAATATCACACGATCATAATATTTGATAAAACATGTCTCGTGGTCGTAAACCAAAACATAAAACATGAAAATGTTAGAGTACAAAATCCCAGAATGACTCTTGGTGCGGAAATCAAAAGAGCGTGTGTGATGCGCCGCTACCGCGCTAACTCCTTCCCCTTGACAGAAGAGGTACCTAAAACAAAAACGGAAAACCGTAAGCACAAAGCTTAGTGAGTTCCCCCACTGTACCACATACCATATAATCACATAGCATACATACTTCCAGGCAATTCTGGGGTGCCCGACCTACCCGGTATGGCCATGCTGGGGTGCCGACCTACCCGTGTCAAGCCATTCTGGGGTGTTGACTACCCATGTCAAGCCGTTCTGGGGTGCTGACTACCCTTCGGTCCTAACAACCGAACCTAGGGGACTGCTCCCCTCCTACTACCACTAACACATATAACAAATCATACTGGCATATAAACATATCATCCCATACTGTCAGACATAGCTGGGGTGCCTGACCTATCCTTTGGTCCTAATGACCGAACTCTACTACTATTACATATCATGCCATCATATAACATATTAGGTAGTAGCAACCTAGATGATATCACAAAGACAATCATCTAACATACACCTCCTACTAGTGGGCCGACATTGTGGCTGTAGACCCACCGCTACTGGAAGGTAACTCACCTCGAAAGTAGTTGCTGAAGTCTGCTTGCTAAACGCCCGACTGCTGAATCGCAAATCCTTCGGCTTTGAATCATAAACATAGGTTAGCCTCTCATACACACCCTTAGGTCAGATGACTTACCCACCCCTGGTCCAAGGTCAACTCCTTGGTCAAGGTCAACTTTTAGTTGACTAGACTCGCCGAGGCATGGCACCGACTCGCCGAGTCCTTCTCCCACTAACCCGGTCCTGCACGCCAAGTCCATCTTCCCACTCACTAAGTCACCCTTAACTTACTACTTGGGACTATAGAACCGACTCACGATCCAACTCGCCGAGTCCAAGAACAACCCGTTGAGTTTGAAGAACAACTCGTCGAGTTCCAGGCAATATTCATATGACTCACCGAGTTGTTCATCCAACTCGCCAAGTCTAAGGCCACCTTCATAGAACTTGCCGAGTTCCTCGTTGGGACTTGTCGAGTCCCTATGACCCATTTCCCATACAGACCAAAATATGAGGCATGCAACGCTTCCAAACCATAGATCCATGTTCCTTGAGCATGCTTATCACGTAAAGTTGCGAACTTTACGTGCATGCACGACCCTATAAGCTCAAAATGGCAAAACCAAGCTCTTAATGAGGTCATACACTCAATGGGGACCTCAATCACTTCAACCACAAAAACTTTATACTTCTAATACGCCCATAAGCTCCAAATCTGGAGTCCTTTCAGAACATAGAGCATTAACACATGGAGCTTGAGGTTTTAGGGCTTGAAAACCACTAATTTGGGACAAAAAGGGGATCTAATGAACTAGTGATCAAGGTAAGAACTTTTCTACCTGAATGGAAGCTCCTCACAGTGTAGATTCCGGATCTATCTCCCCTGCTTGCACACTTCAACCTCTTCCTTCTTCTTCTAAGCTCCAAACCTTCTTCACAACGCCAAAAACACTCTCAAGAACAATATGGGGGCTACGGTTTCGCTCTATAGCTCTCTGGAGGTGTTAGGGAAAAAGGAGGCCAAGTTAGAGCGTTTAAATAGGGTGCAAACACCCGGATTAGGGTTTTTTCCGAAACAGGTTCTAGTCGCCGAGTTCGGGGACCGACTCGTCAAGTCCAAAGTTTTGTCCCCGTGCCTTATCCCACTCATACTCGGCGATTTGGCCCATCAACTCGCCGAGTCCAAGGCAAAAATGCATTATTTTCAAATGTAAATAGCAAGGAGTACGTATCGGGAACCAGGTGCTACAAAACGACATTAGTATAATCACATTTCTATACACCACCACCTTTTATTTTAGCATTTTTGGCATTGAAGTCCATATGTACTAACTTCCTACCACACCCATGAGAAACATATGAATATATGGATCCCAAATCAAACAAACTTTATGTGTCGATTGAGTTTCCTAGAAAGGTACCTAAACCAATATATGTACTCTCATAAGCCTAAAAAACATGTCATCTAAATGGCTCTCCTTTTTTTATGTGGAGATCATTTTGCTTGCTTCCTAACTCTTTTTTCATATCTTTTAATGCATGGGTGAATATAGAAAATGTCCCTTTTCACTAAATATATCACTTCTTTAAACTTGTGGTACATTCTTTAGCAAAGTGTAATTTTTTACATATTTAAAAATTAAAAAAAAAAAAACTAACATCTTCTTTGTATCTACCTTCACTATCCCAATTTGTTTCTCTTTCTTTAGTCCATGTCTTTTTGTAATCTGAACTGCTTCTTCCAGGGATCTTACTTTTACTTTTTCATTTCCAATTTCTCCCACTTATTTATCTTTATTACACGTTATAAGTTTCATATTCTCCTTTTTTCTTATTTTGGTAAAGATTTAACACTTCATTCAAGAAGATTTTAAAATTTCATGGCAATTCGTTAACAAATTAACTCACCTTTGTTTCTTCATTGGGCATTATTCTCCTCAAAAAAGTTAAGAGATTATGGAACTTTGTACTATATTTATTCATGTTCGTATGCCCTTTCTTTAGTCTAATAAAATCTTTCTCCAATTAATCAATCTCTTTCGTTATGCATAAACTTTCGTTAAATCATTCAAATAGTTCTTACTAAGATAATTTGCGTAACACTTTAGTGTTCATGTTTCGTAACGTCCCAATTTTTATAATAAAATCTTCATTTTTAAAGTAGCATAACACTCGTTTCTATAAATGTACATTTAAGGAAAAAACATTTGTTGATTAACCAAAATTTCATAAATTAGAGTAATAATAGAAGTATCACGGAATCTCAAATCATAAAATTGTTGATGTGTATGTACAGTCACTCCTTCACATTCACATGTTTTGATGAAGTACCTAAAAAAATTAATCCAAATCCGTAATTTAAGCTTAATAATTTCCCAAAGATAACACATATAACTATCTACATAACAACAATGGGCTTCCTCTAACCCCTAGTTCCATAATAATGTTGTGAGTATCTAGGCCCATAATACTTTAGTTTATTTTACCATCAACTCGCCCCTTGTAAGTGTCTAGACTCACAACACATAATGTAACATTATGCTTTTATAAGTTTCTTATTTCGGATATGTGTTCAACAAATGGATCAAGTAAAGGCCTTAGGCTTCAATGGAATAGTGTTTA
Organism: Lactuca saligna; assembly: GCF_052625555.1. Taxonomy (NCBI): domain Eukaryota; kingdom Viridiplantae; phylum Streptophyta; class Magnoliopsida; order Asterales; family Asteraceae; genus Lactuca; species Lactuca saligna. Next base: position 39,640,931 of record NC_136422.1, read on the forward strand.
GAACCTATCGAATGTTGATAATATTCATTATGTAATCTAAGCCCTAAGTTTGTGTTTTGGGTTGAAAATGGGAAAAGTGGTTTTTCATACTTTTTTCATGGATGATGGTTTGTAGTTCATCATGTGTTAAGCCAATATTAAATAGATAGAAGTATAAGACTAATAAATACCTTTCCACGGATATAAAGATCGCCGAAATCGGAGTTAAAATGAGGAAGTTATGGTTGTTTGAAGTTTGGTGGATTTCGGTGTAACCGTCACCACGGAGTGGTGATCAGAGTCCACGGCATGGCAGTCGCCAAGCGGTGGGGATCAGAGGCCATGACATGGCAATCTGTCAGGACCAAGCCCATAATTTTAGGTTTTCCAATGTATTTAAGCATAAGGTTCCACATTTTTTGGGCACTGTAGCGGCCTCCATCACCTCTACGATCCCTTGGGAGGAACCCTAGCATCCACCTTTAGGATTTGAGCTTCTCCTCTCCCCTCTCTCCTCTTTTGGGTGCTTTTTATGATATTTTGATGAAGTGAAAGATCAAGAAGGCTCTTTTGGTTTCAAGGAATGATGCTTTAAATTTAGATTCATCAAAGACACTACATTTGTAGACTATTTTAATTATAAAGTTCCAGTCTTACTATGTAGTTCTTTAGATCTTCTCATTTGAGGGTTTTCTCACATTTGGTCCATTTTTATTAGGCGGTCTTATATTTGAGTCAACTCTAGCATCCTTTGATTAGTTTAGGATGCTTCATGGACCTCATGGATTAGGAAAGTTATGATTTTTTCCTTCCCTTTCTACAATCCAAGTTATCATTATCCTTTAGGCCACTTCGGTGTATTAAAGTTTAGATCTTGAAACATTGTGGCATTATAATGGACAAATTTTGAAACTTTATCCATCTAGACATCTTGTTGATTCAGATACGAAAGTTAGAGACTTTGACTTAATGGATTAAGTTAAGAAAGTTTCATTTTTGGGTCCCTTTGAGACTTAAAGTCTAGATCCCTATGGTTCGGACCTTCCTAATGGATAAAGTAAGAAACTTTATCTATTAAGGGTTTAGACAACATCTGATCTAAGATTTGGAGCTCTTGAAATTTGAAAAAAAAAAGGATTAAGCTTATTTGATTTTTTCAGACCAATCCCTACGGTATGGCCTTAGGCTACCATAGCTTTGCGACTGGGGAGTCAACGACTATTTTGGTGTTTGGTGCACACTATGTGGCCAAGGAAGACCATGACATGGAGGGTTATAGTTGGCAATATATTAATTTAACTTTGAATGTTGACTTTTTGACTAGTTTGACTTTTGGTTAAATATGGGTCGAATTGAGTATTTAGCTAGGGATTGGTTTTGGTTGGGCTTTAGGGAGCTTGGGTTGGATGTTTTGTTATTGAGGTAGCAGTAGGGCTTCTATTGAATAGTTTAGGTGAGTCTCTTCACTATACTCATTAGTCGAAGGCACCAATACCGGTCCACTAGGTTATGTTTGTAGGAAGATAATTGTCTTTGTGATGCTTGTTGATATATCTATATGTGGTTGTTGTCTTTGTGACTCTTTTTGATATGACTATATGCTTAGTTTTAGGAGGTGAAATAGACTCGTACCGGTTGAAAGTTATTGAAGGAGTTGAAATAGACTTTGGGGGTGAAATAAACCCAATATCGATTGAAAAGTTATTGAAGGAGTTGAAATAGAATCAGGGGGTGAAATAGACCAATTACTGGTTGAAAGATACCGAAGGAGTTGAAATAGACTCAGGGGGTGAAATAGACCCAATACCAAATGTAGTATAATGAAGGAGCTGAAATCGAATCAAGGGTGAAATAGACCCAATTTAGCTTCATGTCGTTACGTATGTTTAGTATGTAGTGTATTGAGGAACTCACTAAGCTTTGTGCTTACACTTTATGTTTAAAATGTTTTCTAGGTACTTGTTGTTTCAAAAGAAAGGGCTCGACTTAATCGCACTGCATCCCATCAAGATTTATTCCGCATTAACTATTTTTCTTATTTTACTATGATGTCTGAGAAAACTTTGACTATGATCGTCTTTTGGAATAGTGAATGAATGGTTTTGACTTATTTAAAATTGAAATTTTTACACAATATTTTTGGAATAGTGAATGAGAGCCATGGTTTTAACGATTCGGTCACACTCTCGAGTGTATCTCAACTCAAACTGAGAATTTGGTAATATTTTCAATAAAAACATCTAAGGCGATTTCTATAAAGTAAAAGGGGTGTGATGGATGCAATCAACCGAGCTCAAGTATGTTTTCCGAAGATACCCATAAATGTGATATGCTTACTGTTTTGGTATTAATATGTGAGAATTGCATGTTAGATTAGCAATAAGGATTTGCTCGGGCTTTGCATGATATAATTCTAGGAGAGATGCCTTTATATGCTTGTTGGTTGAGCTTTTGGAACTACATGCTAGTATGGATTTCATATGTTGGATAGAATGGCATGTTTAGGTGAGACGATAGTTTACATTACTCGGTGGTCAAATGATGCTTTCTTTGTTATTTTGGGATCTCTACTAATATCGAGTAACTATTAAGAAAATATGTTAGGTTACATGTTACAAGGATTAGATAATTTTAGAAAGTTAGGTTTAACTCTATTGCGCAGCTCTTGGTTGAGTCCAACCGTTGTAGTGTGAGACGTTGTAGTCGAAGAATTATCTAGTTCTTGTGGCATGTAACTTATTTGTAGGGTAGTTAGAAAGTATTAAAGAGAGTCTCTTATGTAATTGATAGTAGAGAGTAGCGTGAAAGGAACCCTAGGAAAGCCTAGGAAGAATATTAAAATGTGATTGTGTGAGCATTTTCAAAAGAGAGATCCTAGAAGGAGAACCTTGGAAGATTAGAAATGTTGGTGGCCTATAGAATATTATTGCCCGAATATTTCTTGATTTATGTTTTGTGTGACCCATAATGTGTGAGAAAACTATTAAAAGGATATGTTAAGTTAGATGCTACAAAGGCTAAATAATTCTAGAATGATTGATGTGGCCCTATCGTACAACTCTCGTTTGAGTCTAACTGTTTTAGGGTATGGTCTTTTCTTCAAAAGATTATTTAAGTTTTTTTAGATATAATTGTATTCATGAAGTAGTTAGCTAAAGTTAGTAGGGATTCCTCAACAGCTGATGGCAGGGTGACGTGATAATCCTATGACTAGGAGAGCCTAAGAATTGTCGTAGAGGAATTGACGTGCTACCTAGCGGTGTATATTCGTTTAAGAGTGGGTATATCTAATTGGATTGGATGGTGGTAGGCATGAGTAGTTACTTAGAGGATCTAGAAATTTTTTTGAGAAAGTATGGATGTGCGAAGCTAATATTGGGCCCGTACTACTAAAATCATAGGACTTGTACTCTAATCGAGGAAATTCAAGGATTCTAAGGGGCTGACTGAGGGTAGATTGTATGGCTTTGCACGATGATTCATTGCAATATGTTTTCGTCTTATGTGGTTTATCGGTTATGGTTGTTCATTTCAAGGATGGGTCTGGTGATTTCTTGGGCCTTACTGGCCATGTTGGTTTGGGTTTGAATGGTGTAGAACTAGTTGAGTTCGTTGATTTTCAGGTTTCAAGGGCTTTGCACGAGGTAGTGCTAGTTAAGTCGTGGGACTCAAGAAGAAAGTGATTTTTATGATTGGCTTGAGGATTGCATCGGGAGGACGAGTGATTAGTAGATGGATTGGGATGCCACTATCTACGATGGGGGTTATGTTCTTCCAACTTATGTGCTCGATGGAAAGAGAGAGCAGACACATGATTTTCAGAGTTGGGATGTAGACCTAACATGGGGCTAGATAGTTATAGTTTTCGGAGGATAGTATGGCAGTGTGGGAATGCATAAGATGATTCTTGTCATGCGGTTTCCTTGAGATAAGATCAAGGGTCTAACTTTTTTTAATATAGGCAATTCATGTGCTAGTTGATTGTTTTAGGTGATCAGGGAAGTGAATCAGAATCACAACTTTTTTTTCTCTGATGCATCCCGACTAGGAGGATGATACACCTTGTACTCATGAATGATCATCATGATGAATTGATGGTCGGTGAATTTGTAGACAAGGTGTGTGGTAGTCTGTTTGTTCCTACATAAAGAATCAGTACTATGAATGTACTGTTAGAATTATTGCTTGTGCATCTGCGTGGGATTATTAATGTTACAGGTAGTTATGATTAGGAAGTTTCCAAGGTCTCAATATGAGATTCAGAATCTCTTTGGGTTTGTTTGGTCCTTATCCAGAAGATCATCTTGCAATGTGTAATACATTCCATGGGTCAGGGATGTTATGTATCTGTTTGAGCTGGTTTGAGATTTGGTCTGTTTGCAACGCCAATTGGTAGTAGTTTGAACCCTAAGTGGGGGACAACTCGGTATTCTGCTTAGAAAATCATCGATCTGTCGACTTTATGGTTTCATAAGAATGGCCCATAGGGATCTGTGGTTCGGGTAGGCGAAACATTGGTTCAATATTTGGTCAATACGGGGGTGCAGAGCAAGTTGCCATTAGATGTATATCATCAGGAATGCATGCGTTATCTTCATTGTAGGCAGGTATTGGACAAGGAGCTTGTTGTAACCAATGGTTTCTTTTGGTAATGTTGATGAATAGATTAATAGGTGTTGGTTCACTTATGTTGAGTATCGGTTATTGAGGGATTTGTTAGCTCGTTGTGTAGATTGTTATCTTTAGTCTAGGTTGGGCAGTTGTTGATTGGTAAATCAACTTCATAATTTTGTATCTTTAGTTCCACATGGTTTTTTTCCAGTAGTGTATTGCATTATTGGACTATTTGTCAATGTATTCTACATTATCTGTTATGGAAGTATTTTTCATAGCAGGCTCTGGTTTGTCAGCTATCATTGGTTATTGGGAGTTTAGATGTCAGAGTGGTGTTGTTTAGTTTAGCAAGTGTGACCTTGGATCTTTACAGCATCCAGTTATGATATTTCATGTCGGCGAGGATGGTTTCTGGATTGACCCAAACATGGTTTTAGCACTGTTTCTAGATAACATTGGAAGCTTTATCAAGTTATTTACATATTGGTAGGATTTGTATAGTTTCATTCAAGCCATCAAATCTTTATTTCGGCCATCCATGAGAATATTTTAGTGGTTGAGGTTTGTCATTTCGATTAGATCTACTGGTATCTTACTATTTTGGTATGCTTTTGAGGAAGAAAGAGTACAGTAGATCTAGGTTTGGTTATGTGTTTCCCTTGGGGGTGTATATTGTGGTGATTAATCAAAGATGGTAATGAGGAAGGCACATGTGGACTGAGCAAGATAACATGAGAACACTAGGTTCGAATTATTGGCATGGTTCTTATTTGGGTTCTAGCCTTTGAATTGGAACAAGAGTTCAATCTCATATCTCATTATATGGTTGTACGCAACCATGCTTTCTTCTGATTTTGTGTTGGCAGCAACAAAAACTATGAATGGAATTTTACATTATAAAAGTTAAGGTTCATGTTTTGTTGAGATGGATATTGATTGCGATACTACAAGTCAGTGGGTCAATGATTGAGTACTTATAGGCCCCTACGGTGCTGCTCATGAGTTTTCAGGACAGTGTTGGAATGACAGGAAGATGGGCATGATATTGTGAACTTATCTTTCTAGTGGCTAGAGGGTGTCACAATATATAATGAACCAATGGTTTCATGATTCATGTGAGTGGGACCCGATAGTCATTTGATTGAGACTCTTAGGTCTTGTATCCTTAGTATTATTGGCATGTTTAGGTGTTAGTGCGTTTTTGGGAGCCAGGAGTCTCAGTGACCAGCTTGTTTGGATCATATGGAAAGTAATAGGTTGTTGGGAGTATTAATGATGCATTAGACTCTCTTTCTTAATGTTTGCATTATGAAACCTGTATTGCGGGTTGTTTATTAGGAGTTGGTTATCAATTTTGCGTATTGGTTCTGAAATCTCGAGTCACACGGTTCATTGTAAATGTGTAACACCGGAAATTTATAGCCAAATTTTTTTTTTTTTTATAAAAACATAATTTCGTTAATATTCATAAAAACAACTATTTTACTTGTTCCTCATAAAACAACCATTTTAATAGTTCAACATAACAGTACAAAATCCCAAGATCAACATGTAAAAACTCCAATCGTGTGTGTACGGATCAAGCCGGCGCCTTCCCACGGTCGTCACTAGCACCTGAAACAAATAACATCAACACTGTAAGCACAAAGCTTAGTGAGTTCCCCAAAATACCACATATAACACATATTAGCCACTCGAGGCTATAACTCTGTGGGTCCGTGCACCCAAACTCCGTGAACCCTCAGGTTCTAGCTCTGAATAACATGCACTACATAAATCACATAGAAATCATGCAGTACAACACATAACATACATAGCATACAATTATTCAATCACATAACTCTGGTTACCTACTCAAGGTAAAGTATAGAGAGGAGACTCACCTCGATGTCTCGGTAAATATCTGACTCGGAAGAAGTGTGATCTAGCCTCCGCCTAATCACATAAAACTCTCATAAATACAACTGTACTCAACCCTAAAAGTCAACAAGGTCAACGGTCAAACTTTGACCCGACTCGTCGAGTGCACTAGGGCGACTCGGCGAGTCTACACGTGTCCACTGACTCTCTTAGATCCTCTCTTGGCACGTCGAGTACTCCCCTTGATCCGACGAGTTCCACCTAGCATGAATCGTGGGGCCACCCCGACTCAACTCGCCGAGTCTCAGAATAACTCGGCGAGTCCCAACTTGAACTTAGACCCCTGACTCTCCCTGACTCACCGAGTCATTTCCCCCAACTCGGCAAGTCCACTCACTGAGTGATTAACGGGCCACCTTCATACTACTCGTCGAGTCCGTTCTTCGGACTCGGCGAGTTCATGCCATGCACGAACTCAAAACAACTTCTGAGGTTAGATCTGTTCCATACAATCATAGATCTGGCCTCCCCAAGCATGATAATCACGTAAAGTTGGGACCTTGACACACATATAACATCTAAAAGGTCCAAAATGGTGCTTTAGCCCCAAAAATGACATTCCAAGCTCAAGACTCCCAAAATGACTCATAAAGCTCCATGGGTTAAGGTCTCTGGACCTCTTTGGGTCCAGATCCAAAACACAACTCGAGAAGGGACCAACTACTCCACTTAATAAACCTCTAAAAGGGGTAGAAAACCCTAACACTAAGAATAAACACCAAAAAGTGAAGAAGGTCCGAGAATAATACCTCAATACAGCCTCTATGAGCTCAAAGACCACAAAAATCGCACCTCCTTCAACCTCCTCTTGCCTTGAACACTTCCTTCTTGCAACAACACCCACAAAAGTTCAAGATTGGCCTCTCCTTCCTCACAAACGCTCTAGATCTCTTTAGGGTTTCTCTCTGGGGGTTGGGTGAGCACAAAAGTCGGCCATAAGGCCCTTTAAATAGGCCTCAAACCCGGAGATTTAGGGTTTCATTACACAGCGCAGACTCGCCGAGTCCATACCCTGGACTCGCCGAGTCCAAGCGCGCACCAGCGATCAATTCCGCGTCCCTACTCGGCGAGTCTGAGCTCCAACTCGCCGAGTCCCTCTCACATAATAACAAAATTTAAACTTACAAGATACCTGGTAAAATCCGGATGTTACAACTCTCCCCCACTAGAACTGGACTTCGCCCCCGAAGTCCCACTCTAAAACAGCTCCGGATGCTGCTCCCGCATCATACCCTCCGGCTCCCAGGTCATCTCTGATCGCTTCCGATGTTGCCACTGAACCAACACCAGAGGTACCTCCTTGTGCATCAAAACCTTGATCTTCCAATCCCTAATAGCCACTGGTCTCTCCGCATAATTCAGGCTCGCATCGACCTGGATATCCTCAAGTGGGACCACTGCCGACTCATCGGCTATACATTTCCTCAACTGCGACACATGAAACGTGTTGTGAATTTGCCCCAACTCTGCTGGCAACTCCAGCCGATAGGCTACCCGGCCTACCCTGGTAATCACACGAAACGGGCCTATAAACCGGGGCCCCAATTTGCCCCTCTTCCTGAACCGGATCACTCCCTTCCAAGGGGAGACCTTCAGGAGAACAAAGTCACCGACCTGAAATTCCAGCTCGGACCGGCGTCTATCCGCGTAACTCTTCTGTCGGCTCTGAGCGGTCAATAACCTCTGCCTGACCAGCTGTATCTGCTCTGTCGTCTGATTCACGATCTCTATACTGCCCATTACTCTTTGCCCAACCTCTCCCCAACATATGGGAGTCCGACACCTCCTACCATACAGCAGCTCAAAAGGTGGCATACCGATGCTCGAATGATAGCTGTTGTTGTAGGAAAACTCCGCCAGAGGCAAATACGTGTCCCAACTACCCCCAAAGTCCAGAACATAGGCCCGTAGCATGTCCTCGAGTGTCTGTATCGTCCGCTCACTCTGACCGTCGGTCTGGGTGTGGTATGCGGTACTAAAATGCAGCTTAGTACCCAACTCCTCATGAAATTTCATCCAAAAACGGGAAGTGAACCGCACATCGCGTTCTGAAACAATCGAGATCGGCACCCCATGCCGAGATACAACCTCCCTCACGTAAACCTCTGCCAACTGCTCCGCCGAAGAACTCTCACTGATGGCAAGAAAGTGAGCGCTCTTGGTCAATCTATCCACGATCACCCAGATTGCATCAACTCCTCTGGCAGTCCTCGGCAATTTGGTGATAAAGTCCATAGTGATCTGTTCCCACTTCCACTCGGGAACCTCCAATGGCTGCAACTTGCCATGCGGTCTCTGGTGTTCGGCCTTTACCCTTCGACAGGTCAAACACCTTTCGACAAACCACGCTACATCCCTCTTCATACAGGGCCACCAATACTCCTTCCTTAGGTCCAAATACATCTTCGTGGCCCCGGGGTGGATCGAAAATTTCGATCTATGAGCCTCCTCCAGTAATGTAGCACGTGTACCACCCACAAACGGTACCCAGATCTTGCCCTGATAAGTCATAAGACCTCGACTATCCGATACAAACTCAGAAACCAATCCAACAACCCGCTCTCTCTTCTGCATCTCCGGATGCACGGCCTCGGCCTGAGCCCCACGAATGGCATCCAGAACTGGAGCTATCACGGTCAATCTCATACATACATCTCGCAGGGGAGTACTCTCCGCTCTGCGACTCAATGCGTCGGCTACCACATTCGCCTTGCCCGGGTGGTACAAGATCTCACAATCATAATCCTTGACCACGTCTAACCATCTCCTCTGCCGCATATTTAAGTTAGGCTGATCCATCAAGTACTTCAAACTCTTATGGTCCGTGTAAATCGTACAACGAACCCCATACAAGTAGTGCCGCCAAATCTTGAGGGCGAACACCACTGCCCCCAACTCCAAATCGTGTGTGGGGTACCTCGTCTCGTGAGGCTTCAACTGCCTCGAAGCATAAGCTATCACATGACCCTTCTGCATCAATACCGCTCGCAATCCTAGGATCGATGCATCACAGAATACCACAAAACCTTCCATTCCTTCCGGAAGGGCTAATACTGGAGCTTCACACAACCTCTGGCGAAGCGTCTCAAAGGAGGTCTGCTGCTCAGGACCCCATGCAAATGCCACACCCTTCCGGGTCAATCTGGTGAGTGGAACCGCAATCTTGGAGAAATCCTTAATAAATCTCCGATAATACCCTGCCAACCCGAGAAAACTCCGGATCTCAGAAGGTGACCTCGGCACCTCCCACCTCATCACTGCGTCAACCTTGGCCGGATCGACCAATATCCCCTTCTGGTTAACGAGATGTCCCAGAAACTGGACCTCCCGTAACCAGAAATCGCATTTGGAGAACTTTGCGTAAAGCTTCTCCGCTCTCAAAACCCCAAGCACCTCCCTCAGATGCTCCTCGTGCTGCTCCCTGGATCTAGAATATACCAGAATATCATCAATGAAAACAATCACCGACCGATCCAACATCGGCCGACATACCCTGTTCATGAGGTCCATGAACACGGCCGGGGCATTGGTGAGCCCAAAAGGCATCACCACAAACTCATAATGCCCATAACGCGTCCTGAATGCTGTCTTCTGGACATCCTCGTCCCGCACTCTCACCTGATGATAGCCCGACCTCAAATCTATCTTGGAAAACCAAGATGCTCCCTGAAGCTGATCGAATAAATCGTCGATCCTCGGTAGCGGGTAACGATTCTTGACCGTCAACTTATTCAATTCCCGGTAATCGATACACATGCGATGCGAGCCATCCTTCTTTTTCATAAACAGGATGGGTGCTCCCCACGGCGAGCTACTCGGCCGAATAAACCCCTTCCCCAGCAACTCCTGAAGTTGCGAGGATAACTCCTGCATCTCTGGAGGCGCAAGGCGATATGGCACCTTAGCAATAGGCGCAGCTCCAAGAACCAAATCGATGCCAAACTCTACTTGCCTCACAGGAGGCACACCTGATAACTCGTCGGGAAATACATCTGGAAACTCCCGCACCACCGGAACTTCATCCATAGAGCTCGGTCTCTCCGAAATCACTCGCGTATCCATCACATACGCTACATAACCCTTACAGCCCTGCTGTAAACACTGCCTCGCTCTAGCAGCCGAGCAAAAGGCTGATCCAGAACGTGTACCCTCGCCGTATACTGAAAGAACTCCCCCACTAGGATCTCGTATAGTCACCAGCTGTCGCTCGCAATCGATAACCGCACCGAATCGGCTCAACCAATCCATGCCCACTATAACACAAACATCACCCATCGCAATCGGAATTAGGTCGATCGGAAACTCGACCCCGAATATCTCCAATACACATCCCCGGAAGACCTCTGTAGCACAAATCACCCTGTCGGCGGCTATGGAAACCCGCAGAGGCCGACTCAATACCCCTCGACTAACACTGATACGCTGACTAAATGCCAAGGATACAAAAGATCGACTCGCACCCGAGTCAAATAACACTAAAGCGGGTACAGAATTCACAAGGAAGGTACCTAAGCATAGCATGATATAAGCATAATATCTCAACACCGAAAATAAATAATGAAAAGGAAACATACCGGCCACAACGTCGGGTGCAGCGCGGACCTCTTCCGCAGTCAGCTGGAAGGCTCTCCCCCGAGCCCTCGGTGCCTCGGCCTTCACGGGCCGACTCTCTGTAGCAGCAGCTCTGATGGCGGCGGGAGCAGTCCCCTGAGACGCCCCACGCAGCAGCGGACACTCCGCCTTCCGGTGTCCGGTCTGATTGCAGTGGAAGCACACTGCAAATCCCTTGGGGGAGTCCTTAGCCATGTGCCCCTCCTTGCCATATTTGTAGCAAGACCCTGCCCGACAGGCGCCATCGCGACCCTTGCCGCACTTCCCACAAGTGCGGCCCCTCTGACTCCTGGGTCTGGGATCAGCGGGCTTGGCCCGCTTGGCTGCCGGCTGGGACTGTGCCGGTCGCCGATCCCTCCCCATAGACTCCGCCTCCTCCCTGGCCTGAGTCTCAAGCTCAATCTCCCTCTTCCGAGCGTTTGCCTGAAGCTCGGCAAATGTCCGGTACGAGGAGTTCGCAGCGAACTCCCGAATATCCCGCCTCAAAATGCTCAGATAACGGCTCATACGTGCCTGCTCGGTGGACACGTGCTCAGGGCAAAACATCGCCCTCTCCTGGAACATCCTCGTAATCGCTGTAACCGACTCGGTACCCTGCTTGAGGGTCAGAAACTCCTGCGCCAAACGTTCCCTCTCCACCTGAGGAACATACTCATCCCGGAACATGGAAGTGAACCTCTCCCAGGTCACTGCCGAAAGCTCAGTCGGTGTGAAATGCGCAGACACAAAGTTCCACCAGTCCTTCGCTCCCAAGCGAAGCTGGTTCAGCGCGAACCGAACCTTCAGATGCTCAGGGGACGAGCAAGTGAAGAAGCATCCCTCCATATCAGATATCCACCTCATAGCTGCCACCGGGTCCTGCGTACCATCAAACTCTGGTGGCTTGGTGTTGCTAAACTCCCTGAATAACGTCGCATCACCTCCCTGGGGTCTCGCCGCAGCAATCGCTGCGGTAGCTGCTGCGACCGCAGCCTCAGAAAGAGCGGCATAGCGCTCGTCAAATGTCTCGATCAAAGCGGTCTTAATAGACCCGAACATCTCCGGTATCTCGACTCTGATGACCGCAGCCACCTCCTCGTGAATGATCTGCCGAATGTCCTCATCACTAGACCCGGCATCCTCCGGCATGTGTCGCGTCCTCACCATGATCAACCTCTGAAATACAACATGCGATAATTAGAATTCACTCGAATACTCTTACATTCAACAATCCACCCCTCCTTGACTCTTGGCATCCCCAGATTCTTATTTGGGTCTGTGTACCGCACCGGTGCTTTGAGTAGTACGGGCCCAATACTACTGTTTGCACCGTCTCAGTACACATCCCCAAATCGTCCTCTTCGGATCCCAGTCCCCAAGTACTCTATTATACGTAAATCACTCTGGAACAAATCTCACACAAAGCCCTAGCTGCTACCTAATTACTCTCAGCATCTCAGGCAGCTCACCATTCCCTAAGCTAAGGCATCACAAAACAGGCCACTCTAGTCCTATCAGCAATACCTAGCCTACTCTAGCATGCAAACACATCATAGTAATAACTATTTCATAACGAAGGATAATTTTGGGAATTCACCGTTCGGGCGCTGACTGATCGTACACACGTTTCTCCCTGGAAAACCCTTTACTCTTAGAAAATTTTGGTTTTCATTTTTTTTTTTTTTTTTTTTTTTTTTGAAAATGTCTCTTAATTCCTCAGTTTGAGTTCAAATACTCCCGAAGGTGTACCCGAATCCCTCAAACCAAGGCTCTGATACCAATTTGTAACACCGGAAATTTATAGCCAAAATTTTTTTTTTTTTTATAAAAACATAATTTCGTTAATATTCATAAAAACAACCATTTTACTTGTTCCTCATAAAACACCCATTTTAATAGTTCAACATAACAGTACAAAATCCCAAGATCAACATGTAAAAACTCCAATCGTGTGTGTACGGATCAAGCCGGCGCCTTCCCACGGTCGTCACTAGCACCTGAAACAAATAACATCAACACTGTAAGCACAAAGCTTAGTGAGTTCCCCAAAATACCACATATAACACATATTAGCCACTCGAGGCTATAACTCTGTGGGTCCGTGCACCCAAACTCCGTGAACCCTCAGGTTCTAGCTCTGAATAACATGCACTACATAAATCACATAGAAATCATGCAGTACAACACATAACATACATAGCATACAATTATTCAATCACATAACTCTGGTTACCTACTCAAGGTAAAGTATAGAGAGGAGACTCATCTCGATGTCTCGGTAAATATCTGACTCGGAAGAAGTGTGATCTAGCCTCCGCCTAATCACATAAAACTCTCATAAATACAACTGTACTCAACCCTAAAAGTCAACAAGGTCAACGGTCAAACTTTGACCCGACTCGTCGAGTGCACTAGGGCGACTCGGCGAGTCTACACGTGTCCACTGACTCTCTTAGATCCTCTCTTGGCACGTCGAGTACTCCCCTTGATCCGACGAGTTCCACCTAGCATGAATCGTGGGGCCACCCTGACTCAACTCGCCGAGTCTCAGAATAACTCGGCGAGTCCCAACTTGAACTTAGACCCCTGACTCTCCCTGACTCACCGAGTCATTTCCCCCAACTCGGCAAGTCCACTCACTGAGTGATTAACGGGCCACCTTCATACTACTCGCCGAGTCCGTTCTTCGGACTCGGCGAGTTCATGCCATGCACGAACTCAAAACAACTTCTGAGGTTAGATCTGTTCCATACAATCATAGATCTGGCCTCCCCAAGCATGATAATCACGTAAAGTTGGGACCTTGACACACATATAACATCTAAAAGGTCCAAAATGGTGCTTTAGCCCCAAAAATGACATTCCAAGCTCAAGACTCCCAAAATGACTCATAAAGCTCCATGGGTTAAGGTCTCTGGACCTCTTTGGGTCCAGATCCAAAACACAACTCGAGAAGGGACCAACTACTCCACTTAATAAACCTCTAAAAGGGGTAGAAAACCCTAACACTAAGAATAAACACCAAAAAGTGAAGAAGGTCCGAGAATAATACCTCAATACAGCCTCTATGAGCTCAAAGACCACAAAAATCGCACCTCCTTCAGCCTCCTCTTGCCTTGAACACTTCCTTCTTGCAACAACACCCACAAAAGTTCAAGATTGGCCTATCCTTCCTCACAAACGCTCTAGATCTCTTTAGGGTTTCTCTCTGGGGGTTGGGTGAGCACAAAAGTCGGCCATAAGGCCCTTTAAATAGGCCTCAAACCCGGAGATTTAGGGTTTCATTACACAGCGCAGACTCGCCGAGTCCATACCCTGGACTCGCCGAGTCCAAGCGCGCACCAGCGATCAATTCCGCGTCCCTACTCGGCGAGTCTGAGCTCCAACTCGCCGAGTCCCTCTCACATAATAACAAAATTTAAACTTACAAGATACCTGGTAAAATCCGGATGTTACAAAATGTGTTGATTGACTTGTTAGGTCGTTGTACAACTAATATGAGGAGGGATTTAGATGCAATGTGAGATTCTTGTTTCGACCATCATTACGCTCGTTGGAGTAGTGGGTTGGTGATGACTTGTCAGGATGTTAAGTGTATATTAAGGTTAGGATTGTGTGAAATTTATTATAAGAATCTTTTGAGTATTCTATTGGAAAGGGTTGGTGGTGTTCCTAGTTAGGGAACTAGGGGTAGGTACGAAAAATGGATGATCATCAGTCTTAGGGTATGGTTTCTGAAGTTTAGATTGATGGGTTCCCGGTTCCGTAAAGTATATTGATGGAACTGGTTTTTGGTTGTAGTTTTGATAGTTTCAGTTTGATTTGTTCTCACTGTAAGTTATGTCTTATAGGTAGGGGAAGGAGGATAGTGGTTGTGGTTGATTATTTTCAAGTTAATAGGTTGTTTGTTGATAGTAGTGGGCCTCCAAGTGGTATATCGACTTCATTGTATAAATACATTGATTTCAAAGTGGTTAGAGGGAGCATGCAGAACATGTTGGTGTTGTTTTCAGAGATCCTAACCAAGATAGATTTTGAGGATGGAATCCTGTTTAAGTAGGGGAGAGTTGTAACATCCTGTTTTTATGGTCAATAAATGGATCAAGTAAAGGCATTGGGCTTCAAGGGAATAGGGTTTAGATCCTATCGAATGTTGATAATATTGGGTTATGTGATATAAGCCCTTAGTTTGTGTTTTGGATTCAATGGATAAAATGGGAAAAGTGATGTTTCGGAGTTTCTTTGTGGATTATTGTTTTTAGTTCGTCATGTTTTAAGCCAATATTAACTAGATAGAAGTGTGGAGCTCATCAATACCTTTTAAGTGTATATAAGTTTGTGGAAAACAGAGTTGAAACAAAGAAGTTATGGTTGTATGATGTTGAGATAGATTTGGGTGAAAACCGTAACCACCGAGTGGGGATAGGAGAGCCCACGGCGTGGTAGTTACCACGGAGTAGGGATCAAATCCCATGACATGGCAATTTTTCAGGCCCAATACCATGATTTTAAGGTTTTCAACATATTTAAGTGTAAGGTTCCACATTTTTTTTTGGCATTTTAGTAGCCTTTACCAGCTCTATGATCCCTTGGGAGGAACCCTAGCCTCCACCTTCAAGGTTTGTGCTTCTCCTCTTTCATCTCTCTTCTTTTGGGTACTTTTTATGATATTTTGATGAAGTGGAAGATCAATAAGCTTGTTTTATTCGCAAGGAATGATGATTCAAGTTTAGATCCATCAAAGACACTATTTTCATGGACTATTGTAAGTATAAAGTTCCAATCTTGCTATGTAGTTCCTTAGATCTTGTCATTTGAGGTGTTTTTGCACTTTTGCCCCATTTTTTGGGTTATCTTGGATTTGAGTAGACTCCAACATCTTTTGATCATTTTAGGATGCTTCATGGACCTCATGGACTAGGAAAGTTATGATGGTTTGCTTTCCCTTTTTGCCATACAAGTTATCTTAGTGCAATAGACCATTTTGGTGTATTAAAGTTTATATATTGAAAGATTGTGGCATTATAATGGTTATAGTTGGAAACTTTATCAATCTTGACATCTTATTGATTCAGATATGAAATTTAGGGACTTGGACTTGATGGATTAAGTTAAGAAAGATTCATTTTCGGGTATCTTTGAAACTTAAAGTCTAGATCTTGATGGTTTGGACCTTCCTAACGGATAAAGTTAGAAACGTTATCCATTAAGGGCTTAGATAGGATCAGTTATGAGCTATGGATCTCTTGAAATCGGAAAAAATGGATTAAAATCGTTTGAGTTATTCAGACCAGTCCCCAAGGCATGGCCTCAGGCTGCCATGGCATGGAGATTGTGGAGTCAGTGACTGTTTTGGCGTGGAGGGATGTAGCTAGCAATTTTGACTTTGACTTTGACCGTTGACTTTTTGATCATTTTGAATTTTGGTGAAACTTGGGTACAATTGAGTATTTTGCTAAGGATTGATTTCGGTCGAGCTTTAGATATCTTAGTTTCGATGTTCTATTGCTAAGGCATCTATTAGGCTTCTGCTAAATAGATCAGGTGAGTCTCTTCACTGTACTCGTGGGTTGGAGGCCGCAATGTCATCCCACTGGTTTATGTTTGTAGGTTGATAGTTGTCTTTGTGACACTTGCTGATATACTTGTATATGCTTGTTGTCCTTGTAACTCTAGTAGATATGATTGTATACTTGGATGTAGGGGTGAAATAGACCCATACTGGATGAAGGATACTGAAGGAGTTGAAATTGACTCGGGGGTGAAATAGACCCGTTACCGGTTGAAAGATACCGAAAGAGTTGAAATAGACTTAAAGGTGAAATGCACCCAATATTGGTTGAAACATACCGAAGGAGTTAGAATAGACTCACGAGTGAAATAGACCCAGTTTAGCTTAGTGCTATTATGTATGTTTAGTATGTAGTATTTCAGGGAACTGACTATGCTTTGTGTTTAAAGTTTATGTTTAAAATGTTTTCAGGTACTTCTGGTTTCAAAATGAAGGGTCTGACTTGATCACACTAATCCCTAGAGATTTATTTTGCATTAACTGTTTATGATTTTACTCTAAATTTTTGAAAATACGTTGACTTTAATCGTCTTTTGGAACAACAAATGAATGGATCTGACGTATTTAAAAATGAAAATTTTACTCTGTGTTTTTGAGATGTTACACTTAATGTTGTTCTTGTCATCAACTCACCCTTAGCCGTCTACATAAACTTGGTCTGCCATAGTATCTTGGCCGTCAGCACATAGCAGGTCCACCCTTAACTTCCCCATGATATGTCAACATATATAAAAGAGACAACCAACAAACAAGAAATCACAAGTTATTATGAAAAAATCTACCTACCTAACAATGCACTACAACATATCAATTGATGGGTTTTGAGCATTACATCAATCCGATGGTGTACTTGCAAACCCTAAAGCTTTTGGATCTAGTTTGTCTAATGAATATGCAATAATCATCCAAAGCTCAGAAACCCTAGATATAGCATACATATTTCGAAATCCATATGTAACAACAGATCTAGATGAATACCTCTTATAGAATGGATTGAATCTCTTCTAGAATGCTTCAATCTTCTTTTCTTGGAGCTTAGAATCACAAATGTCACTCCTCTAATGGTTTACAAACACCACAAGCAAGAGGATGATATTGCAAACAGGGGAGGAGCACCAAAACCATCCAAGATCTTTACAAGAAAGCTTAGCTACATTTTTTGGAGCCGTAGGGGTCTATTTATACATGTGTGGGCTGCTATGGTTTCAGGAGAAACCCTCAATTCTATGCTTAGGCCTTAAGCAACCCATGGAACCTTTCTAGAAGGCCCTTGGATGAAAATCATATGGGCTTCCCATAGATTTCGTCTAATCCCCTTCCCTTTAGGAATCCAAAGCCCATAATGCAATTATCTTATAATTACAATATTAGTCCCCCAAGTTTAATTAATCTCTTTTAGCCACAAAATTAATTTTGGTATGATATTCATTAAACTATATGATTTCTCTTTTAATATATTATTCATATCATATATTAATAAACCATAATTAACCTCTTTCTTAATAAAGCATCCTATCTAGTTTCTTTGGTGAAGGCAACCCAAGCGCTTAGGGTGTCATCACTAAATCATCGAAGGCCCACATATATCGCTTTTATCCCACTTTGGGTAAAAGGAACGGATAAACTTTGACTCGAATGCTCGCTTGTACCTACTCATCAAATCACACACAACAATATGTTTTATAACACCAAGTTACTAGTGCATTTAGATATTATCAATGTGAAACCAACTTGCAGAATACAACTCACACATCTCGGTTTAAAGAATATTAGATATTATCGTCTCACCAATCACTCATGATAAAATCCATGAAGCGATCCAAGTGAGCGTGGGTTTAATCCAATACTCTAATCTTATAGCAGCACCCATAAACTCTGTAGCAAATTTGTGCTATGTCTAAACACTTTAGAAAATCTATAAACGGATTCATGACAGTCTTCTTTCATACCTACTTACAAAGTATGAGCGACGGTGGAGGATTTGAATAATCTTATTATTCGGGAAGTCAAAACATGCAAAGTGAAATACAAGAATAATTGTAATCCTATATGGCCCCAATCCTTTGACTATAAATAAAAACACATTTATTTAATCAGCATATTGATTACTCATTATTTGTCATTTCGGGTAATCAACTTATTACTTGAACTATAACAATAGTTGTCCCATGCTCCAAGCATTACACACTATGTTTACTTATGGTCATTACATTGTGAAATTGATCAAATGAACACATTTCCAATGATGTTCATTTCACAATTCCTAATCCTAATTATTAGTGCAAGAATACAAATTCTCGCCACTACTAGAATATGTTAGATTCTAACATTTAATGCAACAGTCCTTTCGTAATTTCACGGCAAAGAAGTCACCAAGACTCGGCTAATGAAATTACAAAGTGCTCTATTGGATATTGTTACAAGACAAATTCATAGATGTGAAGTTTCACATTCAAAGTACATTCCCTTGAACATCATTCTTGCATAAAAGTTTCTAATCTAGACATAAATTCTTAACGTCCAACTCTCAATATGGAAACATTTTCATATTTGGCATATGACAACTCATTCTAAATAGAATCTTATCTATTCATAATAATGTCAATACAGTCCATCCATTACTATACTTTCAACTGTCCACAAGCGACCAAGCCTTTGCAAAACTTAGACTGTCCTTGACAATTGTTTAATTATTTTACTTAAATCTGGTTCTAGTCCCTTTTTCCCTCTTAAGGCACTAGGAATTTGGAAAATTTTAGAACGATCAAATATTACATCATATGTGTTAACATGTTGTAGCACGCGTATTAAGAAAATAAATTATCACTGCTGGTTGCACTAAAAATATAGCATAGGGAAGGAGGGTCGAATCCTCAGGGACACATCCTAATGGTCAATACCTTTTTGCATCAGGCACAATCTAGTCAAGAAAGAAAAAATAAAAAGGGAGATCTTAAATTTAACTTAAAACTAAAATTGCAGTGATATTAAATTAAACTAAAATCAATAATAACAATGGGTTCAGCTCTGCTGTGACTTTCCTAATCATGCAATCAACATTGACCCGGTTATTTGAGATGCATTCTGTTTAAGCTGGTACTGAGAAAACTAACAAGCTCTAGTAATTTCTCTTTTACCTTATTTAGTTAACCAAAATAAGCTCTTCAATTAACCCTAACTTTTTTACTGTCTAATCAAACAAGCTCTTAATTAAGATCAGAAAAGTTGCATTATAATCTATGTAAAATTCCCAGTAATATCCAATACTTCTCACAGACTCAGAAGCGTAAAGATATGATTTTTATGGTTTATACCAGAGTTAAAACTTAAAACAGAACCAATCTGATACTTGTTACTTTTACCAGTTCACAAGAACAATTACAGATTCTATTAACTGATTAAATGGAATGATAAAACCCTAGCTAGGTGATCAAACTAACAAGAATCAAAATCAAACATTCATTAAGAAAAAAAATGAAAACTCTAGATAGAAACACAAATAAAAAACCAAATATAATGATCAATCACATGAAAAGTACTTGTCTTATGCAGAACTAAAAACTAGGGTTTAGCCATACGTGACCAAAATATGATGAAAACAAATGAAAAGAGACATCAAACAACTAATCTTACTAATCTACTTGAAGGAGATGATCCACAGTGTTCAGATCTTCATAAATTGATGAAATTAGAGAAGAAACACCTCCAAAATCGTATTTTCGTCGTCTGGTACCTATATAATCGCCAACTTAGGTTACCGGAAGGTTATAAGGTCTATTTATACGTCCAGTAGCAAAAACGACGCACCTACGATCGCATGTAGACAACCTGCAATCGCAGGTTTTGAAGTAAACGCATCTCGGGCCTTTTTTAATGAAGTAGGATACTATTCTGGAACTTTTTGGCCAACCTGCGATTGCATGTACACAACCTGTGATTGCATGTACACAACCTGTGATCGCAGGTTTTCATTTTTTGTTTCTGGATGAATTTTGGGCACAAAAGAACCTCGAAGTCAACCTGCGACTAAATCTGCGATCGCAAAACGCCACAAAATTATTTTCTTCTACTATCATATCATATCATCATATCACATAATCATATCATACTATATTATAAAGGAATCATTTTTTCTTTCACCACATTTATTTGAAACTTCCATGTATTTTTTCTTGCACCACATTAATTTGAAACTCCCATGACTTTTTAATTTCGTTCTAATAATGATTATAAATTGATTAATAAGATTAAATAAATATCAAACCTAAAGGGTAGTTATATATAAATTAAATTTCAATATTAAAAGAATATCTTTACTTCAACTTATAAAGTTATATTTTTTTAACTTTTTACATATTATACTTAATTGATTAGTTTTAATATATTGTTAGATGTAAACCATTATCATTTTAAAGCTACAAATTTTGAATTTTTTTTATAAAATATTTAAATTATAAACATAAATATAACATTACAGGACCAACTTAAATATAAATTTTAGTTTAACTTAAACAACCCAAATAATATTTTGTAACTAGTTAAAGGTGATAAATTGTAGTGTGTTTCTAATAGTGATTATAATTTGGTTAATAAGGTTAATTAAATATCAAACCAAAAGTTTAATGATAAATAAACTAAATTTCAATATTAAAATAATATATTTACTTCTACTTATAAAGTTATGTCTTTAACTTTTAAAATATTATAATTTATTTATTTACTTAATATGTTGTATGTAAACCACTATCAATTGAAAGCTACAACTTTGGAAAAGTTTGGACAAAATACTTAAACTGTTAATTTAAATATAACATTACAGTGTCAACTTAAATATAAATTTATGTTCCACTTAAAAAACCCAATGAATATTTTGTGAATAGTTAAAAGTGATAAATTGTAGTGCTAATCCAAAAACTAAATTATAATATCAACTTAGCTAAAATATTTCCTAAAGATATTTGTATAATCATTAAAACTTTTCAAATAAATAGCTTAAAATAACATACAATAAGAATAGTTAAAATAAACTCTATATAATTGATTATATTGTTACCTTTAAAAATCAAAAAACAATGTCTGATGTTTTAAACAATTATAATGATAGAAATTAAAACGTTGAGAAAATAAATTTAAAAAAATTAATTAACAATAACAAAAACTATAAATAACATTAATCCGTATATTATATTTAATTTTATTCATGAGCAACTCGCGGGTAAAAGTCATTCAAACGGTTGAGATTATACAGTTATAATAGGTGTATATATTATCATATAATTCAAAATAATCCATAGATTATATCAATTTAGTATACGAATTATTATATCAAATTTAACAATAACGTTATTATTATACTTAAACAAACATATATTTGTAAATATTTCAAATATATAGGTGTTTCTGCGCCACGCGATTTGAAACTCTCATTACTTTTTAATTTCTTTCTAATAATAATTATAATTTGGTTAATTAGGTTAAATAAATATCATATTTAAAGTGTAATCGTATATAAACTAAATTTTAATATTAAAATAATATCTTTATTGCTACTTATAAAGCTATATATTTTAACTTTTTCGATATTATACTTAATTAATTAGTTTTAATATATTGTTGGATGTAAACTATTATCATTTTAAATATACAATTTTGGAACAATTTGTATAAAATACTTAAATTATTAATTTAAATATAACATTACAGGGTCAACTTAAATATAAATTTTAGTTTAACTTAAACAACCCAAAGAATATTTTGTAAATAGTTAAAAGTGATAAATTATAGTGTCTTTTTAATAATGATTATTAGTTGTTAATAAGGTTAAATAAATATCAAACCTAAAGTGTAATCATAAATAAACTAAATTTCAATATTAAAATAATATATTTACTTCTATTTTTAAAGTTATGTATTTAACTTTTAACATATTATACTTAATTTATTATATTTAATATATTGTTATATGTAAACTATTATCACTTTAAAGCTATAACTTTTGAACAGCTTGGATAAAATACTTAAATTGTTACTTTAAATATGACATTATAGTGTCAACTTAAATATAAATTTCAATTCCACTTAAAAACCAAAGAATATTTTGTAAATAATTAAAAGTGATAAATGTAAAAACTAAATTGTAATATCAATTTAACTAAAATATTTCGTAAATATATTTTTATAATCGTTAAAAATTTTCAAATAAGTAGCTTAAAATGGCTTACAATAACAATAGTTAAAAATAACTATTTATAAATGATTATAACGTTACCTTTAAAATTAAAAAAAAAAAAAAAAAAAAAAAAAAAAAAAAAACAATGTTTGATGTTTAAAATAATTATAATGATAGAAATTAAAACATTAAGCAAATAACTTTTCAAAAATTAAATAACAATAACAATTATAAATACTATTTAACCATATATTATATTTAATTTTATTTATGTGTAAGTCGCAGATAGAAGTTATTCAAACGATTTAGATTATGTAGTTATAATAGATGTATATATTATAATAGAGACATATTTCTAAGCTTCACATTAATTTGAAACCCTCATGTCTTTTCATGTTTTCGAATGACATTGTATTGTCTTTCAATAACTATAATTAATTGTTTTAACATCAAACATGTTATATAAACTATTATATGTGACTTTGGATTCTATATTTCTCTCTTTAGTTCTTGGTTTCTTAAAATACTTCTAGCCATAAGTATTTATGCAATGTGTTTACGAAATATTGTTAACGTGTCATGTTCATGTTTTTCTTTACTAGAATTCATATAATCAAAATTGTAACTCTTTATGACAATTTTGGTTAATCATTTAAGTTAAACTCGAAGAAGCATAGTTTCAGAAGATCAAACCAAAAATTGGTAATGTAAAACGTTTTTTCCATTTACCTCAATCCTATTATTTATATATCCATTTTGGTTTCTTAAAAGGCTTCTTGTATATTATAAAGTGATGAGTTTAAAAAACTCTTAGATCGATTAGATATTTCACAAGCACGATTAAAGAAATCAAACAATTCAAGACAATATGAGAATCAACACAGATCTGAATCAAAAGTGTGCTTATGATTTAAAACAGTGTCACGCCTCAGCAGAGCTCGATGAAGAACTTCTGCTATAGAGGCGAGCTAGGGTTTACAAAATAGTGAAATAAAATAAACAATGAAAAGCGTAACCACTAAGTCTGCATCCATGCAACTTATATACTAAACCCTAGTACAAAAATATGCACGGTTGGACAAGCCCAATACCGGCATTCAAACTGGGCTAAGGACCGAGCCCATGACGCAATCTAATAGACCCAACAATCTCCCCCTTTGCGTCAAATGAGGCGAGAGATTACTTCTTTTGAGTGGGCTTCACCGTCTTTACTACTTTAAAAAAACGAGGAATTATGGCGAGAAGAGTCTGTCTAAAATGTATGTACCACCTCAGCATGTCAGTAAATAGTTTCTTATCAGCAGCACTGTTCTGCTCGCACCTCTGAATGATCTCCAAAATATGCTCAAGACAAGTCGTTGAGAAGAGGTGTTTGTTAACAAGAGCGAACAAACATTTTTGACCTTCGCTCCTGTGGAACATAATTGTGTGATACGTTGAGTCGATTTTCCCTTTGATCATGGTATTGACATTGCCAACTCTGCCCATAATCTTGATCGTTGTTCGCTTATGTATGGCAGTCGCAATTTCCTGGTCCGTCTTTGCTACCTGATGTATGTAGCAAACAAGCATACGCTTTATTAGATCAATTATTGGCTGATACTCTTGAGGATTTGACAGAAGAATGTTAATGAGGAGTATCCAGTCATGAGGATTAAGATTTGGTAGATCAGCGAGGGTGAAATGGTAGACTGAGCCTTCAGTTCCTCGAGTCACCTTGAATTTGACATTAATAAATTTCCCTACTGAATAGAGCTTCATTACCTTGACTGTGGTTATTTTCTTCGAGCTCCAACTCAGATATTGGGGTTGAGCAAACTTCAAATAAAATTCCAGAAGATCCTTATCTACCTTCGAGTCTGGAGAAGGAATAACAACAATTGAGTTGAAGCAGTGGAAGATGAATGCCTTTCGAGTGATTGGCATATCGAACTGTGCATCCTTGGAATTCTCAAGACTAAAGGACATGATCGGCTTAAGCCAGAGAATGCTCGGCTCATCAATTGCACATCTTTGAAGCGAGTCTATTGTCCACACAGGAAACATGGACTTTTTCTTTTCTAGGAGCTTCGCCTCCGTTCGCTTCAGCTCCAAATCAGCTTGTTGTTTCTTGATGTTTTCTTCCATTTCTTTTTCAGAAGTCTTAACCTTCTGGAAGGGATTCTTGGGATTCTCGGCATAGACATCTTCTTCATTTTCTGTGTCGTCATCACCAATTTTCTTCTTCTTTTTGTCTTTGTTGTTGATCGAAGCTTCATTACCCTTCAGTCCAGCAGATGGTTTTGATCTAGAAGGAGAAGGTTGTGATGTCACTTTCTCTCCCCCTTGTTTTGGTTGAACCCCGGTAACCGGAACACCCTTGATTCGGCTAAGAATATCCAATGCCGGTCTGAGCTTGTCTGCTAGATGACGCCTGGAAATTATAGTAATGACTAGATCATGAGCCTCAATTAGATGAAGAAGGATGGAGTGAACTGTTGGGTTTTGAGCATTCTAACACTCCTAAGTGTACATGCAACCCTAAATACCTTGGATCTATATTTCTCTATTATACATGCAATAAGAATATCCAAGGTATTATCCTAATCTAGCATACAAAACAATGAGTGTAACAAGATAGAATACATACCTCTTTGATGTAGAAAGTCTTCATGAAGCTTGAGTGCCTAGCCCCAATAGTGTGGAAGCCTCAAATGGAATCACAATCATCAAAACACTTAGAATAACTTGAGAGAGTTCTACACTTCATGAAATCGGCTAGCCCTTTTGTTACTCTCACTAGTGGCCTATTTTTGTCAAGAATAAGATCTTTATATAGTGTTACAATTAGGGTAAATCCTTAATTGTCATGGCTTTCCATTTCCTTGGATCCATGGGTTCAAATACACCATGGAGCATCCATGGACCATCATATGGGTTTTAGCCCAACTTGATTATCCATGGAGCATTAGCCCACTATATAAGTATGGATGATTTACACAATTAACCCATATATTTAATTAGTCTTCTTTTGATCACTTAATTAATCATAGATTAATTCTTGATCAATACTAATTAAATAATCTTATTATTCTTATTATTAATATACTAGAACTTATAATATATTAATAACCATAAGTGTCTTATTTCTCTCATTATAGTCTATCCAAGTGCATGATGGTATGCAACCCAAATGGACCATGCTGAGTCGGGTCAAGTCTTACCAATTATAGTTATGGACTTAGACATTAATCCAACAGTCTCCCACTTGGATAAGTCTAAAACTATTATTGCGTATGACTTCAGGAACCAACCGGCAATCGTAGCTCTCAAAAGCTTCTGTCGAACTCTGACCTTGTAGATGAACTCTGACCTTGTAGATGAACTCTGACCTTGTCAATGACTTATCCATTAGATAAGGGATCATATAATCCTCTGTTCTCATGATATCAGCCGGACAAATACATGGAACAACGTCGTACTTATTATCCAGCAGTTTGTTTCCCGATTTTCGATTTGTTTGACAAAGAACTTAATTGAACACATCAATTCAGTTCTGACCGGCCGGTACATAGGTCACAACAAAATCATCGAGGGGCCCAGATATCGCTTCTATTTCTAGAAGGAACAGATAAACTTCGACTCATATACTTGTTCTACTACTTGTTGAATTGTACACAAAGGCACGTTTTATAACATCAAGTTACTGATGCGTTTACGTGCAATCAATGCACAACCAACTCATAGGTAACAACTCATATCTCTAGGTTTGAAGATTTATATGATATTACCGTCTCACGATCACTCGAGATAAATTCCATGAAGTGATACAAGTGAGCGTGGGTTTATTCCAATACTCATAACTTATGAGCACTCATGAATATTGTAGCAACCATTGCCATGACTAAACCCATTTAGCTATCTACAAACCCGATTTATGACAGTCTTGATTCATACCTACTTCCAACATATGAACGACTGTGGAGTGTTTAAATAACTTAGTCATTCAGAAAGAATAACCTAGCTATTTTGGAAGTCAAAACATGCAAAGTGAAACACAATAATAATCGAATCTAATATGGTCTCAGAACCCTTTTGAATATAAATAAAACCACCTTTTATTTATCACCATATTAATTACACATTATTCAATGTTTCAAATAATCAACTTAAGACTTGAATAAAAACAACAGTCGTCCCATGCTCCTAGCATGTACACTTTGTTTTTCTAAACAATAGTTATGTCATACCCCAAGTATGCACATTATGTTTGTCTATGATCCTTACATTGTGATGTAGATCAATTGAACATGATTCCAATGATACTCATTTCACAATCCCAAATCCTTATTGTAAATGCAAGAATTCCAAATTCATGTCATTTACTGAAATCTGTTAGACTCTAAACTTATATGCATTGATCCTCTTGTAATGATTATGCACGAAGTCAAAAAGACTTCACAATAACCATTACAGAGCATTCCAAAGGAGATCAGCTCCTTGGGAACATCCTTCTTGCATTAAGTTTCCTAATCTTACATAGATTAAATAACTTCCACCTATGGAGACATTTCCATAGTCCCATTTGACTATCACTTCCGAACAAGAGTTACCTCTTTTCAAAAAATGTCAATATGGTCCTACCAAAATTAACACTAGACTTCCAAATGTCCCTGAGCAACCAATCTTTGGTGAACCTCAGATTGTCCTCGACAATTGCTTAATCACTTTAGTCATATCCAGTTCTAGACTTTTCCCTTCTAAATGCCTTAAGCATTTGGAAAATTCAGAAAGGATGAATATTATAGCACGTGAAATCGATCCTATATCCGAAGCATATGGGACACGATTCATGATGTTTGACATAAAGACATGATACTAGACCAGTCTTTTGCTACAATATTTTTTATTTGCCATGTTTTCAAAATTTAACTATGAAGAGGGATGCCGTAATCATAATCGAATATTGAAAATGCAATATATATAGAATTTCTTCAAGTTGATCCATTCCAACACAAAATTCATATATATTGTTGACTAAAGATGATTAAAATCTCAATCTAAGCTTTAGAATTGACATGAAGTATAATTTCCTCTCCCTTAATCATAGCAAAACAACTTTTCAACCCCTGCAACTTCACGAATTGAAACTTTGTTTTCTATAATTAACATTGCTAGCTTGCAATACTAATCATAATAATCATGCTCCCACTAACATGATGATTATCAGCATAACACTTATGCTCCCACTAGCTCTGACATATTTTCAGAAATCTGCTGGACTTCTGAAATTTAGATTCATACACCCTTTCTTAGATAGCTCACATGTGTGTCTAAACAATTTCAGAACTATGAAAAGGGATGCCGTAATCATAGTCTCAATTGCTTAGGCATTTGCCATTTCTCACAAGTCCATGTTAGCGTGCCGGTTAACCACACGCACTCCACTAACAACTTTTGAAAATGCAAATAACACAATTGCTATCTACGTAAAATCTACTTAGTGAAAGCGTTTCCTCACCATCATTTTCATGAATCGGAGAGAAACCTTATGACACTTAGATTTTATAGTGTATGAGTTCCTATCCATGCGAATTTGTCAAAACCATAATCACAAGGTAAGGTTAGTGACAAATTCAGCCTTACATGGATTAAACTTATTCAATCTCACTTTCTTGTCACCTTGGTAGCACAAGGCCCACCAATGCTTCCAAGTTGAACTCTGATAACTCACATGCAAATTCAACTTATTTGAAGTAGGTACAGAAATAAGAATTATGTCAACACGATAGGTTGCAAACCTTAAGTCGTGTACTAGTGTTAAACTACATGTTTCACTCTTGATTAAATCTTGAAACTCTTTCAGGATCTTTAAGACTCCCACTGTCCTCTTGACATATAAGTTTCCCCAGTCAAGAACCATTCCTTGACAAAACAAATATTCAAGGGATAGTGCAGATTCTTATCAAGACTAACACTTCACACAATTGGTCTTAGTTGGTCTTTGTCTCATCCAAGACATCACAACTTACCAATTTCAAATGTACAAGAGTAGAAACATTTCACACTACATTTTATAAGTGTTTTAAACCTTACTTTATGTCACTCAATGTTACAATCATAGAGTATGACTCTAAGAATTGTTTTAGAATGAAGTATGACTCATCTTCTTGATTTTAACCAATCCAACAATTCATGACCTCTCTTCTTAGTCATAACAATGCACTAAGACGTCCTTAGAGTATGAATTTGTGATATGGTTTCTAAATCATTAAGATGATCATAAAACTGATACTAAAGTACTCTCCCATCTTTTCAGATTTGAGAAACTTTTATCCTTCTGCCTAATTTGATTCTTCTTATTCGCTCTGCCATACATTGGAACCTTTTCAATGTTACAGAATTATACTTAACCTTATAAGTATAATCATATTTACTAATCTTTAGTAAATCATGACAAATCAATCTTTGTGGTGGACCTTGACCAGTGCACACCTAGTGTACCTAATTCCTTAGTCCCTCAATTGACTCACATATACATGTGATCAAAGAATTAGTCTTAATTTTTCAAAGATGAAAATTCTCATTCATCATACAATACAGCTTGTATGATTCCAAGTTTCTGTCCAATTGAAACTTGGGTGATGAAAAACTTTCTTCATTTGGTAAATTCAGACACTACCACAAATGAAAGAATCAAATCCACTTTCCAATATTACTATTACTGGAAACATATAAGCAATAATTTTCCACAGATGCCATTGCAAGGACATTTTTAAAATAAATAAAAATTAAAACCTCTTTTTTTCTTTTATTTTAAAACTTTGCGGAAAAACTTATCCTTACAATCCACATGAAAACCTTGTTGTTATCTATTCACAAGCAATATATTATAACTCTTAAGCAACAGCTCAAAATTCTGATTACCGAACCATGCGATCAAAACCCATCTTCGCAATCAAAATCAGCATATACTTCTTTAAGCTTCCTATCTTTTCTTTGATTCTTAAAAGACATCAGCATGTGACCCATTCACATTATGTAATAAGAATCTCCAAATAGAAACTTAGCAGAGTTAGATAGTGGACTTTACCTGAAGTAGAGTCAAACTTATCGACTTTAACATCCTTAGGTAAATTATGGCAGCTTTGCAACCAATGCCCCTTTCTTTGGCAATATAAACATATGGACCCTTTGATAATGGTACACGGGACTATCACAGACTTAGTTTTTTTTTTTCTTTACCATTTGGTCAACCGAGTTGACTATGGCCGGTCCCTTTCCATTGGGAAGAGAATGCTTTTCTGGATTTCCTGTGTCACTATTGTCAATGTCCATCAAGTTTTGAGGAAGTTGATCTTAACAAATAGATAAAATCATTAAGGGTCATGTCATAGTCTATCTCATAGTAGTCCTAAAGAGACTCACTATGTTACTAAGAAAGTGATTGAACGGCCAACTTTCTCAAGACTTTGACACCCAACTCTCCTGGCTTGTCAATATGTGACTACATCTCCAAGATGTGACCACACCAAGACCTCTACTTGCCAATAGGGCTCGAGTGACCTTAAACTTTCCAAGAACTTGTGGGTGAGGGAGAATAATTGGAGGAGATAGAGGAAGTGAAGCATGATGTTGAGGAACATCATCTTCAAGAGATTTGGGAAGATCATAAATGTCTAAACCAGACATGTTTTGGGAGATATTCAAGATAGTTGATTTAAAGTCCTTAATATGACACCCAATATGAAATATTAAGGCTAGGACCCAACAAACTATTTTATAACTTAGAAGAGGGATGCCGTAATCCAAGCTATAAAATATTTGAAGGTAGGCGAACGACGATTCACCAATTTCCACCAAGATAAACGAAATGTATTATTAGGTTTTAATTGGATTTGAAATTCCTAGATCTTTTGAGATTCATTGAACTGTTCAATCGCATGTTTCAATCTCGAGTGTGCCCTTTAGATTTTGTGACTGGGATGCCGAGGATCACAAAACAAGGTGTGAATAACCATACCAATTCACTTGGTACCCTTAATATTATCACCTAATCAATGTACCGGTTAACCACACACGCTCCATTGATCTATGAAAAACATTAAGTCACCCTTCGTGGTCCTTACTAGTCCAAGTTAGTGTGCCGGTTAACCACACACGCTCCACCAACGACTTGGTAAGGTACAAAGTGTGAATTCCATGGGTTAGCACCAAATTCACATTTTTCCTAAAGTAACTAAGATTGGGAATTATTAAGATTTTAGTTACTTAGTATTTATCATTAATACTTTTAATGAAGGGAGAATTTAAAGTCATTGTCCTACCCATTCGGCTAACGACCCTCCACCGATCAAGCAAGCGGTGGGTGAGAGTATACACCCATTAAGTCGCCATTTTATAGGCAACAACCTTATACCCACCTTATAGACCGGTTTCGTGAATGAGGCCTATTAACGGTAAAACGACTTGTTCTTATACATATATATAATAATTAACCATTAATGTTATAAATAGTATAAGTGTTGAATTTTAACTTTTTTTTAAAATTCTAAGGGCTAACTTGGAATTAAAGTATTCATAAGAGAAAACTTTTCAAATTCCAAAACTTGAGGGCAAGTTTTGAAACTATTCAAAACTAATTAATTCCATAACTTATGTGTTTAAAGTAGCTTTAATCCAAAAACTCTTCAAGTTCCATAACTTATGGAAGACTTTAAACAAATAAAAGAATTAACTTTTCTTTATTTTTATAACTTATGGAATTAATTAAGGTTACACTTTATTTATTTATTTATTTATTAATGAAGTGACTCTTGAATTTCCATAACTTGAGGACAAGTTATGGAGTCATAAAAAAAAAATTCAATGACACAAGACTCTTCATTTTGTAACCATTACCAACTTTTATGAGTTTTATGAGTCTTTAATGTGACTCTTCATGTAACTTGAGGAAAAGTTACACAAACACATTTTATACTCAACTCTTAGATTAAAATGGATTGAAAACAACTATTTCAATTAACTTTTCTATTAATCTAAGCAACTCATAAGAACAAGATAATTCATATCAAACTTCTTCATGTAATTAGTCTAAACCTTAAACTAATACAAAACATGAATCTATTGACAATTATCTTTAAAAATGGATTAGCATGAACATTACCACATTAAAAAACAAGTTTATAAATTCAAAAACAACGTAGGGTAATGTTCCTAGTCCATTTCTAGCCAAAAACCTCGAAAATATGCTGTCTGGGGTCCAACTCGTCGAGTGCATGAACAAAACTCGGCGAGTTGGATGCATTTTGCCTTGGACTCGTTGAGTCCCTTCATGGACTCGGCGAGTCTGCTGGGCTGACAGCATCAAAACTCGATTTTTCAGCTCCATTTGCAAGTATAACAAGAAAACAAGCCTAGGCTCTGATACCACTGTTGGGTTTTGAGCATTCTAACACTCCTAAGTGTACATGCAACCCTAAATACCTTGGATCTATGTTTTCTCTATTATACATGCAATAAGAATATCCAAGGTATTATCCTAATCTAGCATACAAAACAATGAGTGTAACAAGATAGAATACATACCTCTTTTATGTAGAAAGTCTTCATGAAGCTTGAGTGCCTAGCCCCAATAGTGTGGAAGCCTCAAATGGAATCACAATCATCAAAACACTTAGAATAACTTGAGAGAGTTCTACACTTCATGAAATCGGCTAGCCCTTTTGTTACTCTCACTAGTGGCCGATTTTTGTCAAGAATAAGATCTTTATATAGTGTTACAATTAGGGTAAATCCTTAATTGTCATGGCTTTCCATTTCCTTGGATCCATGGGTTCAAATACACCATGGAGCATCCATGGACCATCCTATGGGTTTTAGCCCAACTTGATTATCCATGGAGCATTAGCCCACTATATAAGTATGGATGATTTACACACTTAACCCATATATTTAATTAGTCTTCTTTTGATCACTTAATTAATCCTAGATTAATTCTTGATCAATACTAATTAAATAATCTTATTATTCTTATTATTAATATACTAGAACTTATAATATATTAATAACCATAAGTGTCTTATTTCTCTCATTGTAGTCTATCCAAGTGCATGATGGTATGCAACCCAAATGGACCATGCCGAGTCGGGTCAAGTCTTACCAATTATAGTTATGGACTTAGACATTAATCCAACATGAACATCTCCAGCGGAACTCCTAATTACTTCCCTTTCTGACTTGAGGTCATTAAGTTCAGCCTCAGCAGTACGTAGCTTGTGAGTTTGCAATTTAAGCTGGGCAGTACGTCGATTGAGCTCATCCATAATTTGATTCACCACAGCTAACTCCGCTTCCAGTTGAGTTAAGCGATTGTTGACATTAGCGTGGAGCTTCTCGTTGGCTTGCCGAATGGCTTGGCGTGCTGCTTCGAGGTTCGAGCAGTCAGATTGAAGAGACTTTTGAAGGTTCTCGACCGAAGCATTGACCATTTGAGCATTTTTAGCAGCAGCACCCTGCAAGGAATCTAAAAATATGTGAGCTTCGGAGACTAGTTTATTGACTTTTGTGGTCGCTTCCTTGCATTCCTTGGTAGAGGTATCAACAGCAAGGAAGGCCTGGTGACATTAGGAAGTGGAGGCTTCTATTGCGTTGGCTACAGCAGATAGAGTAGTACTGTGTTCGGTGACAACCGAGGAGAATAAGGCCTTCAAGGCAGCTTCAGAATAGGCACCAGAGGAAGAGGATGAAAGTAGTTGAACAACCTTTTCATTTACTGCCTTTAGATGACGTTTTGTAACAGGCTCATCGTCATCATCATCGCTCTGCACTCTATAAGGACTGAAGTATGTGGAATGGAACTCCAAATCCTCACCACCCAGAATAGGGGTTGTTTCAGCAGATTGAGTAGGAGATAAGGGTTTGGAAGAAGGTGGAGGTTCGGTTGTGACCTGAGGTTTGGTTGCAGGTGGATTAGGAACAGTAGAGCGAGTTTGTGTGGTAGTGGTGGTATCTGTGAAAATGGGAGTGTGAATAGGAATTGTAGTGGATGGTTGAGAGGTTGTAATTGGAGAGAAAGGAGGTATGGAAACTGGGATTGTTACATGTGGAGGTGAAGGAGGATTGGAGCGAACTGGAATTTCTAGGGTAGGGGAGCGAGGCGGAGTATCACCTCGGCCCGAAGCCTCTTCTTCTGAGCTTTCGCTCTCAGATGCCGATGGAGGAGCGTTCTTGTGCTTGGGAGGAACATATTCTTAATCGCTTGAAGATTGCAGGATAAGTCTTCGAGTGGGCTTCTTTTTCCATTTCGGTTGAGCCTGAGAAGGAGCAGCTTTATCAGATTTTTGCTTCTTAGGGGTTTGCCACTTGGTTTGCTTAGTGACTTGTTCTCCCTTTTGTGTTTCAGGCTTCTTACCCCTCTTGGCTGGCTTGTCAGCCTCTTCAATGGACCGAACCATTGCCTGTGTAAGCTCTCTTGGGCCAACAGATGGATGCTTCCTATATTGTTGTAGAATATTACTCGACTCAGAAATACGACTGAGCATTGGTTCAGGAATGAATGCAATAAATGAAAACATTGATGGATCAATAACGATGATTTTTGTCGTATGAAAGGTAGAAATGGATAGGAGCAAGGGGTCTGCTATTATTGGAACCAAGGTTCTAAATAACGTAAGGCGTGACTTGGCGGCAATGTCAAGCCTCAATCTTTTCCGAGCCTTGGCGAGTCATGGCGTTTGTAAGGTGTGACTTAAGGCGACAATATTCTATATAATTAATATTTTTATATGTATTTTCAACTATTATTCATTTTTATACATTTATATAAGTTAAGGCGGCGTTTTAGCAAAGCTTGTCGGCAAGTGCAAGCCTTAGAGTCGTGGCGTGCCATGGCAGAGCCATGGAGAGCTTTTTAGAACCTTGATTGGAACACGAAGGCGGTCCATTGCCCAGTTGGTAATGATAGACCAGAAACGACCACATGAGATTTCAGAATGCCTGGATGAAGAGACCAGGCTTTGGACCAACTGTTGCCAGATGATGGACCCATAATCTAGGTCAATTCTATGGTACAACCCATACAGTACTATCATGAAGGATTTTCTTGCGCCATCGGAGCCTATGCTTCGCTTAGACAGTCCCTTGAACAACAACGTAAAACGGCCATTCCATTGAGGAGGAAGGCAGGACTTCATGAACTTCGTAATGGTGGTTAGGGTTTCAGTATACCCCATCTGATAAAACATGGAAAACAATTTACCAGTTGTAATGGATTCAGGGTTTACTAGAGATAAATCTTGAGAAAGACCGATTAGGGCACATAATCGATGCTTGGAGATGGAGATCTTCTCATCGTGGAGTTTAAAATGAATGTGTTCATTTATCCTGTCATTGAAAGCAGTAGAGTAGACAAGAGACAAGCATGACATGGGAATAACTTCAACTTTAGTCAGTGCATCGACGAGTGGTGAGTATTTGAGACACTCAAACCACATACAGCATATACGACTCATAGATGAATGGCGTGAGATCAATGATCAGATTCTGTTGGGGTTTGATGGTGAGAAGAGGTTGACGAACTGAAGTATCGTGAACTGATGATGAGTCTGCCATTGATGTAGCTTGAAGAAGATGATGAACAGTTTCAGAGAATCACCGGTGTTCTTTGAGAGATTTTGGGAAGTGATAAAGGTTGAGAGAGTACCGTTCGAATTCCTTTTATACGTACAAGGAAGAGAAAGAAAAATCTGGCTGAAATCTTGGATTCTATCAAAAATAGCGCCTGACGTGATAGGTGAACAGTTGGTGTGCCGAAGATGACGCAGGAAAGAGAAAAGACGTTTCCCTGTTTACACACTTTTTCATAAAGTGCAATTTTTCAAATCACCAAACCATTTGGATAGCCGTTGAGTCAGCTTCCACTTTATCCCAATCGTTTCTCCATATATCATCTGAATTTTTGTTGCCCTTAGCATTTTAATGATCATTCTGAACAAAACTAGAGTTTGGAAAATTAAAATTTTTCGTACATAGGGTGTAAAAGATAATGAAATAAAACAAAATTCTAGGGATAATCTGTGATGTCGTAAGCAGACATAAGACAACTGATTATGGGCAAAACTCACTTCCTTTAAATTCAAGAGAGATATTAAGGTGCTTTCTTGGTTTCCCATTGAATAACGATCAAAAACTTGTTGAGAAGTTTTGAAAGGCATCTTTTGAAGGTTAAAGAGGGTGGCTTTCTCTTCAATTCATAATTTCGATACTTAACGTAAGACCGAAACTGAATGAAGTACTTGTGAGATCATTGTGATCTATTGAACAAGTAGGTATGATAAACTTTATAGTGATGAGGGAAGGAAGAAATCTCAAAAAAAAAATATTAAACTGGATCTTTTAGGGTTAGAGAAGCCTTCGTGATAGGCAAACTCTTAAAGATCACTCAAAAGAAAAAAAGAGATTTCATAGGGTAACAAGTAAGATCTTGAAATTGTGAATTCACCGTCAAGTCATTAGTGGTGTTGAACGTTGGGTTTCACTTAGTACATAGTGGCATGAAACTAAGATCATGAACACAGACTTGGTATAACCATAAACCTCAGTGGTTAAGAATGAGAGTCTTAGGGGTTATGTTGATGAAGCGAGTTATAGTCGAGAAAGCTGATGAAGATGGTATAAGAAGCGAATGTACCTCTACTATAAAGAAAAGAAGGACCAAGTAGAAAACTCTAAACTCAATTTTGAGTAGAGTAAGGTAGCTCATGATTAGAGTGAATAGGATAGTCTGGATTGGGAAAACACGATTGGTATATATCATGTTATTAAGGCTTCACTCAAAATCTATCAAGGCTTTAGTCAACATACAACAACATGCTTCTAGGGACACCTAACTAGTAAAATCATTTACCTGCCTTAGCATTGCCATCGAGAATCATATTTAGACAAATTGAACAAATGAGAAAATATTTTTGGATTTCTTAAGGATTTTTATAAAAATAAGAAAATTATTTTTGGGATTTTATAAGTAGAAAATACGTAATTAAAAGATGTACATAGGGAAACAATTCAAATGAATTAAAAAAACGAACGAGTTCAGAAGAACCGAACCCGAAATAGACCGACCCCGAAATAAACCGAACGTTCGGTTTATTTCGGTTCGCTCTATTTCGCTTGTTACCTTTATGAAAGCGAAGGCGATTTCGGTACAAATTCGAATTGCATCATTCCTAGGCCTTG
Source organism: Lactuca saligna (assembly GCF_052625555.1). Lineage (NCBI taxonomy): Eukaryota > Viridiplantae > Streptophyta > Magnoliopsida > Asterales > Asteraceae > Lactuca > Lactuca saligna. The sequence continues at coordinate 39,677,989 of NC_136422.1, forward strand.
TAGAATCTTATTGAAGCTTGCTTCAGGTAAGGCCTTCGTGAATATGTCTGCCAATTGATCAGTCATTCTGACGAAGTGATTTCTACGTTACCATCTTCGACATGATCCTTGATGAAATGATACCTCAGTGCGATATGCTTAGTCTTTGAGTGTTGCACGGGGTTGTGACAAATCCTAATTGTGCTTTCAGAGTCACAATACAGTGGGATTTTCTTCATATTTAGCCCATAATCCCTGAGTTGATTTTGTATCCATGCAACTTGAGATGTACAGGATGTTGCAGCAATATATTCAGCTTTTGCAGTGGATAGCGAAACACACGTTTGTTTCTTCGATTGCTAACTGACTAATTTACCATCTAGAAATTGACAACCTCCCGTGGTTCTTTTACGATCTAATCCACATCCACCTAAATCAGCCTATGAAAATGCTTGAACAAAGAATCCTGAGTTGGCTGGATACCACAGACCAAGAGAGGAGGTTCGCTTCAGACAGCGAAAGATATTCTTCACGGCTTGAAGATGAGGGTCTCGGGGGTTGGCTAAAAATCGCGCACAGTAGCAGACAGAGAACATGATATCAGGTCTACTGGCTGTAATATACATCAGAGACCCAATCATCTGTCGATAAAGTGTTATATCCTCTGCTGGTTTCTCCAATAATGGTGTGAGTTATTTCCAAAAGCCATAGGCACTTTCACTTTAGAGTCTCCCATCATTCCAAACTTGGTTAGAAAAGTCTTGGTATATGCTTCCTGATTGATAAAAATTCCTTCGGGCCCCTGTCTAATGTTCAATCCAATAAAAAAAGTTAATTGGACCCATTGAGCTCATCTCAAATTTAGTTTCCATCAACTTTCTGAATTCAGCTGTTAAGCTAGGGTTCGTGGAGCCAAAGATGATATCATCAACATAAATTTGGACTATCATAAGGTGGTTACCTTCTCGCTTACGAAAGAAGGTTGGGTCAACCAAACCTTGTTTGAATTTAGACACTTTTAAGAAACGAGTGAGAGTTTCATACCATGCTCTGGGGGCTTGTTTGAGGCCATATATAGCTTTGTCAAGGATATAAAAATGATTAGGATACTTCTCGTTCACGAAACCTAGCGATTTCTCAACATACACGGTTTCTTCAAGTTCACCATTGAGGAAAGCACATTTGACGTCCATTTGATAGACTTCAAAGTTCTTGTGACCGATGTACGCAAGAAAGATACGAACAGATTCTAATCTTGCTACGGGAGCAAAGGTTTCTTCATAATCGATTCCCTCTTCCTGAAAATATCCTTTGACAACTAGCCTCGCTTTGTTACGAATGACATTCCCCTCTTTGTCCATCTTGTTTCTGAATACCCATTTGAGACTAACAACCGAAGCATCCTTTGGAGTTGGAATAAGGCGCCATACCTTGTTTCGTTCAAACTCGTTTAACTCATCCTGCATGGCTTGAACCCAGTCTGAATGATCTAGAGCCGAGTTAACGGTTTTTGGTTCAACCTTGGAAAGGAATGAATTGAACATGCAAAACTTAACTTTTGAAAAGAGTGCAAGCCTGTTTCGCTTTGATTTGAGAAAGAGATAACAGTTTTTTTGAGGATTCCCCAATAATTTGACTTTGAGGGTGATCTTTGGTCCATTTGATAAGGGGAGGAAAGTTTGGATCATAGACAAGATCCAATTCAACATTGATTTCTTCCTCTTGTTCAGACAGAATATCGTCATCACCAATATTAGTGTTCTCCCCCTCGACGAATGATTCCTGTTCGGGGCCCACATTTGTATCCCCTTCATTGGCTGGAATTTCAGTAGAGCTTGATGTATTTGGCAATGAATACTCTCCATGTAATGAAGATCCTTGATCGTGATGAGTAGAAAAACCCTCCCCCTGGACATTAGGACGGTCACCAGAAGGTTCTCTTGTGTCTGCACCTTCGGTTTCTTTGGATTGATCATCAGCCATCTTCTTAGCAGCATCGTCTATAACTTGTTTCAGATTATCAACTTTGTTTTCTTTTGCAGTTGATTCATAGTCAATTGCCTTTTGAGGCTCATCAAACAGGAGCATGAATAGGTCGAAAAGATTCAAGATAGCAACAGTAACCTGACCATTCTTTGGAAATATGTCCTGCGATGCATCATCTGTTGATTTCATTTTCTTAACATAACTATCGTCAAAAGTGACATAGTATGTTTCTTAAATTTTCTTTGAGCATTGATTGAGAACTCTATACGCCTTGGAGGTTAGGGAGTAGCCTAAGAAAATTCCTTCATCCGCCTTAACATCGAACTTGTTTCGATTCTCATTGGAGTTGAAGATGAAACACCTTGAACCGAACACATGAAAGAATTTCACGCTTGGTTTTTGATTGCTCAATATCTCGTAAGGGGTAATTAAGAACCGCTTATTCAAGTATGATCTATTTTGAGTGTAACATGCAGCCGCAATTGCATCCGCCCAGAAATACAAAGGTAAGGATGCGAAGCATAGCATAGTTCGAGCAGCTTCACACAACGATCAGTTTCTCCTTTCAACATTGACATTTTGCTGTGGAGTATAAGGGGCTGAGAAATTGTGAGTAGTTCCCTTTTCAGCAAGAAAATCTTCAAAGTCTTTGTTCATGAATTCCAAGCCATTGTTTCTCCTTATATTACGAACTACTTTTCTTAGTTGCATTTCTATTTGTTTAATAAAGATCTTGAGCTTTCGAGTGGCTTCAGACTTTTGCTTGAGAAATAAAATCCATGTAAATCTTGAGAAATCGTCCATAATAACCAGAATGTATTTGTTTCCTCCAATGTTTTCGATGCACGATGGACCACATAGATCGATATGCAATAACTCCAATGGTTCTATTACCTTAGTATCGATAATAGAAGGATGACTTTGTCGAATCTGCTTTCCCATTTCACACACTGCACGGAGATGTTCTTTATCAAATTTTAAACTGGAAGACCTCGAACGTGATCACCCAAAACCAACTTGTTGATATCCTTGAAGTTCAGATGAGATAGTCTTCTGTGCCATAACCAGCTTTCATCAGAGTGAGCCTTTGTCAGCAAGCATACAGCTAGTTTACCTCTAATTAGATTGAGGTTCAAAGGATACATTTCCCTTTTTCGCTTTGATTTCAATAGAATGTTTTTTGATCTCTTCTCAACAATTTCTGAGCCTTGATCGTCGAATGATACTTTTAATCCAATACCAACCACCAGCTGTGATACGCTGATGAGATTGTGTTGGAGTCCTTCAACATAAGCTACCTTCCTTATAGAGAACTCACCATTGGTGATCATTCCATAGCCTTTGATGGTTCCAAAAGAGTTGTTGTCGTACTTTACAATGCCACCATCTTTGAGAGAGCGAATTCCTCTCAGTTCCTCCTTCTTTCCTGTCATGTGACGTGAGCAACCACTATCGATGTACCATTCTTCGTCAAATTGTTTGTCACTTATAACCTGCAAAAAATTAAGCAGATTTAGGAACCCAACGTATCTTGGGTCCTTGTGAGCCTTATCCAAGGAAGGGAATAGTAAGAGAAATATCAACCATGTATGTGCGTTTAATTAAAGTTGTTTCATCTTTTCTTTTAATGGTGAAAAATTTAATTTTTGTTGATTTAATAGGACTGGAGTTTTCGATGTTGTCTTCAGGGTAGAGTTTTTCTTTTCCCTTGAAGGCAATTAGGGAACAAGAATTCGGATAAGAAGAATCCTGGTTTTTCTGATTAGACTTGTATGGATGGGGACCAAAACCTCTATTTCGGTTACCATGGGATGAAGGACCGAAACTCTCCTTTCGGTTGTTATTGGACGAGGGACCGAAATTGTTCTTTCGGTTGTTAATGGGTGAAGGACCGAAACTCTCCTTTCGTTTGTTTTTAGTCGATGGACAGAAACCACCCTTTCGGCTCCTATTGGTTGAAGAACCGAAACCATCCTTTCGGTTCCAAATGGTCGAAGGACTGAAACCATCCTTTCGGTTTGTGTTGTGATGAGGAGCGAAACTACTCTTTTGATTTATTCCTGACGAGGGACCGAAACTTCCCTTTCGATTCCTTGAGTCTTCTTGAGATTTGTGCTTCCTTTTTGTCCTTACAAAATCAGGATTTGGAGAATTCCAAAAATGTTTTCTCTCTGAGAGATTCTTCTTATACCTGAGATTTCTTTGATGCTTTCGATCAGCCACCTATTTTGGATTTCTGTGAATGTTGGCTTTTCGTTTCGAAGTTTGGGCACTACATTCACTTTTTGCTGAAGAAGTATCAATAGTGGTTTGCATCGGTTCGTCCAAATGGGTTTTAGTTCCACTTGTGCTCGGTACATCATACTTTGTAGGCTCATTTAGTGGTTCAAGTATGTATCTACCTTTTACTCTCCATGAAGTTTTCTGAGAAAGACCCTTCGTCTCATTTGCGTTATCTATTGGGGCTGACCAGAAAAATTCATCACATCCTCCAGCGTTATCTTCTTCTAACATAGTTGTTAACTCTGCAGTTTGTTGCGGAGTGACTCCTGGTACTGTGTAGACTTTGTTTGGGGTAGTTTGAACCTTTTGGTATACAACAACTTTAGCTTTGAGAACGTTGGTTTTGTCGGTAAATGAACGAGCAAACTCAACGGAGTTTTCAAAAATTAGGTTCCTGTGTGACTTAGGTTCATTTTTGGCTAATTCAGAACAATCCACCAGATCCTCTATAGAGATTTCACTCATATCATCATCCTCATTAAGTTTAGATGTATTTTCAACATTAATTTTATTTTTTGAACTTAAATTGGCATTTAAAGAGTCAAATTTCTGTATGGTTTCGGCTCTCAATTTCAATCTATCATTTTCGTCTAATAGATTTTTGAGCATGTCCTTGTGGTCCTTGGACTTTATGTATGATTCAATTTTGTCTAGACCTATTTTATATGCTGGAGACACTTCATCAGAAGATACAACATTTTCACAGTTGTAGGCTTCAGCATCGATTTCATCCTCCTTTAATTCAAGGAAGGGTAAAATCATACGATGTATCTTCTTTCCTATTTCACAATCAAGATGTAATTGAGTGATGTTAAAATAGAGTCTTTTAGCAATTAAACAAAACACATTTCACTGTTGAAGAAGTTTAAGATTGTCTCTTTGCAAATAAATAGAATCATCTTTAGATCTAATTAACTCATTTTCCTTTTGCTCGATCCACATCCTTCGCTCCTCACTCTTTGAAGAAATCCTACTGATTTGATCAGTTAGGTTAGAGTTTGTGACATGGGTTTGGGTGAGACTGCTACTTATGCTTGAGAATTTTGATTTTAAGTTACTTAATTCCTTTTCATAATTGTTAACAGGTATTTTTAGAGATATTTTGTACCTTTTTGATCAACTTGTCACATTCATTGATCTGAACACTGACAGGCTTAGCAGCAAAACATCTATCCTCTTGCTCCCTTTCCTCTTCAATTCCCCCATCAGTTGTGTATCCTCTCATGTGAGACACACCCTCGGTCATCACAAAGCATCTCCCCGCAGCATGTTCTGCTTTTTCCAGCATAGCCTTTCCATGAGTGGGCTTCCGGACTTCATCATCCTCCGAATCTATGGACCAGACGTCCACACCACCAAATTCATCACTGTTGTTTGTATCCTGCACAATTAAAGCATTCATGGTAGAGTTATTAACAGCAGACTTTATTTTCTTTATTTCCTCCAATCTTCTTAGGAGGCTTGCTTCCTCATCTTCTTCGTTAGATTTTTCTTCTTTCTTTCTCAACATACAGTCTTTAGCAAAATAATTTTTGCTTCCATAGTAATGGCAGTCGAATCCTGAGTCTCCTCCAACTTTTGCTTCCTTCTTTAATTATTCATACTTTGACCCCATCTTCGGTTCCTCCTTGATCCTTTCGGCGATGTAACTACCCTGTCAGTTTCGGTTCTTATTGGCTGGGAATTTCTTCTTATTGAATTTTCTAGGATTGGACACCATCATGGCGTATTCTTCACCGGTTAGATCATAATTTTCCAGATCTAATTCCTCTTCTTCTTCAACCAAACTTTTTCCTTTGGAGACAAGACTTAACGAACCTATACTGGAAACCACATTCGTTTCCTTAGACAAGGAATTCTCATGGGATTTTAAAATGCCCACCAGTTTTGCCAGAGAATAAGACTTGAACTGTTCATGAGCTTTGACAGTTGACACAACAGCCATCCATTCGGGTCTGAGACCATTCACGAAGGTAACCTTTTGTTCAATAACTTTCCTTTCAATCCCATACTTTATTATCTTACTTAAAAGATGATTGAAGTGATCAAAAGTTTGAATAAGCTTTTCTTCAGGCTTTTGCTTAAAGTCACCAAATTCAGATAGCAAGAGAGTTTGGATAGAATGTTCCAAGTCTGCATCTGTGGAATACAATTCTTTCAATCTATCCTAGATCTCTTTGGATGTAGTACAAGAACTCACTAAACGAAACGTATCCGATTGCAACGCAAACGTTATCATTCTCAGGGCCGTGATATTGCATTAAAACTTCTCCTTTTCATCCTGAGGAATATCTTTCACATCATTGACAAGCTGATTGTATTCTTTCTGTGTTTTAACAATCCAAAATGTGCTTGAGTGAGAGAATGGGCCTATAGTAATAGCTTCCCAGATTAAATACCCATTATCCTCCAATCCAATCACGTAGTCTTCAAAGTGATGCGTCCAAACTTCATAGTCTTGTGTATACAAGATCGGTATTTTTGTTGTAGACCCGGTGCTGTTGGAGATATTGATCGGATTGGTTTGTGAATCATCCATGGACATTGCAAAATACTTTTGATCGACAACCTGTAAAAGATCAAACTTGTAATATATCGTTAGGGTTAGATCAACAATTAATGAGATACGTCAATGTAGAGTGACAACTAAATAAATATCAATCAATGCGGAATTAAAAACCCTAAGAAATTCTTCAACAGAAGAGATGTGTATGAATTACACAGTCTCCTACTCTGATACAAATTGATGAGTTTAAAAAACTCTTAGATCGATTTGATCTTTCACAAGCACGATTAAAGAAATCAAACAATTCAAGACAATATGAGAATCAACACATATCTTAATCAAATGTATGCTTATGATTCAAAACAGAGTCACGCCTCAGCAGAGCTCGATGAAGAACTTCCGCTGTAGAGGCGAGCTAGGGTTTACAAAATAGTGAAATAAAATAAACAATGAAAAGTGTAACCACTAAGTCTGGATGCATGCAGCTTATATACTAAACCCTAGTACAAAAATATACACGGTTGGAAAAGCCCAATACCGGCATTCAAACTGGGCTAAGGACCGAGCCCATGACGCAATCTAACAGACCCAACATAAAGGAAGTTTTTTTCATTTCACAACATTCATTTGAAACTCCCATGCATTTTTCTTTCACCACATTCATTTGAAACTCCTATAACATTTAACTTTCTCTCTAATAATGATTATAACTTGGTTATTAAGGTTAAATAAATCTCAAAACTAAAGTGTAATCATATAGAAACTAAATTTTAATATTAAAAAATATATTTACTTCTATGAGAAATCTGCAGAAAAATCTCAGTATTTACGAAAAAGTTAAACTTTAGTCCCAAGATTATATTTTTGAACAAAAAAGTCCTGAAAACCGGCAAAAATTTACAGTTTGACCCTTTTTAACCGGTTGAAACCGGTACCAAATTAATTTTGGACAATTTCATAAACTAACCCAAAATATTTGGACTTTTCTTTATACAAAAAATATAAGGACTTTTCTGTAAACTAAAATATTAGGATTTTCTAAAACAAAACCATTATTATTATTATTATTATTATTATTATTATTATTATTATTATTAAAAATATTAAGAAGAATACTATTTTTAGAACTTGTTATTATTAATATTATTACTAATACATATAAATGCATTTAGATGAAAAATTAATATTAATAATGTTGTTTAAGGATGGAGGTAGAGGAGATGGTGATGTTTTTAACATTGAAAAAGTGAAAGTCTACTTGTATACTTTTACTTTGTATATGGGCATTTCACGATTGTTATTATTGAATGAATTCAGAATATTAATACTTAACAATTTAAAAGATGTTGCATATTTGTAAAACTGTTTATAAATAGTTTAAGTTAGAAGGGTTTCTCACTTTGTATATAAATTTCTTTAACATAGAAGAATTGCGTTCAAAATCTAACAAAATCCACTACAAACATCTACATGGTAAATAGGGTAACTCATATCAAAATTCAAAAGTATTAATTACAATATTTTGTTTAATAAAAAGTAGTAAGAATAATTCAAAAGTATTAATCAAAATTCAAAAGTATTAATTACAATATTTTGTTTAATAAAAAGTAATAAGAATAATTCAAAAGTATTAATCAAAATTCAAAAGTAATAATCAAGAAAATATATCCTATTACTTTTTTTATTAAAAAATATATTGTAATTAATACTTTTGACTTTTGATATGGGCTACCTATTTAGATGTTTGTAATGGATCTGTTGGATTTGGAATGTAATCCTTTGACCTTAAACATTTTTAATTACAAAGTGAGAAATCCTTCTACGTTAAATTATTTATAAACAATTTACTAATATGCAACTTCTTTTAAATTGCTAAGTATTATTATATATTGAAAACAATAACAACAAATGTAAAATGACCATATACAAAGTAAAATTATATAAACAAACATTATTAATTTCAATGCTAAAAGCTTCCCCATCTCCTCTACCTCCACCCTTAAACAATGTCATTAATATTATTTTTTCATTCAAATGCATTTATATGTATTAGTAACAATATTAATAATAACAAGTTCAAAAAATAATATTCTTATTTATATTTTTAATAATAATAATAATAATAATAATAATAATAATAATAATAATAATAATAATAATAATAATAATAATAATAATAATAATAATAATAATAATAATAATAAGGGTTTGTTTGTAGAAAATTCCTAATATTTTTATTTACAAAAAAATCATAATATTATTTGTTTACAGAAAAGTCTTAATATTTTGGGTTAGTTTACAAAACAGTCCCAAATTAATTTGGTACCGGTTTCAACCGGTCAAAAATGGTCAAAATACACATGTTTGCCGGTTTCAAGACTTTTTCATTCAAAAAAAATTCTTGGGACTAAAGTGTAACTTTTCCGTAAATATTGAGACTTTTCTTAAGATTTCCCTTACATCTATATATAAAGTTATATTTTTTTTAACTTTTAACATATTATACTTAATTTATTAATTTTAACATATTGTTGGATGTAAACCATTATCATTTTAAAGCTATAACTTTTTAACAATTTTTAAAAAATACATAAATTATTAATTTTATATAATATTATAGGGTCACCTTAAATATAAATTTTAATTTAACTTAAACAACCCAAATAATATTCTGTAATTAGTTAAATGTAATAAATTGTAATGTCTTTCTAATAATGATTATAATTTGGTTAATAAGTTTAAATAAATATTAGACCTAAAGTGTAACTATAAATAAACTAAATTTCAATATTAAAATAATATCTTCACTTTTACTTATAAAGTTATGACTTTAACTTTTAAGATATTATACTTAATTTATTAAATTTAATATGTTGTTGAATGTAAATCATTATCAGTTTAAAGTTACAACTTTTAAACAGTTTGGATAAAATATTTAAATTGTTAATTTAAATATAAAACTATAGTACCAACTTAAATATCAATTTCAGTTCCACTTAAAAAACCAACTGAATATTTTGTGAATAGTTAAAAGTGATAAATTTTAGTGCTAAATTGTAACGACCCAATTTTCATGTCCAAAATTTCATTTTTAAAATATTACTTTAGAAAACATTAATAAATAAAAACATTGTTTGATCACACCATAACACATCGCAAACCATGTTTTAAAAGTCAAACCATACATCCCATCAATTATCAGAGTACAATCCCAGTGAATCTCGTAAATACGGAAACCGAAGAGTGTGTGTGTGACATGCTGCTACCGCGCTGGCTCCTTTCCCCTAGCTGAGGAGGTACCTGAAACCAAAACTGAAACCGTAAGCACAAAGCTTAGTGAGCTCCCCCACAATACCCCATACCATACAAGCATTTAACATATAACATGCAATTAGGAGATACGGGCCACGCCCACACTCGTGAAGATACGGGCCCCGCCCACACCTCACTTTCTGAGAGATACGGGCCCCGCCCACACTCGTGAAGATACGGGCCCCGCCCACACTTCGCTACCTGGGAGATACGGGCCTAGCCCACACTCCATTCTCGGAGAGATACGGGCCCCGCCCACACTCTACCGCCAACTCATATCATACAAGTATCGCACAGACAACAAGTGTAAACAGTTCTATCATGCTGGTATATAACACAATCAACTCAACTAATAGATGCGGGCTCGACCCACACTATAATACTAACGTCTCATCTATACGGGCCGGCCTTGGTGCCTTAGACCCGTTACTACTGGAAGGAAACTCACCTCGAAATAGCTGCTGGTCTGTGTGGGAATTGATCACCTACTACTGTTGCTGCTGCTCCGGAAACTCCCCGGCTGTAATTCCCACAATATACTTAATCATACACTGCTAACTGTCCTGTGGGTAAAAAGACCATTTTACCCCTGGTCTAGCCCTAAGTCAAATCGAAGTCAACTTTTAGTTGACCCAACTCGCTGAGTGGATCTCCACTCGCCGAGTCCCTAGCAAACTATTGTCCTGGGTCCCTGATTCTACTCGTTGAGTTGGGCTATGACTCGACGAGTTCATCTTCTAAACTGTCATTCAACTCCTTCATCCTACTCGCCGAGTTGTATGAACAACTCATCGAGCTCATCTTCATCCGAAGAACACATATGCTAAGACTCGCCGAGTTGTATGAACAACTCGCCGAGTTTGTTCTTGATCTATGAAGATTGCCTTGGACTCGCCGAGTCAAGGCATTGACTCGCCGAGTCCTATCATGAGTGAGTTCAGCTTCCAACTCACCGAGTCACCCCCTGTGACTCACGGCTCAACTCGATACATCTTAAAGAGACCAGCTCAGTGACTTGCGACCAGACTCGTCGAGTCACATATATGACTCGCCGAGTCGCAGCCATGCATCCATCAAATACACCGATTTTCTCGATTCCAGTCCATGCCATTCACAGATCTGGGCTTCTAGGACACAATTCACACGTAAAGTTTCCAACTTTACGTGTAGATATTCACCAATATGGATTTTAAGGCTCAAAGTGCACCAAAAGAGGTAGATCTAGGGCTTTCATGCAATATGACCCCATAAAGGCAATAGATCCAAGCTCCAGGGACTAAATCATGCCTAGATCTACAGGCTAACAACTTATTATCACCCACAAAGCACAAACAAGCTTGGGGAAGAGCCCAAGAAGGACTCCAATGAAGCAAAAAGGGATTACAAGCTTGAAAACAGAGGGGAAACGAGCTATACCTCAAGGAATATGTTGAAATGACACAAAGATGCCTGATCTCCTTCTCCTCTTCTTGCTCTACACCTCTTTCTCCTCAAAACCTTCAAGAACACACCAAGAGCACTTCAATCTCTCAAGGAATTAAGGGAAAACGATGTTGGGGAGTTCTGGGGGGGTGAATGGGGACGAGTTGGGGCGGAATGAGGGTTTAAATAGGGTGCAAACCCTTGAAACTTAGGGTTTCATCCAGCAGCGGTGACTCGCCGAGTCCAGGATATGGACTCGCCGAGTCGCCCACTTAAACGTGTCCTGAGTCTCGTCCCTACTCGGCGAGTCGGACCTTATGACTCGCCGAGTCCAAGGCTAAAATAGGGAAATGCTCAAATAAAATTCACATACCGGAAACCAGGTGCTACAAATCTCCCCCACTTATTTTAGACTTCGTCCTCGAAGTCTGCTGCCCGGTCCTGAAACAGCTCGTGGTAATGCTCCATCATCTCGTCCATCGGTTCCCAAGTCCATTCCGAACCCTTGCGGTGCTGCCATTGCACCTTTACTAGTTCTACCCTCTTGTTTCTCAAAGCCTTTGTCTTTCTGTCAAGTATTGCGACTGGGCGCTCAATGTAATTCAAGTTGTCATCAACCTGAATATCCTCCAATGGTACTACTCCTGAATCGTCCACCAGGAACTTCCGCAGCTGCGAAACATGAAAGGTGCTGTGGATCTGACTGAGCTCGGCTGGCAGGTCCAGCCTATACACCACCTTGCCCACCCGGGCTGCAACCCTGAACGGCCCGATGAATCTTGGGCCCAACTTGCCCCGCTTCCTGAATCGAATGACACCTTTCCAAGGCGACACTTTCAGGAGAACCATATCCCCGACTTGGAACTCCAAGTCGGATCGACGCCTATCGGCGTAGCTTTTCTGCCGACTCTGTGCAGTCTGAAGTCTGCTCCGAACCTGCTGGATCCTCTCGATCGTCTCTAGCACCACCTCGGTGCTTCCCATGACTCTCTGGCCAACTTCACCCCAACATATCGAGGTTCTGCACTTCCGCCCATACAACATCTCGAACGGTGGTCGGTCAATACTCGCGTGATAGCTGTTGTTGTAGGAGAACTCAGCCAAGGGAAGATAGGTATCCCAGCTACCACCGAAATCCAACACACACACCCGCAACATGTCCTCCAAAGTCTGGATGCTCCGCTCACTCTAACCATCTGTCTGCGGGTGAAAGGCGGTGCTGAAATGCAGACGAGTGCCCAACTCATCATGGAATTTCTTCCAAAATCTGGAAGTAAAACGCACATCCCTGTCCGAGATTACCGATACTGGCACTCCATGCCGTGCCACAATCTCCCTGATATAGATGTCGGCCAATTTTTCGGCCGATATGCTCTCCTGGATTGGAATAAAGTGAGCACTCTTGGTCAATCTATCCACGATGACCCAAATCGAATCCACTCCACGTGCGGTCCTGGGAAGCTTTGTGATAAAATCCATCGTGATATCTTCCCATTTCCACAGTGGGATGTCCAACGGCTGCATCTTGCCATGCGGTCACTGATGTTCGGCCTTGACCTTCTTGCAGGTCAAACACCGCTCGACGTACCATGCCACATCCCGCTTCATACAAGGCCACCAGTAATCCGGACGAAGATCCCTATACATCTTCGTCGCCCCGGGATGAATAGAAAATCGGGACTTGTGCGCCTCCTCCATCAAAATCTGACGCACGCCACCGTGATACGGCACCCACACCCTACGGTGTAGTGTCAAAAGTCCTCTGCCATCATAATCAAAGGAGGAAACCTGACCCACCACACGCTCGCTCTTCCGATGCTCCTCCTTGATAGCCTCCTGTTGAGCCTCCCGAATCTGCTCCAATAGGGGAGTCACCACAGTCATCCTCAAGCAAACGTCCCTGATCGGCACCGTCTTGCAGCTAAGCGCATCGACCACCACATTGGCCTTCCCCGGGTGGTAAAGGATTTCGCAATCATAATCCTTCACCACGTCCAACCACCGCCGCTGCCTCATATTCAGATCCGGCTGGTCCATGAGGTACCTCAAACTCTTGTGGTCCGTGTAGATGGTACACCGAACCCCGTAGAGGTAATGTCGCCAAACCTTGAGGGCAAAGACCACCGCCCCCAACTCCAAATCATGTGTCGGGTAGTTCGCCTCGTGAGGCTTGAGCTGCCGCGAAGTGTAGGCAATGACATGCCCCTTCTGCATCAGAACTGCGCCCAACCCCGAAATGGACGCATCGCAGTAAACCACAAAATCCTCTACGCCCTCAGGCAGGGCCAGGACCGGAGCCTCACACAATTTCTGTCTCAGCATCTCAAACGCAGCCTGCTGCTCGGGTCCCCACCGAGAGACCACGGCTTTCTTCGTCAGTCGTGTCAGGGGTACGACTATCTTGGAGAAATCTTGCATAAATCTCCGATAGTAGCCTGCCAATCCCAGGAAGCTCCGAATCTCAGATGGAGACTTCGGGACCTCCCATCTCATCACGGCCTCGACCTTGGCCGGATCAACCAGAATCCCGTTCTGGTTGACGAGGTGTCCAAGGAATTGCACCTCGCGCAACCAAAACTCACACTTGGAGAACTTGGCATACAAGCTCTCCCTCCTCAGGGTCTCCAATACCTCCCTCAGATGCTCCTCGTGTTCCTCCCGAGTCTTGGAATAGACCAAGATATCATCGATAAAGACTATCACAGACCGATCCAGCATCGGTCTACACACGCGGTTCATGAGGTCCATGAACGCGGCAGGAGCATTGGTGAGCCCAAACGGCATGACCACGAACTCGTAATGACCATAGCGCGTCCGAAACGCGGTCTTCTGCATATCCTCCTCCCTGACCCTCATCTGATGATAGCCCGAACGCAAGTCAATCTTGGAGAACCAAGATGCTCCCTGAAGCTGGTCAAATAGGTCATCAATCCTCGGAAGCGGGTATCGGTTCTTCACCGTTACCTTGTTCAGCTCCCGATAATCTATACACATCCGATGTGACCCGTCCTTCTTCCTTACAAACAGAATCGGGGCTCCCCAGGGTGAACTGCTCGGACGAATAAATCCCTTGTCTAGCAGCTCCTGCAGCTGCGTAGACAACTCCTGCATCTCGGGAGGAGCCAACCGATACGGTGCTTTGGCTATCGGAGCCGCACCGGGAATGAGGTCCATCCTGAACTCCACCTGTCGCTCCGGAGGTATCCCAGGTAGTTCCTCCGGGAAAACATCTGCAAAATCTCGAACCACCGGGACCTCGCTCATGGTCGCCTTACCTGCCTCCCGGGTATCCATCACGTACGCGACATATCCCGCGCATCCCTGCTGAAGGTAGCGCCTAGCCCTCGCTGCTGAACATACAGTGGGTCCACACTGCGGCCGTTCGCCATGAATCACTAACTCTCCCCCGCTTAGGGTCCTGACTCGGACTAGCTGCTGCGCGCAATCTATCACTGCCCCATTAGGGCACAACCAATCCATACCAATAATCACCTTGTTCCCACGCAACAGGATGGGAACCAAGTCTACCAGGTAACGCTCCTCAAACAGTCGCAGAACACAATCTCGAAACACCATCGATGCTCACACCGATCGATCGTCAGCAATCTCTACCTCTAACGGGCAATCTAACTCGCCTGAAGTCTCATGAAATCTCTTGCTAAGAGCAAGAGAAACGAACGATCGGGATGCACCCGAGTCGAACAATACCTGAACCGGGATGCCGTTCACATGGAACGATCCTAATACACATGTATACACACGGAGCACTTATCAATACCATAACATCATAAAACAAAAGATAGAAGGAAAGAATCATACCCGTCACCACATCGGGCGCGGCGCGTGCCTCCTCGGCAGTCAACTGAAATGCCCGACTCCTCACTACTGGAGCCTCTGCCTTGCCCTACCGACCATCCGTGATCCGCAGGGTCACTGGAGCCGGCGCCTTCACTGGCGCTACAACTGACAACTGGGGGCAATTGGCCTTCTTGTGGCCCCTCTGGTTGCAGTGAAAACACAGCAACTCGGATGTCTGAATAGCTGAAACTGGAGCAGTACAATCCCTGCTAAAGTGCCCTGTCTTGCCGCACTTGTAGCAGCCTCCTGATCCCATCCTACATATCCCCACGTGCGTCCTGCCGCATTTCCCGCAGCGGCTCGATCCTGAATGACCTTTCGGTCTACCGTCTGATCCCTTGGGCTTCTTCCCCGAAGCCCCTCCTGCCTGACCGTCCTCTAGTTTCCGTTTCCGGATGTGCTCCAAATCTATCTCCCTTTCCCTAGCCCTAGCAATCATATAGTCCAGGGTAGGGCAAGCCGAAAAGCTAACATGCTCCCGGATGTCAGCTCGTAGCATATCATGGTAACGAGTCCTCCTCATATCCTCGTCACCGGCATACTGGGGCACCAATAAAGCCCTCTCCCGGAACTTGGCGGTGATCTCCGCCACAGTCTCCGTCGTCTGCCTCATGTCTAGAAACTCCCTGGCCAGCTGCTGAAGCTCGACCGCCGGTGCAAACTCTGCCCTGAACCTAGTCACAAAGTCCGATCAGGTCATTGCCTCGATAGCCGAGGCTCCCAACGAGTCACCCAATGACTCCCACCAATCCCGGGCTCAGTCCCGTAAACACCCTGCTGCGTACCTCACCTTCGACCCCTCGGGGCAGAAGCTAGTCAACTGGGCAGACTCGATATCCGCAATCCACCGCCTGGCGACAATGGGGTCCTTCACCCCATGGAAATCCGGCGCACCACTGCCCCTGAAGTCCTTGAAGGACAGTGTGCGAGATCCTGACTGGCTAGAGGCTAAATCGCTCCTGAATGCCCGTAGGCGATTCTCCATCAACTCCATGATCCCTTCCTTGATCGACCCAAAGAGGATGGGGGTCGACTCAAGGATGCCCCTGGTGATCTCCGACGTGATGAACTCACGTTGCCTCTCATCAATCGGCTCGGTGTCTGATCCCGAACCTGACCCCTCTCCTGAACCGCCATCTGTCGGTCTCGGTCGAAGTACCACCATTCTGCAAAACATCATAATAATCATTAGTGATATTGCTACTTTCTGAGGGGTCTCAACTACTTACAGGTTCCTTGGTCTCATCTTGGACTTCCTCGGCTCGGGTACGGATCCTCTGCTTTCAGTAGTACGGGCCCATACTACCTTCCACATCTATCCGTACCTTCTCCGAGGAATTCCTCGACTTCACCAGATCCCCTTTACTACTGCTACTCTCTGTTATTCTCATCCTAGGCTTGCCCTAGGGAAAACTCAAGTTCAACATGACTGGTCCTCAGCTGCTGTAGGTCTCCTCATAATGCCAGTTAGCCACCACCTAAACACCATCACATGTGATGAGGATTAGATAATCCTTCAAGTAAAAGATCCGTCCCTACAACGGTTGGACTCAAACAAGAGCTGCGCAATAGGGCCAGTTCCAGTACTTTGGGATTATTCAAACCTGATTACATGTGGTGTGACGTGTTCACCTAGTGGCTAACCCCCATTACTCAGAACCCCACCAAGCACGAAGCAAGCAGCATTCGGATAAGGGGAAACAGACTCAAGCCAAAACTATTCTTATAACAAGAAACGGCACTAGCATAGGATGCTAAGCTCATACTATCAGGCATAACCTAAACAGGCTATCCTACTGCTGTCTACTCAATTCTAGCATGCAATACTCATAAAGCTGTAACACATAAGCAGGCACATAAGGCATCACTCCTAGATCCTTAGCCCTATTCTAGCATGCGGTTCTACGTAAGTTGATAAACATAACATAAACTTGTATGGGTACTATGGGGAATACTTACTTGAGCTCGGCCGGTCGCGCACGTCACACACTTCGCTCTTTCTTATGACTCTTTTCCGAGTTTTAGAGAACATTTTCTTTTGGAAAATCTTTCAATCCCTCGATTTGAGTTCAGACACTCCCGAAGGCGTGTCCGAATCCCTCAAACCAGGGCTCTGATACCAACTTGTAACGACCCAATTTTCATGTCCAAAATTTCATTTTTAAAATATTACTTTAGAAAACATTAATAAATAAAAACATTGTTTGATCACACCATAACACATCGCAAACCATGTTTTAAAAGTCAAACCATACATCCCATCAATTATCAGAGTACAATCCCAGTGAATCTCGTAAATGCGGAAACCGAAGAGTGTGTGTGTGACATGCTGCTACCGCGCCGTCTCCTTTCCCCTAGCTGAGGAGGTACCTGAAACCAAAACTGAAACCGTAAGCACAAAGCTTAGTGAGCTCCCCCACAATACCCCATACCATACAAGCATTTAACATATAACATGCAATTAGGAGATACGGGCCTCGCCCACACTCGTGAAGATACGGGCCCCGCCCACACCTCACTTTCTGAGAGATACGGGCCCCGCCCACACTCGTGAAGATACGGGCCCCACCCACACTTCACTACCTGGGAGATACGGGCCTAGCCCACACTCCATTCTCGGAGAGATACGGGCCCCGCCCACACTCTACCGCCAACTCATATCATACAAGTATCGCACAGACAACAAGTGTAAACAGTTCTATCATGCTGGTATATAACACAATCAACTCAACTAATAGATACGGGCTCGGCCCACACTATAATACTAACGTCTCATCTATACGGGCCGGCCTTGGTGCCTTAGACCCGTTACTACTGGAAGGAAACTCACCTCGAAATAGCTGCTGGTCTGTGTGGGAATTGATCACCTACTACTGCTGCTGCTGCTCCGGAAACTCCCCGGCTGTAATTCCCACAATATACTTAATCATACACTGCTAACTGTCCTGTGGGTAAAAAGACCATTTTACCCCTGGTCTAGCCCTAAGTCAAATCGAAGTCAACTTTTAGTTGACCCAACTCGCTGAGTGGATCTCCACTCGCCGAGTCCCTAGCAAACTATTGTCCTGGGTCCCTGATTCTACTCGTCGAGTTGGGCTATGACTCGACGAGTTCATCTTCTAAACTGTCATTCAACTCCTACATCCTACTCGCCGAGTTGTATGAACAACTCGTCGAGTTCATCTTCATCCGAAGAACACATATGCTAAGACTCGCCGAGTTGTATGAACAACTCGCCGAGTTTGTTCTTGATCTATGAAGATTGCCTTGGACTCGCCGAGTCAGGGCATTGACTCACCGAGTCCTATCATGAGTGAGTTCAGCTTCTAACTCACCGAGTCACCCCCTGTGACTCACGGCTCAACTCGATACATCTTAAAGGGACCAGCTCAGTGACTTGCGACCAGACTCGTCGAGTCACATATATGACTCGCCGAGTCGCAGCCATGCATCCATCAAATACACCGATTTGCTCGATTCCAGTCCATGTCATTCACAGATCTAGGCTTCTAGGACACAATTCACACGTAAAGTTTCCAACTTTACGTGTAGATATTCACCAATATGGATTTTAAGGCTCAAAGTGCACCAAAAGAGGTAGATCTAGGGCTTTCATGCAATATGACCCCATAAAGGCAATAGATCCAAGCTCCAGGGACTAAATCATGCCTAGATCTACAGGCTAACAACTTATTATCACCCACAAAGCACAAACAAGCTTGGGAAGAGCCCAAGAAGGACTCCAATGAAGCAAAAAGGGATTACAAGCTTGAAAACAGATGGGAAACGAGCTATACCTCAAGGAATATGTTGAAATGACACAAAGATGCCTGATCTCCTTCTCCTCTTCTTGCTCTACACCTCTTTCTCCTCAAAACCTTCAAGAACACACCAAGAGCACTTCAATCTCTCAAGGAATTAAGGGAAAACGATGTTGGGGAATTCTGGGGGGGTGAATGGGGACGAGTTGGGGCGGAATGAGGGTTTAAATAGGGTGCAAACCCTTGAAACTTAGGGTTTCATCCAGCAGCGGTGACTCGCCGAGTCCAGGATATGGACTCGCCGAGTCGCCCACTTAAACGTGTCCTGAGTCTTGTCCCTACTCGGTGAGTCGGACCTTATGACTCGCCGAGTCCAAGGCTAAAATAGGGCAATGCTCAAATAAAATTCACATACCGGAAACCAGGTGCTACATAAATGTAAAAACTATATTGTAATATCAATTTAACAAAAAATATTTCCTACATATATTTTTAAAATCATAAAAAGTTTTGAAATATGTAGCCTAAAATAACATATAATAATAAAAGTTAAAAATAACTCTATATAAATGATTATATTGTTGCCTTTAAAATAAAAAAAACAATGTTTGATGTTTTAAATATAATGATAAAAATTAAAACGTTTAAACAAATAAATTTTAAAATTAACAATACGAACAGTTATAAATAACATTAAACCATATAATATATTTAATTTTATTAATTAGTAACTCGCAAGTAATAGTCATTTAAACGATTAAGATTATAAAATTATAATAAATGTATATATTAACATATAATTCAAAATAATCAATATACTATATTATTTTATAATACGAATTATTATATCAAATTTAACAACAACATTATTATTATATTTAAATAAAACATATATTTGTAAATATTTCAACTATATAAGTTTTTCTGCGGAACGTGCAGGCATTCACATAGTTTTATATTAAAAAGTACTATGAAAATCATAAAAGAAAAAACATCAAAATCCAAAATTATCACTAAAATGTTTAAATTAGAGTTTTGATATTGATATATTTTTATTAAATCGTAGTTTTTGCAATTTATTTATTTATTTATTGTATTAGAGCATCTTCATCTCACTCTCATTCTTCATTTTTTTCTCCTATTTTCTCCCTCATTCTTCTCCAATCCTCCCCCATTTATTCCCTCGTTTTGGGGGATATGAATAGTATTACACTAAATATGGTGGTATACTATTTATTTCTCCCAAAATGGGGATAAACTTTGCGTTGTCGGTTTTAGTCCCTCTGTTTATATATTTATACATTTCTAGTTCGTTTTTACCTACAAATTATAAATTAAATATAATATTTAATAATTATAATATTTTGTTATATATTTAATTATATTAATTAATTATAAATATAAAATTTGTTTTTTTCATCAAATTCATATAAAAAATTAAATGCACATTGAAATTTAAAAAAATGCTAATGTATTTAAAAAAAAAAAAAACTTATAGTTAAAATATATATTACAAACACGATAACATATGCTATTAAATATATAATTAACCTATATATTACTATAATAATCTAATAAAAAATACAAATTATATATTTATTAAAACTAAATTAGTAGAGGGGTGTGTTTGACAATATATGTAAGTTGGAATAATAGAATATACTTGAAATATACTTTTTGGGGTTAAAAATAGGGGAGAAATAAAGTAGAGTTAGAAATAAAAGATTATTTACCCTATTTTACTCCATTTATGGAGGAAAAAATGAGGGTGGGTTGGAGATGGTTTTAAGTAGCATTTTATGTACCACTAATTTTTATTTTATTTGTAGTATATATATATATATATATATATATATATATATATATATATATATATATATATATATATATATATATATATATATATATATATATATATATATATATATATATATATATATATAAAGCTCCTGAGTAGCTAAAAACGTTTGTTTAAAAACCTGTGTTTTGAAATGAGCATATATGCAATTTTTAACTGTAATTATGTATACTTGAAAATATAATTTGAACACATTTTTGTTCTTTATATATATATATATATATATATATATATATATATATATATATATATATATATATATATATATATATATATATATATATATATATATATATATATATATATATATATATATATATATTTTGTTGAGAAAGCCAAAAAAGAAAAAGAAATGTGAAAAGTCTTGAAATGTACAACCATGGAAAGCACACTGCAAGCATCTGACAGTTGTACTTTACACAAATTTAGATAGCATGGTAAGTGGGAGTATACCCTTTAGAAGGTCTTAAAGACATCACTTGGTGATACCCTTTCTTTTTCCTTATGAACTCACCCTTCATTTACTTCTGTGGGTACAATCACTGATACCACCAGATGTTGACTCTACATAACTTTTAACTCTTTTTTTTTTTCTGCAGAATTTAATAAAAATGTTAAATCCAAAAATAAATATCTGGTAGTTTTCTCTTGATATAATTTAGCCCTAATTTTAATTTTTTCATCACCAGTTTAGGGTTTTTCATAGTCAAATAGAAGGAACCCAAGAAAGGATTTTGTTGATGTACTTTAGAACCCTATCGATACACATGCACATTTGAATAACAGTAATATCTTTGTTAGATTTGATGAATATCTACTTGAGCATCATATCTTTCTTAAAAATGAAATGGTAGTTCTATAAAATGCTTCTAAAGAAAACTCATAAGACGAAAATGGTAGATAACGCTATGAAGTTTTGAGATTTAATGTTACAGATGCAAGTCAAGACTAACTGGATCTTGAACGCTCGGCTTTGAATCATACATATAACTAGAGCTTGCAGGGATTCTTGACGCCCTTAACCCGTCATTCGAAGACATCAATGACGAGCTGTTGATCGAATTGTCATAGTTAAATGTTGATGTTTGGGCATTTGGATATCTCCATAACGCCAATGGACTGCCATTGATGGGTGTTTGATGAGATGTGTAGGTGGAGTTACCTCCGTAGAATCTTTGATTGTAGTTGGTGATGGTTGATGCGGCGCCGGTGGCTTGGTGGTAGTAGGGCGGTGATGGGTTGGCGGTTGTGGTGACATAGCGGTGGTAGTTCATAAGGCCATACATTTGTGCTTCCGAGAAGCTCCGATGAACCATCGCTGACTGGAGGTGAGCTCTTTTGGCGTGTTGTCGTTCTCGTTTATGTGCGTTTTGATGGCCACCTAAGGCTTGTGAAGTAGGAAAGTTTCTGCAACAGTAATGGCACTCGAACTTTCGGCTACTTTCACCGATTTCTTTGGATTCTTCATGGGTGGCGGCTGAAGCATCGATAGTACTGTCAAAGTCATCAGAAATCATGGCTGCTGAATCACCACCACCACCACCACCAAATTCTTTGCCGAAGAGCCTTATGCCTTTTTCTTTGAGAGGTGATGGACGGATGAAAGGAAGCTGAGAGAAAGACTCGACGTTCATGAAATCATGAGTTTCTCTGTCAGTTTTTTCCATCGGAAAGTGGTGGCAGAGGGAGAACGGATGAGCAAAGAATGCGGGGTAAGAAGATGGTAAATAAGTTATATCTGAGGGGAGGGGGACCTATAAAGAAAAAAATGGAGGTTTCTGAAATTATCGTACAGGGAATTAAGAAATTAGAACTAGTCCATTTTTGCGATGTGTACCATAAAAAAAGAAAAGTAAATTATGAAGCGACCTCCACAGTTATCATCGGTGAAGTTAAATAGTTGTTTGATGGTGCATAATTAGCAAAAGGGGTTAATCATTGACGAGAATGTTGAGCGTAGTAGTTCTCTAATAATATAGTTGCAATAAAACATCCAATGTGATTGAGTAGTTTGTACAACCATATTTTACACATTTATAAAAACGTTATAACCATATTTTGCTAAGCCGTCTTTAAGATTTGCAAATGTAAAACTAATGATCCTTTCTGTTTAAATCTTTTTTTTTTTTTTTTTTTAGTCTTCATTTCAAATCTATATCTATAGTGGAGTTGATTATGATGACATTTGCGGAAATAAAAAATATCTAGTAAATCATTATAATCAACACTACAATTGGTATCAAAGTGGGTCTTCGAAAATCAAAACGATTTTTGAAGAAACGGTTATCGGTTTGGTTACATTCAACACAATTAGAACATTTATGGTGAGTCTCTCGATGATTTCTCTAAATCTTTTTTATTCATGCTTGCGTTCTTGATTTTTTTGATCATTTGAGTCATTGGATCAATTTTTTTTGAAAAACCTATTTGTTAAGATCCAATAATTTTTTTTTTTATCAAGACACAATCCAATCTAATATTCTTTTGTTTGAATGGATTCTTAATTTACTATTGTTCATTTTAATCAAAATCTAGCCAAAATGATTTGAGTTCTATTATTAATTTTGAGCCCAATATTACGAAAGTCTCACTGTTCATCGAGTCCAAATTTCGTTCGGATACTGTTCATCGATGTATCAAAGTTGACCCCAAATTAATTACAAATTGATTTATCGATACTCTCTATTCAGTTCATACTATTTTTGATTTCCGATTGCTTATTCTATGAAGCGATGTTTTCATTTGGTAAAATTGTGTGTATCAATCTCTTAACAGTATCTTTTGTGCGTTAAAATTGTTTATCCATTCTTGACTTTACTTAGATTGAGTTACGTGGTTTTCAAAAGTTTTTGATAATCGACTCTTTTGATTGATTTAATATGACTAATAACATGTCAGTATTAATTTTACTTCCTTCCTGTTCTGGATTCATACTTAAGATGAGTTGATCGATATCACTCAAGTCTAATTCAATTTTATCTTTTGCTCGATCGTTTTTTGTTCCTTAATTTGAACAAAGTTCTATCTGTTCTTGGGCTTGATCGTAAAAAGTTTATTGGGATGTCAAATTGCGATTTGTTGATGAGATTCAGACATTCATACAAGTTCGATTTTGGATGTTTGTGACGTATTTGAATGTTTCAAAGAAAAGTCAACGGAAATTAGTCAAGAACATATGAAGATGAAGAAACGTTTGGTGAAAATATTGTGTTTGATCTGAAAGAGAATTGGTAATAAAAAATTTTGGTGTTTATTGAAATTGGATTGAAAATCGTGACTTGAAGCTTTGTATGGTGAGATATCGAAGTAGTGAAACTGATTTTGGTATCAAATGTCTAATTGGCTTGAAATTGAATTTTGATGTCAAACGTTACGAGGCTTGAGAACGATTGGTTGAAATTTGTGGTCAACAGTAAGTTTTTGTGTAATTGATGCCGAAATCATTTTTTATTTGTATTGCTCAGCTTGATGTCGAATGAATCCTAGCTAGTTCATTGTTGCAAAAGTAAATTCGCTTTTCAGGTCAAAGTCGTCTTTTTTGTTTCATGGTCAAAATTGAGATTGATGACCTGTTAATGAATGGGAATCAAAGGTGATAGCAAAGTTCTGATCTTGGAATGTTGGATTAAGAAGCCATTAATAACGAGTATTTAGTGTCAAATGGAAAGGATAAATTAAGTGATATCGAATGGAATCAAAATCGAGTAATTGAGGTCAATTTGTGATGGATATTGGATTACTATCAGTATTGATTGTCGACTGGAACGAAGGGATTTATTGGGGTCAAATGTTAGCTTGAGAACAAATGTCTTGATATCGATAGTCAAAGGCTTGGAATCGAGATTTTGATGTTGATGGATTGGACTCAGGATTTGTTGTCGATGGTCGTAAGGTAGTATGCACTTTGTTGTAAAGGACTCATGAATGACTTTGATGTCGATTGTTGTGAGCCTAATTTCGAAGGGTTGATGTTTGTTTCGAAAGCTTGGTTGTGAAGATCGTTATAGGTATCGACTTGAGATGTTCGAAATCAAAGATGGTATCTGATGTCGAAGTGAATCGGGGAAGAAAATTAACATTTTCAAATTACACCCTAGACTTTCTAAGAACTGACAGTTTTTGTCCAACTTCGTAATGGGAGCAAAAATGGTGTTATAATCTGAATTTACCTTTCGAATCCCTAAAGTTTCAAAGATTTGACAGAATTTATCCAACTTCGCAATTGGGCTGATAATTCTGAGAAATTGGATTATTTTCGAACCAAGCCCTTGCAGTTAATGTGAATTTCCACTTTATGACCAGTTTTGCAAATGGGGTAGAGTTTCACATTTCAGACTGTTTTGGGCGCACCGGGTCACTGTAGAATTTTGAAATTGACAAATTCTAACTTTGAAGCGGAGTTGAAACATTTTATGCCCCGCTCCTCAAAAAACAGGCGCCTTCGCCTTGCCTTGATATCTATCTGTAATATGTAAGGTCACTACAGCGGGTGCTACAACCGGTCCTCCCGCTGCTAAACTCATGCAGGTTGCCTTCTTATGGCCCCTCTGATTGCAATGGAAGTAGATCATATCAGTTATCTGGGTGTTGGTGGTGGTAGTACAGTCCCTGCTGAAGTGACCCATTTAGCCATACATGAAGCATCCAGAACCACCCACCTTATACGCCCCATCGTGCAACTTGCCACACTTGATACAGTGGCCCTAGCTTTGTTGGACCCTCGATCTTGAGTCAAAAACCTTTGGCCTCTTGTCTGAACCCTCAGAAGTCTGAACTTGATACAACTTCCTCTTCGTATCAATATATAGGTCAATCTCCCTCTTTCTGGCTCGCGCCACCGTATCATCCAATGTCTAACAATTGGATCTGCTCACAAAGTGTCTGATATCGCTCCTTAACATTTCGTGATATCTCGCCTTCTTCATGTCCTCATCCACCACATATTACCGAACCAGTAACGCCTTTTCTCGAAACATAGCAGTAATCTGTGCCACTGTCTCAATAGCGTGGAAAAGGTCCTGGAACTCCCTCGCCAACTTGTGGATATCGATCACTAGTGAAAACTCAGCCCAAAATCTCATCACGAAATCCTCCCATGTGATCGAATCAAGCACATTTCCTTCCAAGGTGTGCCAAACCTCCTCCCACAAGTATTGAGCTTTGTATTTCAGAAGACAGGATGCAACTCTGAACTTTGCTCCTTGAGGCAATAATTAGTATGTAAGGCATTCGTGACATCTACTAACCAACACCTACTCCCAATCAGGTCCTTCTTCCGGAAGAAATCCAGAGCCCCACATGCCCAAAACTCTCAGAAAATCAAAGTGCGAGCTCCCATTATCACCACTATCTCATAATGAAAAGTAACCACGCGCTCATCCAGAATCTCCATGATAACCTCCTTTATCGTACCGAAGATCATAGGAGTCTGCTCAAGAATACTACGGGTAATCATTGATGAAATGAACTCCTGCATCTCATCATCCATAACCCCGACCCTAGGGCCCAAACCCGAACCAACACCAACACCAAAACCATCACCAACACCCATATCTCCACCAAAACTTCCTCGAGTGACCACCATATTGAAAATAAACCATATAAGCCATCTAAATAGAATCGAAAATCACACATTCTACAAATTTCCTGGTATCATCGTGACTTTCTTTGACTTGAGTACCGATCTTCTACTTCCAGTAGTATGGCACATAATACCTTCCACATCTATCCATACTTTCTTCTACGATCTCCCCGAATTCCCCTAAGTTACTTCCTTATCAATCCAAACGAATTCTAGCATAACAAACTATCGGAACCAAATCACCTCCTAGGTTTTCCTAGGGCTACCACCCTACCACTCTCCACCATCATCTACAAAAGCAACTCCTCCTAACGCCCTCTAACTAGCTTACGAATATAATTACGTACCATTGACACCATATAATTCTTCGAATGAAATGTTTCACACTACAACTGTTGGACTCAAACAAAAGCTGCACACTAGGGTTAAACCTAACCTTCTAAAACTATCTAATCTTAGTAATATGTAACTTTGCGTATTCTCTTACTAGTTAGCTGATGTTAATGGAAATTCCTAAAAGCACAAAGCAAGCAAAATTTGAGCATTAAGTAATCAGAATCAAGGTATAACCGTAATAGGCCATCCTATCACTGATTGATTAATACTATCATGCAAATCTACAAGCTCATACAATAGGCATATAAAGGCATCTATCTTACCATTCTACCATGCAAATTCTAAGCAGATCATTGGCCCTAGTCTAGCATGTAGCTCACAATTTCATAATTCAAAGCATATCACATAGAACTTGTATTGGTATTTTGGGAAAGCTTACATGATCTCAGTCGATTGTATGCCCGACACCCCTTTATTTTATTAGAAAACTCTTCCATAAAACAGTTCTTTTTATGAAAATCTACCAAATCCTCAGTTTGAGTTTAAATATACTCGAGAGTATGTCCAAACCCCTCGAACCAAGGCTCTGATACCAACTTGTAGCATCCTAAAACTCATAAACAATTTTTTTTGTTTTTGTTTTTATAGTAAATAAACCATCAACCAAACATGTTTGTCAAACCATGAAATATTCAGAGTAAACCAAATAAACTTCTAAAGAGTCGGAAAGCGAAAAGAAACATGGCATGTGTAATACGATCATCCCAAGCTCTTCTTATTCGATTCGGAAGTCACTGAAATATAAACTGAAAATCGTAAGCACAAAGCTTACTTAGTAACCCAAAATACCACATACCATAGATTAAATGGGACTTTCCCTACAGTCATCGGGCCCTGCCCAACATCAGGCCCCGCTCGGCATTAGGCCCTGCCCCTCATTGATCCCTACCCATAACAGATTTTTTAGTAACATGCGATAGGCCCCACCCAACATACTCATCAGGCCCCGCCTGGCATCGGGACCTACCCGGTATACATACAAACACATACAATCCATGCCATTGTCATAAAGACAGCTAGCATACTATAACATAATCCAATGGTCTGGCATTGGTACCTTCAATATGCCAAACACTATGAGGAGAATCACCTCAATCTTCTGTCAGTTAAATAGATGATCGCGCTGGTGAACCGAAAAATCTCTATGCTAACCAATCAAATAAAACCCCAATTAATAATTAGGACATAAACTATAACTAGTAATCTAGTTCGTTTGTTCAACACCCAAGGTAAAAGATCATTTTACCATTCCCTCACTTTGCGTAAAAATCGAGGCCCAAACTCAATGTCACGAAAAGCTTAATAGTGGCCAAATTCCTAAAGGACACCCAAAGCCCAATATGGGCCCAAATCCAAGAAGGCCCAAAGCTTAAAAATGGCCGAGAGTTAGGAAGGCTAATGACCCAATGAATCCCAAAACCCCAATAGTCTACATATGACCTAAACTACAAAAGCTAATGACCAGGCCTAGTGCGCTACGCATACCAGAAGTATGCCCGAAGTACTGGGCAGTCAACCTGATCGGGAATTCGAATGTGTACACTTCTGTACACACCCATTAATAAATTCTTTCCATTAAGCATTTACTACTTAAAACCAGATGTCCAAACTTCAGATCCAACCCTTAAATCCATAAAGTTACTAACTTGGAGCCTTAGCATCCTAGTATCACTTAGTAGTCATAAACACATGCATGGTTGATCCTCAACAATCAAGATGCAAACTTTTTGGACTAGGGACCTCAGAAATATCAAGAGAAGCAACTCCTAACTTCTGGAGTTAAAGAATCCCACTAGATCTCAACCATGGGACTAAAAAGTGAGCAAAACTCGGGACCTCAGAAATACCAAGAGAAGCAACTCCTAACTTCTGGAGTTAAAGAATCCCCCCGAAGTACTGGGTAGTTAGCCTGATTGGGAATTCGAATGTGTACACTTTTGTACACACCCATTAAGAAATTCTTTCCATTAAACATTTACTACTTACAACCAGATGTCCAAACTTCAGATCCAACCCTTAAATCCATAAAGTTACTAACTTGGAGCCCTAGCATCCTATTATCACTTAGTAGTCATAAACACATGCATGGTTGATCCTCAACCATCAAGATGCAAACTTTATGGACTAGGGACCTCAAAAATATCAAGAGAAGCAACTCCTAACTTCTGGAGTTAAAGAATCCCACTAGATCTCAACCATGGGACTAAAAGGTGAACAAAACTCCATAATAACTAGATCTAATCATACAATGAGCAAGTTCAAAGCTTTATACCTCAATGAAGCTGGAAATGATGATTGGAATCTGGATCTACAAGCTCTCCCGTGATCAAAGCTCCTTATTCAAGTTTCTTCTTCCCCAAGGTTCACCAACACACACTAAAACATACATAAAGAGGTCAAATCATCTCTATATGGGTTAGGGTTTCGAAAAGAAGCTCAAAGGGTAATGGAGGCTGGGAAATGAGGGAATCATGGGTCATAATGTTGCTTAAATTGGGTCTAAACCCTAAAAATTAGGGTTTGTCCGTGGACGACATACGACCGACGCACTCACTCCCCCTCCCCCCACCCTCCCTAAAAGTTACACTTTACACCCATTGGGACCAAATTTTCAAATTAATTTAATATCAAGGGTCAAAAGTGTGAAATACTTTGCAACCGGTTGTTACAGAACATTCCTTTCGAGCTATAAGCAACACATTATTCTGAATCTTTAAAAAATATCAAAAGTCTTTAGTGAATACCCGACAATGTAACAATTCACAAATCTTGATTCAAGTTGGTCATTGATTTCTCATTTAACGTGAGATCTCACAACACCAAAGTTGGATATAAGGGACTTTTTAACTCCATATATCATCAAGTCTCATCAAAACCATCTTAGTAGGATACAAGGTTTAAAATATGCTCTACTATTTCAAGTGTATGTTCACAAAAAATTGTGAATGATAGTGAAGCACGATTTATCATCGATCGATCCATATATCATTCGTTTCCCTTTTAGAAACATACTTACATTAGGGTGTCCTTAGAGAAGTCAATTATGGAAACCAATCCATAATCTCTATGATGATCGTAGAACCCGATACAAAGACATTCTCCTTTCCTATCAGATTAGAGACCCTTCATCCTCATGCCTAATTGATTCTATAATTTGTTCTGGTACTTCTTTGAACTTATCAAAGTGTCAGATTTATACTTAATTATATAAACATAATTATGTCTATTGAAATTATCAATGAATATGACATAGTAGTATATATTGTCCCTTGTGGTGGATCAGATGGGTCTACAGGCATTAGTGTATACAAGATCCAACAATCCTTTATCTCCACTACATGTCCATGTGAATGGTGATTTAAGTTGTCTTTCTAACATACAAGACTCGCATACATCATCAAACTCATGGTCAGATGATTTTAGGTCTGGTCAAGTTGGAGCTTGGTGAAGCGATTCTTACTTATTTGGTGAAGAAGATCATTCAACAAGCACAGTCATATCTAAACTATTAGAAGAATCAATTTTCAAGTCATAATTGTTATTATTAGTGATGCGAACTATAATATCATGAATGCCAATTTCAAGAAGATGTTTTAAACATATAACAACAATCTTTATGAACTAGAATTTTCTCACATTTCCATTATTAAATGAAAATTGAAATTCATGTTTATACAACGTATATGATGAAAATTTAATTTCTAGACATCTCTAAAGAGTAATAGCAAATAACTAGTTTAAACCTAACTCCATAACTAAGTACAAGCTCGAAATCCTCAATTATTGAGAAAGGGGGCATTCGCCCGATCCCATGATTAGGTTTAGCTCTTTATGCTTAACTTCCTTCTTTCCTATAGATACTACAATTGCATCCAAATGTGATTAAGACATCATGTATTAAGGAACCACGAATTGGATGTATTTGGAGTTTGATTATTTAAGTTTAGCTCTTTATGCTTAACTTAGGGGAAACTTTGTTTCATATGATCCTTGTATTTGAATTAATTGCAACTTGTATATTTTGAATCATGGTTGCATGGAATAAAGGCATACCAATTAGATTCCTTTATAATGATAAGTTTCGGTTGAAACCATTCCTTTCCATTTAGGATTCAAACGTTTCCTCTATTTTCACCAACATTTTAAAGCAACAACTAGAATTAGATAAGAAATCTAATTCCTTTATGTTTTCCTCGGTCTGGAGAAATTTAAGAATACCATCAATGTCCATTCCATGTTATTCAATTGATAAACGAAGTTGAAATTATCATAACACCCAATGAAGGATCCAAGAACAAGGTTTATTGAAAGACTCTTTTTAGGGGTAACATTGATATTCTTAAGTTTGTCTATCAAGCTTTCATTGATTACATCAAAACTATTTTCTTCAATTCGAATGTAATCATGATCTTTTGATGATTTTCAAATCACTATTAAATTGTCATTTGGTGAAACATTTTCAAATCACTCTTAACTTTCATTTGGTGAAACATTTCACTTAATTGCAAATTCATTTCAGATTTTCACAACTTCAAAGAATTCTTTTGTAACATCGAATACACAAACATAATGATGCAAGGGAACCTTATTTGACTAGTCTACATTTTACGAGAATAACAACTTATTTAAATTGATGCATTATTTATTTGAGATATGCTCATCATAGGAATTCTTTCCAATATTAAAATTGAGGAAGATCCCATAACCAATGAGTGATTCATGATAAAGAACAAAGAGATGCTAGTATTAAAATGTATCATCTTGACTTCTAGGTATTTCATTTTGACCTTTGGTTTAAGTATGGTTAGCAAATTTAGTCCAAATTAGCATTTTCATAATTTTGGGCCATGCTTGTGTAGACTGGGCGTACATGGTCAAGGTACAAACCCTAAATTTTAGGATTTGGACCCTATTTAAGCATCATTATAGCCCTATCCCTTCCTTAACTCTACCGGTAATCTCTATTTTGAAACCCTAAAGTCTATGAGTGTCTTTGAAGCTTGGAGTGTCATTTTGGTTCCACTTTGGTTCTCTTAGTGGTGAAAAAAGAATCTTTAACTTGTGGTGTTTCACTTAAGGCCTTGGATCCAACATCTACTATCCATTGTGCATCTTTTGGAGGTACAAAGCTCGAAACTTGATGAGTATTCCTTTAGATCTTATTCTAGCTTAAAAGCTACACCTTTTTTTTTCCTAAATCTTAATCCTTATGAGTATGGAATACTCCAGGTGTAACGTCCCAAAAATAAGACCATAAAAATTTTCGTTTTTAGATAAATAAATCGTTACTACACATCATTTCCAAAAAACCAAGGTAATTAAAATTTATCAAGACATCATCAAATCAAACTAAATCACAGAATGCGAAAACATATGGTGTGTGATCTGCAATCATCTAAGATCTTCCATTTGAAAACCTAAGTAACTGAAACATAAACTAAAATAGTAAGCACACAACTTAGTGAGTTCCCCAAGACACCACATACCATTCAAACATAAAACACATATTGGGCTCCCGTCCTCCATCGGGCCTTGCCCTGTATCGAGTCCCACTCGGCCTCAGACCCCGCCCAACATCAAACCCCGCTTGGCTTCAGGCCTCGCCCGGAATCGAGCCCCGCTCGGATTACAAATATGTCGATCACTAGGCCCTGCATGACATTGGCCCCCACCCGATACACAGATAATCATATAACCATATAATCATATAAACATGTAACCTTAGTAGCACATCCAATGATCAAAAACTCTATAGCATACCATACAATCATTGAGCCCCGCCTGGTATCACGTCTCGCCCGATATGCATAAAAACTGATACTAATGACTGGAATACAATTTACTTATCAGGTCCCACCTGGCACTAGGCCTTACCCGGTAAGCATACCATTACACAACACATGCAACAGTTATGCATGCATCTAGCATCCCAACATATAAAACATGGGCCGAATTAGTGCCTTCGACCTGCTAAACCCAGTAAGGAAACTCATATATACTACCGTATCTCACAGATAATTCATGGCTGCTGGCTGACTGATCCCTGAGTAATCAATATCAAATAACATTCAACTAATAATTGGATTCCCATTTTAACCATCAGACCATTAATAGGGTAAATGACCAATTTACCCCTTACCTAGTTTGAGCTAGGACTTAAGCCCATACCAAATAATCCAATAAGGCCCTAACATGGCCCAAAATATCCCTTGGTCAACCCTGATCAAACTTTTGATGAAATTCAAAATCAACAGTCCATGTTGACCAATCACATTGTGTTTTGTGGCCAGGCCGTGTTTCGCCATCATCTAAATAGTCAGAAAACCCCATCCAATAAGTCGTGTTGACTTGCGAATACATCGTGTTTTCCTGAGATTCAATCGCTTATTACATTAACTTGTTTTCTCCGAATCCAAGAGCTCCAAAGCTCATATATAGTCTATAATCTGGTCCAAAAGGATAAAGTTTCCAACTTTATCCATTGGGACTACCTAAAAAGGTTCAAAACTCAACCCATTAAGCTTAATAATGCAAAAGTGTAACTAACAAACACTTAATCCTTAAAGTTTGAGGTCCAGCCTTTCTAGAAGTGACTTAAACACCAAAACCATCCCAAAGGTTGGTGCTTTATAGCCATACATGTCTAATGCATGTTTTGAACCCGAATTAAGTGAAAATGGGGATTCATGACCTAATCTTTAAGCATGGAATCAAAACTTGATTAAAATCGAGATCCAAAACACTACTAACTCCTATTGACTTGGAGATTCATAAAGTTGCCAACTTTATGAGCTCTAACCATTCCATCAATCAAGAATAAGAAGCTAGAGGAACAAAATTCATGATCTAGCAACTTGGAATGATAAAAATAGAGTATTGGACACTAACAAAGGTCCAGAAGAGTGCCAAACTGAAGAATGAGGGCTTGCTTGTTGGATCCCTGCTTCGTACCTCCACCTTTTTCCTTCTTTAGCTTTGAAAACACCAAACTAGCTCAAAATGGGAGGGAAAGATGATTAGGGTTCCCTTCAGGGCTTAAGGATATGAGGATGAACAAATCATATCCATCTTATTCCTTTACATAGAAAACAAAACCTGGAAGATTAGGGTTTTCATTCCATCCATCAACACGTCGTGTTTTAAGAGGCAACACATCGTGTTGACCTTAATAAAACTCGCACTTCTTCATATCTAGACATGCCATGTTTTATATTCACAGTTTCCTAATTCTCAGTATTACAACTTTTCTTTATATCTTACCAACTACTTCACAATCTATCTAAACTTTATATTTTATAAAGATTATACCATGAATGACCTTGCAAAATTCATAACCATTTCATACGAGTTTCGTTGTCGATGTTTTCTTTATATCTATGGATTCATATTTACGAGGAAATGAAACCTTATTTATATTAATTTGGCTAAAAAGTAGTATATATTGACTCTGATATTTAGGAGGAATACATCGTGAAATGAGCATATGAAAATCATAAATTCTTCATACAAGCTCCGTTTTTGACAATCTTTATGTCCACATATTCATATTTTCGTCTAGTACAACTTTTTTATCCAACACATTTGTGAAAACGTAATGTATTTATACTTCGAATTTTTTAAAGGGAAAACTGCAATAAAGTCCCTATGTATTTCCCGTATAATCGATTTAGCGCCTATATTTTTTTTTCAATTTAGTCCTAAATACCTGTAAACGTAATCAAAACGGGATATTTAATGGGTTAGCCAGTATCTAACTGATGTGGCAGCTTACGTGGAAGTCATCATGTTAAATAACATCCTACATGCCATTTAAGAGGGCTAAATCAATGAATTGAGCTCGTCTTCTTCATTCAACAGTCAAAGGAGCGAACGATTAGGGTAAATTGGAAACAGGAAATCGATGTCGAGTTCTTCAAGCACCAACATCAGAATGTGCTATTGTTGAGATAGGGTTGGAATGTGGACATCATGGACTCGAAAGAATCCAGGTCGGGGGTTTTTTGGTTGCCCAAATTACATGGTATAGAATCTTCAAATCTCACTCAAATTCTTCTAATCCTCTAAAATTCCCATTTGTCTATGTTAAAAACATGCATCTTGCTATGTTATGTAGCATGAAGAGATGAACTGTGGGTATTTTCGTTGGATTGACCCACCACTATTGAATAAGTGGTATAAAGAAAGAATGTATGAATTAGGAGCTGTTGCTAATGGGGGTGTAGTTATTCCTTTCAATAACCCTGTTAATGAAGGTGAAATACCTGTTGAGGCCCTATTGCCCCTATAAATGTTGATGTCCCTATTGCCCCTGTGAATGCTCTTGAACCTGATAATCAAATTGTAATGCGTGAGAATACACATGTTCCTGGTAATGAATTTGGATTATGCAAGTGGATGATCGTTTGTTTCATTTGTTTCATTGCAGGGATGATGTATGCTTAGTTTAGTGTAAGTTGTAGGGTATTATGGTATGGTAGGGATGATGTAATCTTTTGGTTTGTTATCATGATGTAATAGATAAATGTTCTTGTGGATCATGTAATGTTTTGGTTAATGAAATGGCAATATGTTATTATCATTTGCATAAATGGTGTACACTTGACAAATATAACCATGATTTAACAATTGGTGTTGAACTTGGGGCTAGAATGATCACCATTGACAACAAACCAGTAAAGCTCCAAATCTGGGACACAGTTTGTCTCCTTCTTTTCTTCTATACCTTATTCCCTTGTTACATTTATTATAAAAAGAAATCTTAAAAAATCTCTTCTTTTTTCTTTATTTATTTGTTAGGCTGGTCAAGAATCATTTAGATATTAACAAGATCTTACTACAGAGGTGTTGCTGGTGCCCTTCTTAGTTTGCATAAATGGTGTACACTTGAAAAGTATAACCATGAAGTATGCACACTTGTGGCTAAAATAATTAAACAACAAACTCCAATATGTCATTACCACCCATGTTAAGGGCATTCACAATGTTTCAATGTGTTTACAAAAGATGTACAAAATATGGCTATCAGTAATTTAAGGGCATTCACAAAAGATGTACAAAAGTAGCATTCACAAAATATGCACAAAAGTAGCATTCACAAAAGATGTACCAAAATACCCTTACTACCCTTAACACCCTAACACCCTAATCCAACTCCAATGTTGAATTTGCAGAAGTCCCAAGACATCCCATCTTCTTCAGCTTGGTTTTAACAATCCTCTCCGAAGGCCTTCTTCTTTTCACAATCCTAAGGTGTAATGGTAATTGCTGGGTGTCATTAATCCCTTCTTCTTTTTCTTCTTCTTCTTCACTTTTTGGATTCGTCTCTGGGATAATTTCTTCAGCCCCATCTTGTGTCTCAGTCTGAGGTGGATACTCCTCTTCCTATAAAACATCAAGCAATTAATAACATAAATGAGTGTAAACATTAAGGTAATATAGAGGGTTTACCATAGACATAGGAAGAACTTGTTCAATAGTGTCATTGTAATCATTGAGTTATTTCATATGTGAATCTGTTAGACTAAGTGAATTTTTAATTTCTTCTATTGAACACCCTGATAGTTTCAAATCTTGCATTGCCTTCCATAAATGGACTATATATTTTTCAAGAATAGTGTCATCTTCATTTTCAACTCCTCCACCTTCAACTTCAGCCACTCCACCACCTTCAATTCCAATAGATGTCTTACTGCCCCTACCACCTCTTTTACTACCCCTACCACCTCTCTTACTACCCGTACCACCTCTGTTAGCCACTACACCACCTGTGTTACACACTGCACCATCTCTGTTACCCCCTCTACCACCTCTACTACCCCTTGCACCACCTCTACTACCTCTAACACCACCTCTAGTATAATGACTGATATTAGGATCCAATCTTGGTCTACCCATTTTTTTCTTGGGTTGGGGTTTAGGTGTGACCATGGGATTCTTACAGGATGCCTTGTTATGACCCCTTTGAAGATAATTTTTGCATTGGACTGTCATTCCTATTCCAGTAACCTTCATCTTATTTTGGGATTATTTGTCTTGAGATTCAGTGACATGCCTATTTCTTTTCAGAGTTGGTCTCCCTGGCATTCTTCTAGCTAAACGGGGGTAAAGGCTTTATGTATGATGTTCTAGGCCATAAATTTCTACCATTCACAGGCAGTATATTGTTTGCATATATGGCCTTGAACCTATCCACATTAAACCACTCACTTATGAATTGAACATGATCTTGTCCAGTGAATAATATTGCACATTGTGCATGTACACATGGAATTCCTGAGATATCCCAAAGCCTACAGCTACACACTTTACTTTGTAAGTTAATCACGTACCCTTCTAATCCATTCCTGGCTTCAAAAATAGATGGTCCACTTGGATTCACATTCAAATTCCTACAATGGCATTACTAAATGAAATCATAACAATGAAATTAAAATAATGATAACAAGGAACAATAAAAATGCTAAGACAAACCTCAAATCCTCTCCAAGCCTGTTCATTTTCTTGATAGCAACTGGACAAACCACTGATTCCCACTTTTTATGCCTTTTGTAACATATGGTAGAACCTATCCATCATGTACAACCTAATTTCTTCAAACATTTCTAGAAGGGGTTTCTTTCTAGCATCCAATATGATGGCGTTGAAGCACTCTTCAATGTCATTTTCAACTACCTCACATGCTATATCAGTCCTAAAAAATACCCTACACCATGTGTGAGGATCTCTTGCAGTCAAATGTTCATAAGCATTTGGATTAACCTCTTTTATATCATCTATTTTCCTTAGAAATTCACTCTCTACAGTTGATAAGGAAGTTGCCCAGAACATATTCTTGAACTCCACTCCAGAATAGGTCTTCCTAAAGGTAGCATATATGTGTCTTGCACATTGTCTATGCTCCACATTTGGTAGGACTTCCTTGGTTGCTTCAAGCAATCCCTACAATTTAATGAATACATAAACATATAATATGATGTTAAGGAAAAATCATAAATATGCTAAGAAATTACAAACCTTATGTTGATCAGAAATTACAGTAAACCCTCCTCCATCTAGCAGATTAAGATCCTCTGTGAGGAGTTCCAGAAACCATTTCCAATTAGCTTTTTTTTCAATGTCAACAACTGCCCAAGCAATTGGATAAACTTGGTTGTTTCCATCCCTCCCTATTGCTGTGAGTAATTCTCCTTTACGTGTCCCTTTCAAGAAAGATCCATCTAGGCCAATTACCCTATGACACCCTATTTTCCAACCTTCCTTGATTGCTTTAAAACACAAATACATCCTGTGAAAGTATGTTGTATGATCTGAATTTATAGTGACACCAACATGGACAGTGCTACCAGGATTTGACCTTAGTAACTCATGACAATAGTCCCACACCCTAGCATAATGTTCTGTGAGTTTACCATCTATAATGGTCATTGCTCTACACCTTGTTTTGTAAGCCTTAGACCAAGACACACCATAATGAAATTTGGTCCTAATTATCGATTGCATCTCCTTACACTTCAAG
This sequence comes from Lactuca saligna, assembly GCF_052625555.1. Classification (NCBI taxonomy): domain Eukaryota; kingdom Viridiplantae; phylum Streptophyta; class Magnoliopsida; order Asterales; family Asteraceae; genus Lactuca; species Lactuca saligna. The sequence goes on from NC_136422.1 coordinate 39,716,446, forward strand.
TTAGGTTTCATTATCAACTCCTTCAAAAAGTGTCTTGCTAGCCATCTGGGACTCAGTAAATTTGAAATATTGAAATTTCTAACACATTTGTGCTCATCGACTAAGGTTTTAATCTGAAAAGACCTTTCTTGAGTCATCCAGGAAGCATGAACTCTAATTGGGTAGGGTTGAGACTTCATCTTAGAACCACATTTGGCAATTAATCTCATAGTGTCACACTTCGCAAATTTAATGTTATACCCTGACTTAATAGCATAATTAGTGAGACATTGTTGCAACTGATGTGGTGATTCATACCTTTCACCAAGAAGGGGCTTCATCATATTCCACTTAATTGATGGGTCGTGAATGGGGAAGCCTGCACCAACCACATCTCCCAAATCAAGATCATTAGCCCCTGGTGTGTCATTAATTTCCTCTTATGAACCAAACCCCTCTTAATCTTCATCAACTAAGTCATTGTCTTCATCGACTTCATTATCTTCATAATCAGAACTGAAGTTAAGGAAATCATCCTTGCATCTCTCTTTACCCTGTGTCTTGAAATCATCTTCTTTCATTTCCACATCTACGTGCTCAGTATCGAGCACCTCCTCATCATCTTCGTATTCTTCAAAGTCGTATTCTTCAGATGACTCATGGTGAACTTCCACTGATTTGATAGCCATTGGGTTTTACCTTCGTTTCTCTCAGTAAAACCCTACTTCCTTCATGTATCACTCTGTAAAAACCCAAACTTTTTCTCTCAATCGATTTACCAGATGTCGAATGCAGTGGAAATGGAAGGGTAAAACTCACTTGTACACGTAAGGTGCCACATGCGCATAATACCGGTGGGAAAGCGGCTAACCTATTAAATATCCCGTTTTGATTACGTTGGTATTTAGGACTAAATTGCAAAAAATATATATATATATATATATATATATATATATATATATATATATATATATATATATATATAAGGACTAAATCGATTATACGGGCAATACATAGGGACTTTATTGCAATTTTCCCTTTTTTAAATAGAAGTTTATACTAGATTATTCTGTAAGATGAAAATGGGGTGTTACATAATTTCTAACATATATATATATATATATATATATATATATATATATATATATATATATATATATATGCAACCTTCATTATATTATGAAGGAGGTGATTGATGGAATAATAAGGTTTTGCTAAAACTTAACATATTCACTTGGCTACTTCGCATCCAAAAGATCTCCATTCAACTAAACTTGATGCAACGAGGCATGAACGTACATTTTGAGTAGCATGTTTGTAACTGAGGAAGAATTGGAATATCACATGTTTCTGTCATCCCCTTTTCTGGTTGGGTTCAAGATTTGATAAACAGTTAGTGGAAAGTGATGCTTGACCAATCTAATGATTTGAGCCAATTATTATCATCAATTCTAGCATCTCTAAAAAAAGTAGCCAAGATACGGTTTCATGCATTGGGAATGCAATGGACGAGCTACATTTCAAGGGAGCCTCAAAGTACATGCTATCTCATATTGAAGGAATTTAATATTTTCTTTTTTTATGGATCTAAAAGAGAGGTAGTCAACTTTCAACTTATCGGTTAGACTGTAATTGTAATCTACTTGGTTCTATTGTCCCTATGTAAATATGTTGTATTCAGTCCTCTAGCGCTTACCTAATTCTTTGTTAATAGGTACAATGACTTGAGAGGGTAGCACAATTTATATCGTGTATACAAATGGTCAATATAGTTTTTTTGGTTAAAAAATGACCATTTAACTTGTTTTAATTGTCAAAAAAAGGTCCATATAACCGGTTTTAATGTATTTTACTAACTTGGACTCAAACGTGGCATACTCACTAACCAGTTGGCATCATACTTGGCATTTTGAATACATAGATCCATAAATGACAGTTGAGGCAGCCAAAATTTCCCTAGATTGCATTGAAGCTACTGCATCACCAAGATCAAAATATCAACTTCTTCTAGCATGTCTAAGTCTTCTCCGTGTATAAAATCAAATGATATTCTTTGTGGTTATGAGCTCCCAACTTGGATTCGAACCTTCAGAACACTAGAGAACCTTGGAAAATAGTTTAGGATGTGCCCTAATTCAATGGTGATTTCTAATTTTTGACTTTTTCTATGCTTTTGACTATTATCAATTGTTAGTGTAACATTAAAATCTATAGTGTTTCTAACTTGTCCTTACGTGTGTGTGTGTGTGTGTGTCAAGAATTCAAAAAATTGCAAATTTTACGAATGGGTATATGATGAAGATCCTGTCAATCATATTGAAGCAATTAAGAAAGAGTTGTTCGAGCTTAAACATGATTATGTTGAAATGAAGAAGAAGCAATATAAAATGTAAAAAAGCTAAAGAATCATAAGGTTATGATGATTGTCTTGTTTATGGTGTACATTGTTAAGATTGTATTTTGAACATGTTGAAGTTGGATGTAAATTTCTTATGTTTGATAGAAACTAGCGCTACAACTAATGGAAATGTACTTAATGTCAATGTATTCTGAAACGAAGATGTTGAACTTTGGATGTCATTTAGTTTAGTAATGAATGGAAATTATGATACACTTTTGTTAGACATGATTATTATTAAACTTAATAGCAATGTACTTAACTTTGATATAAGTCCATTGTGATTAAAGATATTATTATTATTCTAGCATTAGCACTACAACCATTGCCCTTCAAAAAATAAATACATTAAACAAGTAGATATTAAATTGAAATTACCATGACAGGGATATTACATAAAATGATGATCCAAACACAGTAAAATATCAAAAGATGCTACAAAAAATAGGTTCCACTAACATAGTCTATCCAACCATAGTTAAACATCAAAAGATGAGCCAACTAAAAAAAGATGCTCCTACAGGTATAACATCAAAAGATGAGCTCATGTAAAAAAAATACTCACATGGTTAAACATAACACTACACACCCTAACATATCATTCTAAAACAATAGGTTTCCTTTCAATGCATCTATTACCATATTTTGCAACTACTTTCGTCCTAAGACCAACCTTGGCGGTGCACTCGCTGGTGCACTCATGACCTTTCCACCTTGGACCAACTATCACCAGAACTACATTCACTAGACATGACACTGGTGCTTTATTACGTACATTTGGTTATAGCTTAGATTGTAACACCATAAAATATGAAACAAATTTTCACATTTTTAAACACATTTTTATCCAACACATTTAAAATCAAAATCCCATTGTATCAATACTTTGATTCACAAAAATATTTCCCAAGATCAACTACATAAAAATCCATGCGTGTGTACGAGTCATGCCGGCGCCTTCCCGCGATCATCACTGGTACTTGAAACACATAACACATAACACTTTAAGCGTAAAGCTTACTGAGTTCCCCAAAATACCATACATAACACATACTAGCCACTCAAGGCTATAATTCTGTGGACCCTCTGGTCCTAACTTTGTGAACCTTTTGGTCTAACTCTGATATACTCTGATATACACATGATATACACCACATAGAACAATGCAGTATAATACATCACATAATAGCATACGATAACTCTGGCACATAACTCTAATTACCACTCCAGCTAAAGTATAGTGAGAAGACTCACCTCAGATGTCCCGGTAAATCACTGACTCGGTAGGAATACGATCTAGCCTCCACCTAAACACATAAAGTAATACTCTCATAAATATAACTCTCAGAGCTAGACTCTACTCTCTCTAAGCACCCTCGGAAGGGTAAAAGACCATTTTACCCCTCCTTTGGCTCAAAGCCCCTCATTGTTGACCAAACCCTAAAAGTCAACCAAAGTCAATGGTCAAACTTTGACCCGACTCGGCGAGTGCACTTGGGCAACTCGGCGAGTCCACCTGTGTCCACTTAACTCTTTAGTACCATTTAACACGTCGAGTCCCTCCCTTTACTCGACGAGTCCCCAGATAAGAATTGCAGGGCTACCTCGACTTAACTCACCGCGTCTCAAGAACAACTCGGCGAGTACATGCCATGCACAAACTCCTTTGACCTCCTGAGGTCAGATCTGTTCCTCTAATCCATAGATCCGTCCTTCCCAAGCATAATAATCACGTAAAGTCCAGACCTTGACACTCATATATCATCTAGATGGTATCATTTGGTGATTTAGCCCTAAAAATGGCATCCTAAGCTCATAACTCCCAAGATAACTCATAAAGCTCCAAGGGTTAAGGTCTCTGGACCTCATTGAGTCCAGATTCAAAGCATAAATTCGATAAGGGACCAATTGCTCAACATAATCATCCTCAAAAGAGGTTAGAAAACCCTAACTCTAAGAATCAATACCAAAACTGAAGAAAGTCCGAATAAATACCTCAAGTTAAAGTCTCTGGACTCTGAAATCACTAGAATCACACCTCCTTCAGTCTCCTCTTGCTCTTGATCACCTTCTTCTTGCTAAACCAAAGATAGAAAGATCAAATATGGCTTCTCCTTCCTCCCAAACGTTCTAGTTCACTAAGGGTGCTCTCAAGGGACTAGTAGCCGCAATGGAAGGCTAAGAGTGCCCTTAAATAAGCTCCAACCACGGAGGATTAGGGTTTCATTATACAGTGTGGACAGGTCGAGTCCACTCATGGACTCGCCAAGTCCAAACGCGAACCCGGAAGATAATCCACGACCCTACTCGGCGAGTCCAAGCATCAACTCGCCGAGTTCCTTTACAAATTCCAAAAACAAAATATTAGACTAATATACTTGGGATTCCGGATGTAACAATTCTCCCCCACTAGAATCAGACTTCGCCCTCGAAGACTCATTCTACAAACAACTCTGGATGCTGCTCACGTATCTCGTGCTCCGGCTCCCATGTCAGCTCTGACCCTTTCCTATGCTACCACTACACCTGCACCAGAGGCACTTCCTTGTTCCTTAGAACCTTGACCTTCCGATCCCTAATTTCCACTGGTCTCTCAACATAGTTCAGGCCCACATCCACCAGAATATCCTCTAATGGTACCACAGCCGACTCATCGGCTATACACTTTCTCAACTGCGACATGTGAAAAGTGTCGTGAATCTGACCCAGCTCCGCAGGTAGCTCCAAATGGTAGGCTACCCTAATTACCCTCGCGATCACCCTGAAAGATCCAATATATAGAGGCCCCAACTTTCCCTTCTTCCTAAATCGGATCACTCCTTTCCAAGGAGAGACCTTCAAGAGTACGAAGTCACCGACTTGAAACTCGAGCTCGAACCGACGCCTATCCGCATAACTCTTCTGACGACTCTAAGCGGTCAACAACCTCTGCCTAAACTGATGTATCTGCTCAGTCGTCTGAAGCACGATCTCCGTACTACCCATTACACATTAGCCCACCTCTCCCCAGCAAATGGGAGTCCGACACCTCCTCCCATACAACAGCTCAAAGGGTGGCATACCAATGCTCGAATGATGGCTGTTGTTGTATGAAAACTCTGTCGAGGGAAAATATGTGTCCTAACTCCCGGCAAAATCCAACACACATGCTCGGAGCATGTCCTCGAGCGTCTAAATTTTCCGCTCGCTCTGCCCGTCAGTCTGTGGTTGATATTATCCGATACAATCGATATTGGAACTCGATGCCGCGAGACCACCTCTCTCACATACAACTTTGCTAGCCTCTTCGTAGAAGCGCTCTCACTAATATCAAGGAAGTGAGCGCTCTTCGTCAACCGGTCTATAATCACCCAAATTGCATCGATGTCCCTCATAGTCCTTGGCAATTTGGTGATAAAATCCATAGTAATCTGTTCCCACTTCCACTCGGGAACCTCTAACGGCTGCAACTTATCATGCGGTCTCTGGTGCTCGGCCTTAACCCGACGACAAGTTAGGCACCTCTCAACGAACCATGCAACATCCCTCTTCATACAGGGCCACCAATACTGCTTCTTTAGGTCCAGATACATCTTAGTGGCCCCGGGATGGATCGAGAACTTCGATCGATGTGCCTCTTCCATCAAAATGGTATGCATCTCGCCCACAAACGGTACCCAAATCCGACCCTGAAATATCATAAGTCCCTGGCTATCGGTAACGAACTCCGATACCTGCCCAATAACTCGCTCCCTCTTTTGGTTTTCTGGTCTCACAGCCTTGGCCTGGGCCCCTCTAATAGTGTCGAACACCGGAGTCATCACTGTCAATCTCATACAAACATCTCGCATTGGGACGCTCTTCGTCCTACGGCTCATGGCATCGACTACCACGTTAGCCTTACCCGGGTGCTACAGGATCTCACAATCATAATCTTTTACCGCATCCAACCATCTCCTCTGCCGCATGTTCAGGATGGGCTGATCCATCAAGTACTTCAGGCTCTTATGATCCGTGTATATGGTACACTGGAACCCATACATATAGTGACGCCAGATCTTGAGGGGAAACACCAATGCCCCCAACTCTAAATCATGGTTGGGATACCTTACCTCATGAGGCTTCAGTTGCCTCGATGCATATGCTATCACGTGCCCCCTCAGCATAAGCACCGCTCCCAACCCTGATATCGACGCATCACAATATACCACGAAGTCCTCCATTCCCTCCGGAAGGGCTAACACTGGGGCTTCGCATAACTTCTGACGAAGTGTCTCAAACGAGGCCTGCTGCTCTGGTCCCCATGAGAAAGCAACGCCCTTCCGAGTCAACTTGGTGAGTGGCACGATGATCTTGGAGAAATCCCTGATAAATCTCCGATAATAGCCTGCCTATCCTAGGAAACTCCTAATCTCTGTATGTGACCTCGGCACCTCCCAAATCATCACCACCTTAATCTTGGCCGGATCGACCAATATCCCTTTCTGGTTAACAAGATCCCCTAGGAACTGGACCTCTCGTAACCAAAAATCACACTTGGAGAATTTGGCATAAAGCCTCTCTGATCTCAAAACTTCGAGGATCTCTCTCAGATGTTCCTCATGTTGTTCCTTGAATCTCGAATACACCAATGTGTCGTCAATGAACATCATCACTGAGCGATCTAACATTGGCCTACATATTCTGTTCATGAGGTCCATGAACACCGTCAGTGCGTTGGTGAGCACGAAAGGCATCACCACGAACTCGTAATGCCCGTAACGAGTCCTGAACGCTGTCTTCTGGATGTCCTCATCTCGTACCCTCACCCGATAATAACCCGACCTCAAATCGATCTTGGAGAACTAAGATGCTCCCTGCAACTGATCCAACAAATCATTGATCCTCGGCAACGGGTAACGGTTCTTGACCGTCAGCTTGTTTAATTCCTTGTAATCAATGCACATTCGATGTGAGCCATCCTTCTTCTTAACAAAAAAGATAGGCGCTCCCCATGGCGAACTGCTCGGCCGAATAAATCCCTTCCCCAGCAGCTCCTGAAGCTGCGAGTGTAACTCCTGCATCTCTGGAGGCGCAAGGCGATAAGGTGCCTTGGCAATAAGTGCATCTCCCGGAACCAAATCGATGCTGAACTCAACCTGCCTCTCAGGAGGCACACCCGGTAACTCTTCCGGAAATACATCCAGGAACTCACGCACTATCAGAACCTCATCAACTGACTTTGGTCTCTCTGAATCAACCCTCGTATCCATCACATATGCTACAAAACCCTTACAGTCCTACTGTAGACTCTGTCTCGCTCTAGCGGCTGAACAAAATGCTGACCCAGAACGCGTACCCTCGCCGTACACGGTAAGAACTCCCCCACTAGGACCTCATGTGGTCACCAGTTGTCTCTCGCAGTCGATAACTGCTCCAAACTTGCTCAACTACTCCATGCCCACGATGACACATACATCTCCCACCACAATAGGAACTAGATCAATCGGGAACTTGATGCCGAAAATCTCGAGTACACATCCTCGAATCACTTCAGTGTCATATACCGCTCTCTCGTCAGCTATGGAAACTCTCAGAGGTCGACTCATCACCTCTCGACTAATACTGATGTGCCGACTAAAAGCCAAAGATACAAAAGACCGACTCGCACCCGAGTCAAATAACACCAAGGCAAGTATAGAATTCACAAGAAAAGTACCTACGCATATCATAATATAAGCATAATGTCTCAACATAAAAGTAAATATATGAAAGAATACCTACCAGCCACGACATCGGGCGCTGCGCGGACCTCCTCCGCAGTCAACTGGAAGGCTCTCCCTCGCGCCTTCGGTACCTTGGCCTTCACTGGCCGGCTCTCAATAGCTCTGATAGCAGCAGGGGCAGATCCCTGAGGTGCTCCCTGGGTAGTCCCTCGCAACTGTGGAGACTCTGCCTTGCGGTGTCCGTTCTGGTTGCAGTGAAAGCATACTGCAAACCCCTTGGGGCAGTCCCTGGCCATATTCCCCTCATTGCCACATTTATAGCAAGATCCCGCTTTGCACACCCCCTCGTGGATCTTGCCGCACTTGCCACAAGTGCGGCCCTTCTGACTCCCAGATCGCGAATCAGCAAGCTTGGCCCACTTGGCTACCGGCTGAGATTGTGCCGACCGCCAATCCCTCGCCTAAGACTCAGCCTCCTCCCTAGCCTGGGTCTCCAACTCTATCTCCCTCTTCCGGGCATTTGCCTAAAGCTCAGCAAATGTCCGATACGTCGAGTTTGCCACGTACTCACGTATATCCCTCCTCAAAATGATCAGGTAGCGCCTAATACGTTCCTGCTCGGAGGACACATGCTCTGGGCAGAAGATCGTCCGCTCATGGAACTTCCTCGTAATCACTGTAACAAAATCAGCACCCCGCTTGAGGGTCAAAAACTCCTGAGCCAAACATTCCCTTTCCACCTGGGGAACGTACTCATCTCGGAACATAGCAGTGAACCTCTTCTAAGTCACTACAGCAAGCTCAGCAGGCGAATAATGCGCCATCACAAACTTCCACCAGTCCTTCGCTCCCAAGCGAAGCTGGTTCAGCGCGAAGCGGACCCTCAAATGATCAGGAGATGAGCAAGTAAAGAAACATCCCTCCATGTCTGATATCCACCTCATCGCTGCAATCGGATCCTGGGTCCTGTCAAACTCCGGTGGTTTAGTGTTGCTGAACTCCCAGAACAGCAACGCATCACCATCCTGCGGTCTAGCCGTAGCTGCAGCTGCAGAGGCCGCATCAACAACAGCCTCAGAAAGAGCAGCGCATCTCTCATTGAATGTCTCTATCAGGGTGGTCTTAATAGATCCGGACATCTCTGGAATCTCATCGCGGATGGCAGCAACCACCTCATCATGAATCATCTGGTGGAGCTCCTCGTCGCTCACACCCCCTCCACTGGTCCCTGGTCTGTGATGTGTCCCTACCATGATGCCTCTCTCAGATACAACATAAGATATCAGTAATTTGCTCGGATGTACACACACTCGATATCCCAACCCTACTTGATCTCTGGTGCCCTAAGGATTTTTACTTGGGTTGCATACTGACCCGGTGCCTTCGATAGTACGGGCCTAATACTACCGACCACACCAACTCAGCATTCACACCAAGTCCTCCTCCCAGATCCCCAAATCCCAAGTACGTTATTCTCTCTAATCATGTTTTACTCACTAGAAAATCTCTCATAAGCTCCTTACTGCTATCTCAACACTCTCAAGCATTCCTAATAGCAAAATCCCTAGACTAAGGCATCACATATCAGGCCACTCTAGTCCTAATAAGAATACCTAGTCTTACTCTAGCATGCATAATATAATTCATCTAGCATAGCATAACATTTCTTTTAGAACTTATTGTAAGGGTATTTTGGGAAATCACCGTTCGGGCGCTGGCTGATCGTACACACGGCTATGCTCTATTTGTTTCAAAACTCTTTTTACTCTTTTTCTAAAAAAAAATCTTTACTTTATTATCAAATTTTTCCTCAATTCCTCAGTTTGAGACCAGATACGCCCGAAGATGCATCCGAATCCCTCAAACCAAGGCTCTGATACCAAACTGTAACACCGTAAAATTTAAAACAAATTTTCACATTTTTAAACACATTTTTATCCAACACATTTAAAAGCAAAATCCCATTGTATCAATACTTTGATTCACAAAAATATTTCCCAAGATCAAATACATAAAAATCCATGCGTGTGTACGAGTCATGCTGGCGCCTTCCTGCGATCATCGTTGGTACCTGAAACACATAACACATAACATTGTAAGCGTAAAGCTTAGTGAGTTCCCCAAAATACCATACATAACATATACTAGCCACTCGAGGCTATAACTATGTGCGCACGTGGGCCCTAACCCTGTGGACCTTCTTGTCCTAACTCTGTGAACCTTTCGGTTCTAACTCTGATATACTCTGATATACACATGATATACACCACATAGAACAATGCAGTATAATACATCACATAATAGCATACGATAACTCTAGCACATAACTCTAATTACCACTCCAGCTAAAGTATAGTGAGAAGACTCACCTCAGATGTCCCGGTAAATCACTGACTCGGTAGAAATACGATCTAGCCTCCGCCTAAACACATAAACTAATACTCTCATAAATATAACTCTTAGAACTAGACTCTACTCTCTCTAAGCACCCTCAGAAGGGTAAAAGACCATTTTACCCCTCCTTTGGCTCAAAGGCCCTCATTGTTGATCAAACACTAAAAGTCAACCAAAGTCAATGGTCAAACTTTGACCCGACTCAAAGAGTGCACTTGGGCAACTCAGTGAGTCCACCTGTGTCCACTTAACTCTTTAGTCCCATTTAACATGTCGAGTCCCTCCCTTTACTCGACGAGTCCCTAGATAAGAATCGCGGGGCTACCTCGACTCAACTCGCCGAGTCTCAAGAATAACTCGGCGAGTACATGCCACGCACAAACTCCTTTGACCTCCTGAGGTTAAATCTGTTCCTCTAATCCATAAAGTTGTCCTTCCCAAGCATAATAATCACGTAAAGACCTGACCTTAACACTTATATATCATCTAGATGGTATCATTTGGTGATTTAGCCCTAAAAATGGCATCCTAAGCTCATAACTCCCAATATAACTCATAAAGCTCCAAGGGTTAAGGTCTCTGGACCTCTTTATGTCCAGATCCAAAGCATAAACTCGATAAGGGACCAATTTCTCCACATAATCATCCTCAAAAGAGGTTAGAAAACCCTAACTCTAAGAATCAATACCAAAACAAAAGAAGGTCCGAATAAATACCTCAAGTTGAAGTCTCTAGACTCTGAAACCACTAGAATCATACCTCCTCCAGTCTCCTCTTGCTCTTGATCACCTTCTTCTTGCTAAACCAAAGATAGAAAGATCAAATATGGCTTCTCCTTCCTCCCAAACGTTCTAGCTCACTAAGGGTCCTCTCAAGGGACTGGTAGCCGCAATGGAAGGCTAAGAGTTCCCTTAAATAGGCTCCAATCCCGGAGGATTAGGACTCCAAACGCGAACCCAAAAGATAATCCGCGACCCTACTCGGTGAGTCCAAGCATCAATTCGCCGAGTTCCTTTACAAATTCCAAAAATAAAATATTAGAATAATATACCTGGGATTCCGGATGTAACATAGATACTTTTGGTTCTTGCTTAGGTACCTTTGGCACTTGCTTATTTATTAGACATTTAGTTTGTTTTGCCCAGATTTATTACAAGTGGTAAACTTTTGCAACACCCCTTTCCTTGAAATTGTACGCCTTCTTGATTCACTTGCTTCATATTCTGACTCATCTATTTTTCATTTGATTGTTTGACTACTAGTAGCCTTCTTCTTCCTGGAGGTAAAGGAACATGATAGTCAACATGTGGCCACATTGAACTACCATTTAATGGATGAATGGAGTATATGTAGGAGGCAAGGAGAATACCCTTATTAAAAAAAGATGCAACATAATCTTCTGCATTACGGTTCATGGATGAAATAGCAACTACCCCATGTAAACATGGAATACCTTTCAACTATCATCTTCTACATGCACACACATTGTTGTTTAAGTCAACAACATACCTTTCAGCCTCCAAAGTAACCACAAATGTTGATATCTTCTTATATAAACAGTCGAGAACTTGTCAATGTTTTCATTTAAAATGTAATTAAAACATAATTAAAACGTAATCAAATTTCAAAAAAGGAAAATTAAAATAAAATTACCTTTGTTCTACCTTCAATTATTTTATTTCCCTCGTAATTATAAGATAGATTCTCAAATCCCAACTTATTCCCTTCATCCTTAACTGGTATAACCTATTGATCACTAAAACTCTGATGTCCTCTAACTATTATGATAGGCGTCCTAGCATCCTTCACAGCAAAATTAAAACTTTCTTACACCTTATTTTGTATAGCATCATAATTTCTACCGACTTCAAAAAAGGATCTTGACCAATGTTTTGGTTCCTTCTCCATTAGATACTCATATGCACTTATACCTATATTCTTGAATACATTCATATGATGTTGAAAGTTTGATGGACTTTTAGACTTCACAACTCTCTACAAATCTTTCTTAAAATGATCACATATGTACTTTTTCTTCCGGTTAGTATAGATGCATTGGATTAGGTGTCTAAGCTCATAACTATAATTGGTATGTACTTGAATATAGGTATAAGTTTTGGAAGGAGAATGAAGGAGGATCCAAAGGAGATTAAGAAGATCCAGGATTTTGGGGGGTCAATTTAGAGCATATAGGGTATTAAAACTCAAACCCTTCCTGTTCCTTCAATTGAATCTCCATGAAAGCTTAATTTACCCACTTTTTGGGCCATTTCTAGAGTTACTAGTAAGTAAGGGGCATGTAGAGATAGAAGAACATCAGATCTAGTTATATTTGAGCTCCAGAAGCTCAGATTCACCAACTTTATTAGGCCAAACGCTCATCCAAGCCCTAGATCTACACTTTTGGCTTATTTAGGGATTTTAATCCTCATTTGATCATGCATGCATGTAGAGTTGGAAACTTTACGTGTAAAACCCACTCTAGGAACCCAGATCTATGAATTGAATGCCTTGGAATCGACAAAAATCAAGGATATAGTTATGTCATGCAAGCGACTCGGTGAGTTGTTCATCAGACTCGACGAGTCAAGTCGCGAGTCCCCAAATTTATCCCTTGGAGAGATTACGATTGGAATCAGTGAGTAGGACGTCGACTTAGTGGAATGGGATACGAACTCAGTATTGGAGGGACTCGGAGAGTCCAAAGCCATCTTCTTGCCTCAAGAACAGACTCGACGAGTTGTTCATACAACTCGGCGAGTCACAGACTAGACGTGTTCATAAGATGAGGATGGACTCGACGAGTTGTTCATACAACTCGGCGAGTCGGATGAAGTTAGACTGGATGTCATTATCGAAGAAGAACTCATTGAGTCTTTGCTAAACTCGACGAGTAGTAGCGAGTAGTGGATAAGAAGAGAGTATAGGGACCCGACGAGTTGACGGCCCAACTCAGTGTGCTGGTAAACTAAATGTTGACTTTGACCAGGGGTAAAATAGTCATTTTACCCTCAGTTCAGTTATCGGTATCTGATTTAGTGTTTATGGGAATTGTAGCCAGAGAGTTCCGAAGCAGCAGTCATCCAGTTTTTGGATTTAGCATCTCAGCAACCAGAGCTCCGAGGTGAGTTTTCCTTCCAGTAGGAATGGGTCTACGGCCACAATGTCAGCCCGTCTAGTTAGCAGTAGTTCTGGACTTTAGTCCGATGCTGTAGTTCAGTGTGCTTGATGTTTTTGTGATTCAAGCATGTCTTGTGTTATGTGTTCTAGATTTCGGTCCAATGCAGTACGCAGTATATGTGTTTATGCTAGTTGATATGTTTATGCTATGCTATGTTATGCTCAGTCAGTTTTCGGACTTCAGTCCGATGCAGGGGACAAGGTCCCAGTTAGTTCCGGAATTCGGTCTGATGCAGTTAGTTCCGGAATTCGGTCCGATGCAGGAGACAAGATCCCAGTCAGTTCCGGACTTTGGTCCGATGCAGTTTCTAAATTTCGGTTCGATGTAGAGGGCAAGGCCCTGGTTAGTTCCGAACTTCGGTCCAATGCAGTTACCGGACTTTGGTCCGATGCAGTAGGCACGACCCAATAGTTGTTTATGTATTATTGTATGGTATGTGGTAGTTTGGGGGCTCATTAAGCTTCGTGCTTACAGTTTTCATTTTTGGTTTCAGGTACTTCCGCTAGCAAAGGGAAGAGCTCGGGATGATGGCATCATACACACCACATCTTCAGTTTTATCCTAGGAGTCTATTTTGGATATTGTTATGATTGATATTGTTTTGTTTTGACACAGTTACTATGACATTTGAGTTACTCATTCCATGGTTTTTATTATATATGATACTCAATGATTTGATTTTTAGTAATGTTAAAACAAAAAAAATTTGGGTCGTATTTTGGGTTGTTACACTATCCCTAACCCAAAAAGGCCATGGTCTTGATCCAAAAACAACCAAAACTACAAGATAGACCATAAGGTCATAGATCTGGACTCTAGGGACTAAATGATCACGTAAAGTCTTAAGCTTTATCCTTATGCATGGCCATTAGAAGCTTCTAAAGACCAAAATGATGGTCTAAAGGTTGCATGTGACTTCTATGGCCATAAAGTTTGCACCTTTATGCCATGAAAACCACTTAAGACCCTAGATCTGAAGTGTTCTCCACTTGGGATGTCTAAATCCCAAGGCAAGGTTCAATCTTTATAGCAGCAAAATGTCATGGATGTGGCAAGGATTATGGATCCATAAGCTCCTTCTTGTGTCCTCCAACTTTTCCTTCTTCCAATGGCTTCAAGTACATACTAAAAACACTTAGAATGGCTCACAATCACTCACAATAACTTTAGGGTTTAGAAATTTAGGGTTAGGGACTTGGAGGCTAGAAATAAGGCCAACACTTTGGGGTTAAGGTGTTTAAATAAGGTATAAACCCCGGAAATTAGGGTTACATATCTGTCAGCCTACTCGTTGAGTTGAGGCCTCCCAACTCGTCCAGTAAGTTACTTAAAATACACGACCTATATAATCTCTACTTGACAAGTTTAGGGCTCCCAATTCGTTGAGTTGCTCTATAAAATAAAATAATATGTAAGTTAAATACATACCAGGAACCAGGCGTTACAAAATTAATTGGATTTAATTTTGGTATTAAAATAATTAATTATAAGTCTAGGGTCTAGAATGAAATTGTTCAATACTTGAGTAAGAGGGTCCAAAACCTTCATAGGGAACGGGTGGACTGTTTTATGGGATTATTCTAGAGTTTGTAGAATATCTCATGTGGATAACTAAGGAGGTAGATAATAACCCAATTTGAAATATTCATATTATATTCAAATTAGGGTTATCCAGGACATCATTGTTGCACTATAAATAGGCATTTACCCCTTTGGATTTTTGGCCATTAGGAACCCTAGAGTGATAGCTAAAAATCTTAGCTCCCTTCCCCTTTCTCATCTCTCATCCTCTTGCTAGCTTTGGGTATGATCAATTAGAGGCACACCATTTTTGGTGTTTGCTCTCTAAGCTTCAACAACACAAGGGTTTCTTATTATTCATCAATAACAATCAAATGTATGTATTCTAACCGTATTTTATATTTTTGAAATTACTATGGGTTTCCCAAGGTTTTCCATTTGATGCTCAAAAGTTGTACGTTCAATTAAAGAAAACATAGATCAAGAATTAGGGTTGCATGCCCACATAGGTTTTTGTTTATTATGCTGAAAATCCATCAAGATGTGCCTAGCATATAGTCTATGCTCAGCTGTAGACATCATGTCCTTGACAACTTCTAACAAACCCTTATCACAACTATGTACTTTAATGAATACAGGAATAAAACATAATAAAAGAAACACAATATATATGTAACAGAAGAGATACCTTGTATCCATCTGAAATGAGAGTATGCCTATTACCATTTCCCCCTTTAATTTCTTCCATGAGTTGGTCTAGAAACCATGTGCATGTCTCTTTTCTGAACATTAACTACAACCCAAGATAAAGGATAAATATGCTTATTTGCATCCCTACCTACTACTGCAAGTAGTTTAGATTCACAAATTCCATTAAGAAAACAACCATCAATACATATTACTCTTCTATAACCTTCTATGTAACGATCCTTACCTTCATTAAAGCAAACATAATACTTTAAAAAAAACTATGCTTGAATTAGGCATGATGTCTACACTCAGTCAACAATAGACCATAGGTTACTCATCATACTTTTTTTTTATCATAATCCTATAAATTTGCATGGTGGTCTTTAAAATTACCCTTAATCTTAGTTAATGCATACTTCTTTGCATTCTTACATTGCCTAACACTACCATACAGATTAAACTTTAAGGAAAAATCTGCTTTCATTTTTCTTAAACTCATCTTTGGCCTTTCCAAAATTTCATTTACAAAATGTTTCCCAGTCCATTTATAAGTCACTAGTGATCCAAGTTTGAATGTCCTACAATAGTTATGATCATCTTTAAGTGACTTAATTTGGAAATCATTCATTTTTCATCCAAGATGCCCACAACCTAAAAGGACATTTAATCTCTTTTGATTTACAACAGATAAGTAGCATTCTATTCTTATCATTCTTTTTATAATATAAATCATACCTATGTTTCATTGCAACCAACATCTTCTTCATCACTGTAATCTCCATCTATGTTGACTGGGCAAAGTACTCTAAAAAGGGGATCATCTACTGGTCTTTTAGTTATCAACACCTTGTCATCCTTTTCGTGCTCACAGTTGCAATCATCAGATAATTTGGAATCAACATCTTTATCTTAACTGTCATCTTCAGTCTCCGCTTTTGGTTCTTCCATTTCTATCCAATCATACAAAGGTTCGTTGTAGAAGTCTACATACACTTCAATCCTTTGTTATTGGCCATGACACACTCGGTAAACTCCTTATAATCACCAACATTTTTGATGATATTTAACCCCTGACTCAAAGTTTCTTTAGGAGAACGGTAGTAGAAGACATTGGGTCTCATTCTTGTAAGCTTTTCAACAAAAACCATGAACTCAAAGAACTCCAACCCAGTGAAATCAACATCTCGTACAGATGCTCGATGGGGATCAAAATACACCAGTGGTTTGGGTGAGAAAGTGTCATTGTAATGAAAATCTACGATAATAAATGTTGGTTCTTCTGCATCTCCTGCCCTTGCTCTCTTCACATCCACGATCGATCAAGAAGGTAAGTGATGGAGGGTTTGTGAGTAACGAAGGGTTTGTGGCCTAAGAGTTAGTATAACAGGAAGAAAAGCACGTAATATGTCACGTAGTTTTCTTATTTATCTAAAAAAAATTTAAGCATCATAAATTAGGCGGATCACCGGTTAAACCCATTAATACTGGTCATAAGGACCATTTGTTGATAGTTAAAACAAGTTAAATGGTCATTTTTGAACAAAAAAACAACTATAGTCACCAACTCTGTATACGATATAAACTATGTTACCCTCTCAAATCATTATCACTTGTTAATAATATGGTTGTTTCCAAAAATGTAATCTCCCTTGTCGCTAACTAAAGTCAAGTCATTACAAGCATTTCTACAAGATCAATTCAAATTACATAGATCGATTTAAAGTACAAATTAGATGTAAGCGATATCTAGGTAACATTATGAATCTATGTTTTTAGGAGATTGTATGAGTTTGAGTTTTTCTTTTCTTTTCTTTTCTTTTTTTTAATTTTTAAAATTTTTTTTAGGATGTGTTTGGGAATTGTGGTCCAGATTATGTGTTACAAGGGCATAAATTTCCAAGAATATGACAAAAGTATCTAAAGATATGATGACACTTTGAGGACCAATATTGGTACTATTAGTTGGTGTTGGTTCTTTATAGCTTTGTAGTTGGTTGTTTTGGTTTTAAATTAATATTGGATGAGTTCACCCGTTACTCTCGTTCTCCCTGCCAATGTGGTCCATAATCCAACTTTCAATGGCTATGACTAAGTCTTGTATGAAGGTAAAGCTATCTTATTATGGTAGAAATGCCACATGTTTACATTTGATACATAGTTTAATATGGTTGAAAACTATGTACATATACATATTTTGAATCTCGATATACCAGTGCAAATTCAGAATTTCCCATTCATTGCATAAGTCGTCAACGTGAACAAAGACTTTCATTCTCATCTTTGAAAAACTAGAGTCTCGTGTACTATATGTTATTCGATCTCTTTTTTAAGGGTTGATTGGTCATTTTAAATTTGACATCAACCAAATCCACAAAAAATAAAATGTGAAGGGACGAAATACAGAAAAAATAAAATATCGATTTATCCATCTGTTGCAAGTTAGAAAATTTTGGATCATATCCAAAAAAAAAAAACAAGAAACCACATATAATGATATTTACTTTGTTTATATATTATCAAAATACACACGTCCTTTTGATTGCCAATCAATGTTATATCATCCAACTTCAACACATCGTTCACGAAATTACTTTTGAATGTCCAAAGCGTTCATTAACTATTTATGAAAGACGATGTGATATTTTTATTGATTATTGCAGCTTGTATCTCACTCTTTTACCCCTCTTTAATTGGTTTGTTGATTTTGTACCTAGTAACATTCTTTTATTGGTCAATTTCATGCATGATGCATTTATTCTCATCCAAAACAAGGTAAATAAAGTAACCTTGTGACCTATAATTTGGTTAAAGTGTATGGACAAGACTACAACTTTGCCTTACTAAAAGTAGAATGTTAACAACAATAGAATCCATGATACTTTTACTCACATAAAATATCACAAATATAATATAGTAAAAACAAAAAACTACTAATTCAGGTCTCCTTAAATACTTTACGATGCAATTTCAGCAATTTATGTATCGAAATCAATTCCTAACATGGTAAGATTAACAAACTCCATATGCATTTTGCTTCTATTTTCGAGATATTATACTTAATGTAGTTACCGATTTTTTTTTTTTTTGGTTCAGGTTTGGGTTTGTATAACTTATACGAGTACTTATTATATCGTTTTCTAGTAATATATTTGAATCCATATTTACCGTAACTCCTTAACAATATTTCAAACTTTATGAATAAATAATTTTCCTTTTTCTTTTTCAAACTTTATACATAAATAATTTCTCTTTTTCTTATTTTCTACTATTCCTAGGACTACTTTATTAGATTTAAAGTTTATTTTTGAATCTTAAATGTTATAAAAATAATGAAAGAGTCAAACCCATTTGTTAGTTTAATTCATGTGCTGCAATTTACATGAGAGGGTGAGTTTTTTTTTTTTTTTTTTTTTTTTATTATTATTATTATTATTATTTTTTTTTTTTGAAGTTTTGGAATCTGTAATCATTTTATTAAAAGACCAGTAAAAAAGTGGTAGTTAAAACATACTATATAAAAAATATATATAGTTGAAGTTTAAAATCAACTAATCCAAAAAAAAAAAAAAAAAAAAGGCTAACGGCACAACTTATTGTCCATTTGTCTTCCGTCCATACGTATTGAACTATGTTATTCACAATAAAAATTTTAACTATTTTATTAAAAAAACTAATCCAATTAACTATTTTATTTTCTATTGAATAATAAAAAATAAAAATATTCTATACGTTTAACACGAGGTCAACAAAAGACTTTTTATGCGGTGGGTATACTATTTTTTTGTGTGGAGTTGTTGGAATTTTTTGTTTTTAATTCGTTTATTACTAGGAAATCTGATTTGTTTGATATATTGTTAGATATAGGAAATATGATTTATTTGATAATATTGCTGATATATGGTATATTTATTTTCAATAAAAGTTGAAAAGTTAAAATTAATTGGGTTATTTTGCTTTAAAGCCAACCTTAATTTGCACTTTATTGTAATGTTTTTTCCTCTAGTTCGGAGGTTTTCTTTTATATATTTCTGCTGTTAAAAAAAAAAAAAAAAAAAAAAAAACTATCGTATATATTAAGGCAGCTTTTGTAGGGGATCTGGAACACATCCAAAGCAAATAAAAAATTGCGAGTACAACCCGTCCAAAGCTTTTCTCTGCGCCACATTAAGCCACGAATGGTTCGTCCAAAAAAGCCAATCTCGATCTTTTTATGAAAAAAAAAAAAAAAAAAAAAAAATCTAAATCACGCCAACATTCAATTTTCTTCTAAGTGGAGGAGGAGAAATTGTGAGTTTACTTTTAAAAAAGTTGAAGTTTATTTTAAGAAACTACTTTAGTTTCGAACTCCTCCCCCATTTAATCCCGCAAAACCTCGTCGAAGACCTCCATAAAAAACACCAAGAATGGAAATGTTTGAACGGAATTTGTCCATAATCAGTTACACACTCGTTTAATAGAATTGAACTATGATCTGATCATATATGCTCAAAACCTAAAACTGTAATATTAGAAAATTAATAGACGACCTCTTCCGAAAGAAAAAACTTTAACAGTTTTGCTTATTTTTATGCACCATTTGTTAACTCATGCGAATAGTCACCATTAAGGAATTTCCAATAACTTCGCTTCGTTGTTAAATAGTTATCTGTCAATGTTTATCAAAAAAACTAAACCAAACCTTTCCATGTAGCCACGTACTTAAGGTGAATCTCTTAAAACATAATATCTCCAATGTCTTCTAATAAAAACAAGAATCGAACTACAGATAACTTTATTCTTATACATATCTTGCGAAACATACATATTAATAAATATAATTTGATCAATGCGATTAGCCCAAATCCCATATACCGCCACATAAGTATCATACTGATACCTGGAAACATGGAAGGGCTTTCGGTGGGCTCTTGTTTTATTTCGTGAGGTATGTACACTCACAAATGATAGCCGGATAGTATTTTATATACTTTTGTCCCTAAATTATACACTCCGACGATTAACATAATAAGCATGAATATCAATGTATGATATTAAAGATAGACATTTAGATACAATTCTATATGTCCCGATGGTTGCATTTATATTTGAGATTGAGTATGGTAATATGTTATTTTCATGTATAGTCATCTACAAGATCTTTGTTTTCCCATTTACCGTTATATTTTTCAACTAAAATTTTCATTTTTAAAAGATAATGATTCATTCCAAAAGCATTCTTTCATAGATAAGAAAATGCATTGTTTGATAAACCTCAAAACCCAAGTATCCATAATCAGACTAAATAACTCACGTGAAAATCCCAAAACATAATGCCAATGTGCATGTGTAAAGTCAAGCACTGTTTTTTCTACGATCAAATGAAATACGAAAAACAGCGTCTGTTATGAGGATTCAAATACCCAGGACCAGATGGATAAAAAGTATCCCTAGGCCTTAACGTGTAACAAATTAAATTAAATAAATAAATTTTTTATTAAATTGACGATAATCTTATGATAATAAACAATGCAAAATCATAGTAACTTAATGAGTAATCACATATCCTAATAGCTAACCGACGATCCGTCAAGCTCTTCTAAAATTCTTGATTGCAAATTGGTTGATCAACTCTTCATAGTCTATATTCTCTAAGATTTGGTTCTCGATAGATATCATCGTCAAACCGTAAGTCTTTCTTGGTTCATTGTAGAGCGTAAGTAAGATTTTAAAAACTTCAATTTCGAAAAACTCATTTCTACAGATGCAACCGTTACTGGAATAGTCAACAATATTCTATATGCAATGCTTGCATTTGGAAAATAATCAACCTTTTTCAAAAACTTCAAAACATCTATAGGGTTGCTAAATTCATTGGTTTCCAATGTCTCAAATAATTTCAACTTCGTATAAAGTTCCTTGGCATCAACATCCAATTTTTTTTTCAAACTTGAGTGCTTTTTCAAGACGAAGACAATATGACTTAAGATCATTATCTTCAGTTCCCCTCAAATTATGTGGAAATAAAAAACCAAATACTTTGTCATACTCTTTGAATTGTTCAAATCTTGTCTCAAGAGAAGTAAAATCTTGATCAACAATGTATAAGAAACAATTGATTTTGAAATTCTCTTTAAGTATAACTGAAACTTCTTCGCTAGTTGAACACTCATTAAACCTTTTTTTTCCTTTAAATCAAACGATTTTGTGGAAATATTAGATCAATACTCATTTCAATAGCAATCTCCATAGCTTCAACAATCGCTTTTGAAAAAACAGTTTCTCTATAATCCTTGAAGTACCCAATCAATTTTTTTATTTCTATAATAAGATTAACAAGATACATATCATTTGACTGTAACTTCTTACTTACAATATTCACATAGTTTAGTACTTCATACCAAATAACAGTTGATACCAAAAGTTCAAAGTCACCAAGTTCTTTTTCTTCTAGTGAAGTTGCTACACTTGCAATTGCAGCATCATTATCTTTTACTCCAACTTAAAGTAAAGATTCCTGGACATCAACAAGTTGAAGTTTAATAACCTTTACACTCTCAACTCGACTTTCCCAACGAGTTTGGCACAATGACTTAAGACTCCAAGCTTTAACCTTATCTTTCAAAATTTCCCACCTCTTAGTAGAATTTGCAAAGATAGTATAAATGTGTTGGATTAATCCAAAAAAGTTCTTTCCTTTAACTTATTTGTTAGCCATATCACATAATTTTAGATTAAGAGAATAACAACCACAATGAGTGTAAAATGCTTTAGGATTTATATCTAAAAATATCTTTTGCACTCCTTGGTGTATTCCTTTTATTTTTGCTCCTTTATCATAGCCTTGACCACGCTTATCATCAATTTCAAGACAAAGAGAGTTTAAATCCTCAAGTGTAATATCAAATAATTTTTTTCCAGAGGTATCATCAACATTCAAAAAACCTAAAAGGGACTCCTCGATAGTAACAAAATTATATGATAACATTAAATAGCTTACTATTATAGTCATCTATTCTTGGTGACTTGAATTGGGAGTATAATCAAATATGATTGAGTGCTAATTTTCTTCCTTTATCTTCTTGATAAGTTCTTTTTTAATTTCTTGAGCTAGCAAATATATTAGTTCATTTTGGATTAAGTGGCCAAGATAATGCACATGAAGCCCATCACTTGTGATCTGCCACACATGCTCTTTCATAATCATGTCAAACTCTTCCACCATTTCAATGACACCCAAAAAATTTCCATTGCCTATTAAATAAAATTAACAAATAAGAAGTGAAATGAGTCATAATAATTAACAAAAATGTATTTGGTGGAGTTACAACAAAAAAATTACAATTTATAGTTATCTTTTTTATATAACTTTGCATTGGATCCATGAAATGCTAAATTATGTTTAGTAAGAAACTTCACTACTCAAATAGACTTGTTTGCAGTAGTCTTTTTCTTTTAGAATGGCTCGTGTTGAACTTTATCAATTATTTTAGTTTAATCATTTACGCATATCAAACCACTTATTCCTATTTGTAAGATGATCTAATGAAATTTCGTGTTCTTTAACCTTAGTGATAACATCGAGCCAATATGCATAACCTTCACCATCCAATTTACCCTTTGAAATCACTTTTCTAAACATTTTACAACAACAAAAAAATTACTTTGTCTAGCTCTTTCGAATATACTGTCCCTTCTCTATCACACTTCTCTGAATTTCGTAAAGTTCTTGTATATAAAGCTGCAGAAAATCGTCTACCAAATTTATTGTAGGGACCATACATAATACTATTATTTCTTTTAGGACCTTTCTTGGACCAAATTTAATCTCCTCATAATTAAGTTTTTCCCACCTTCTTGTATCATATATATCAACAAGCACTTAAACGGGCTCTTGCTCTTCTGCCTCTTCTACTTATATATGGTCTTGCTCTTCAACATGCTGTTTAATGTGCTCTTCGACATACTATTGAATAGGTTTTCTATAGATAAAGTTACCTAGAGCACCGATGTCAGCCTTTCTCATTTCTTCATCTAGTTTTTTTTCCTTTCTTTTGTTTACGTTTTAACTAGCGGATTGTTGTTTAGACTTCATCTCTATAATTTTACAAACAATAAACATAATTTGATTCTTTAAACACTTTGGTTTCTAAATTCCGAATTTCTGATAAACAATTATACAATAAAAATAATCTCATAATTTAATATCAGTTTCTAATAATCTATTTCAGGATCATTCATTCAATATTGTGAATGAGTCAATCATATTTCAATCTCATAATATGACAATCTGACATAGTGATAACTAATTAAACATTCTTGAATCTGAAAAGTTAAACAGTTAAAGATAAACAATTAAACATACCATGAATCTGAAAAATGGATAATCTATTTATTCTATAAGACTATAAATCATTCACACATTCAACTATTCAAGTATGCAATTGAATTGACAATTATAATTTACAAACTCATAATCCTTATTCCTCATTCCTTAATTTCTCAATTCTCATAATTTGTTACATATTTACATTATATGTAGTACTGATTGGCACCACATATCAAGAATAAAGAATCATTGATAAAGTGATAACAATATAAATGGATAATCGACCCTCGCCTATCTACTATCTCGAGCCGACTTGTTGTGGGAGTCTGCTGTCTCGCAGTCTTATACGTTGAGGCCTGATGCCCACTGATATGTTTATTGTTGTCGTTGCAGTCTGGAAGCCTGTAATTGATTTTTTAATGAAAACGAACAAAACCATGATTGATCGAAAGATCGTTGCTGGCTTCGATTTGATGCCGGAAGCTGGTTCTTTCGATGATGTTGAATTGTATGGCCAGTTGGGATAAACGATACATCATACATATACTATTAAAAGAAATTTGGGCCCCTTAATTTTGTAGGCCCTGTTCCATTGCCCATCTTGCACTTGCCTGAAACTGGGCCTGCTGAAACGTATTTAATGCACAACTATAGACATAAAACTTAGTGAGTTCGCTAATATACCACATACCACAATACACATACAATGCATACAAGCAATGGTTGTCGACTCTAGTGCTGATCCGCATACAAACTAAACTCTTAGCTCTCGTGTCGATCTGACTGACTATAACTAACGATTCTTGTACACGTCTAATCACGACTAACAACTCTATTGGATGCCTATTCATCCCAACGATTAATGGCTCTCATGCACATTGATATTGGCATCTTTATACAAATTTTTAGGCAATATTTTAACACATTTTTATTAATATTTTGGTTAACTGCAAATATATATATGATACTTATGAGATTATGTTGTATTCTACAACCAAAAGGAACACTCTTGAAGATAGAGGATCAAAATGGACAATAATTGGAACTTCGGAGGATGAAAGCTTAAAAGAAGAAAAATCCTAGGGAAAAACCCAAATCACGACATGGCCATCACATTCACGACGTGGAGTGAGTATTCTAGAAGATAAGTGCACGGGAAGTAAGAGCCCTTGCCCGATAAGGAGTTATCTCAGATTCAAGACGTGAAATCCTTGTTCATGTCGTGAAGCGAGAAAATTCAGAAAACTATAAATAATCATTCACCTCCACGGTTTAAGAAGGCTTAGAAGACTTTTAGAGAAATTTCTGGAGAAATATTATTCAGAGAAACGGAAATTAAGCATTCTAGTAAGGAGATTTATTTGAAGATCGAGAGATTAAAGAATATATTCGTTACATTAGTTTGGTACACTTTAATGATGTCTTTCATTGTTGAGATTTTGTTCATGTTTTCAGCCATAGGTAGCTGAATTTAGTTGCTTTCGTTTAGCTAGATGAAGCTTTAACTCTATGATTTAGTTATTAAATTATGGATTTTTAATAGTTGGTTATGAGCTTGTGTATTATTATCTTACGTAGCATGTTAATATTTGATACTTTGATTGCTTGAATTCAGGTTCTGTGTAGCTTATTGAACATTAAATTGCATGAACTTGTTACCTAGTAGTTTATTGACCATTAAATTAATAAATCTAGGATCGACCAAATCTTAGATAAGTGATAAAATTAGCTAATTTAGCTGTGAGTGAGAACATAAATTGTGACCACAATTGTGTTTATTTAGATCAATCTTACATAGCCTATCTACATTTTATAATTAATTTTGTGTTTGCTAGTGTGTGACCATGCATAGTTTTACATGAATTAGTGAAAATATTAGTAAATTTGGACTTGAATTTCTAATAATATAATATTTGGTAACCAACATTAATAATCTATAATTAGTAGTTAACTATAGAGGATAAGTGGATTCGAACTAAATGGAAGTGTTCTTAATAATTGATTGAAGTCGTTAGTTAAATAGATTAAGTTTGTCTGAACTTGCAAAATCAAATAAAAGCCTGTTTAAAATTTGCTTGTTTTAGGTTATAGATTAACTAAGTAAATATGTTCCATGTGTTCAACCCCAACTTACTTTACTATGTTATACACTGACTAGGTACACTGCCTATAAGTGAAATAATAGTTAAGTAGTTATGTTTTAAATTTAAAGCTAGATAGGTGATATCTTCTACAAACATTAAGTTTTTGGCGCCGTTGTCGGGGAACGACTATTTATTTTAGATTTAATTGTTTTAGGTTAATCGATCCTTTTTGTGGGGTAAAACCAGCAAAACGTTAATTTTTAGTATTCGGTTTTTTTTTTTCCTGAATTACTGAACTCACGACGTGAGCCTTAAGCTCCCAACGTGAATTCGGTTGTTTTACGTCTTATTTCATTTTTAGCATTCTTTTTAATTTATCCGCTTCAACACGAGGTGGTAGCATTACCACGTCGTGGTGAATGTTTAGTAGGACTTTTTAATTAATTTTTGTTCGTTTTTACGTTTTTATTTTTGTTTTATTATTATTATTATTATTATTTTGTGCAGTAGTACATGACCTATGGATCAAAAACACCTTTGAAACGACCACTTGAAGATCCAGAGTTAGCTTTTCGTAAAAAGATGGACAAGAATGTTGGATAACCAAACATACCAAAGAAATCACCGTTCAAAGATCTTAAATCTGTTTTTGGTTAGAGGAAAGGTAAGCATGTAGGAGAATCTAGCAACCACCCAAAAGATGAAGGCACTAAGAACAATCCAAAGGAGGTTGGTTACGAAACAAACAAAAGTAGTGAACCCGAAAGTGAGCAAGGAAACAACATTTCGAACATTGCTGACAATTCGATGGATACATACATGAAAAGAATTCGGGAGGACACCGATCCAAGCTTAGTGCAACCAACAAGTCCCACTACAACAACATTTGAGCTTAAATAACATATTCTTTCCGTGCTTAAAGAAGTTTCATTTTCTACAAAATATCATGAGGATGCTTACACCATGATGAATTCAATGACATCAATAAATACTTCACATTCTAAATGATTGACACGAGACAATGTTATTGAGAATGCTTCCAGTCACTTTTAAAGGAGCTGCTAAAGATTGGTTGATGGCACTTCCACATGGTGCCATTACTACATAGGCATAAATGTGTGAACAATTCATAGATCAATTTTTCCCACCATCAAAAGTGTCTGAACTTATGAAGGAAATAACTAACTGTGAGCAACAACTGGGTGAATCACTTTAAGAAGCATGGGACCGTTACAAGGGATTACTTCGAAATTTCCCCTAAAATGATCTTAATGTGAATCAAGAAGTATCAATCTTCTATGATGGGGTAAATTTGATGAGGAAGCAACTCCTTGATTCTCAAGGGCCATTAACGAAGAAAAATCCTGCTGAAACTAAAGATTGATTGAAGAGTTTTCTAAGCATTCGTGTGAGTATCACAATCCTTGAAATGAAGGTGCAAAAGGATTTCGGAGTGACACTTGAAAGGATATAGAGACTATTTTAGCTATGTTGAATAATATGGATTGAAGAGTGATGAAGATGGATCAATACATACATGCTATATGTGTGGGATGTGAAAGATACAATGGCCCGCATTTGACAAAAGATTGCCATTTGGATGAGAACAAGATTAAGAAAGCCTAAGTATGCTACTCAAGTAGAGACCAGTATGATGAAGATTAGAGGATGCCAAAGAAAGAATGGTTGTTATACAATGAATACAAAAAGCAAAAAAGAAAAGAAATATAGGCAAATCGATCAAGGCTTTTACCAAAAAGAGCAACCATGACCTGAAAAGAAAGTAGATCTTGAGTCCATGATTACGAGATTCATGGAGGCTTCGGAAAAATGTAATGATCAGACCGATGCAGCAATAAGAGAACAAAAAGCTCTAATAAGAGCTCATCAAGCTTTACTTAGATATCATCAAGCATTGTTCCAAAACATTGAAGATCAACTTGGTCAATTAACTACATTGTTTAATGAACGATTATCTCCACAAATTCTCGATAAAAAGCCACAACCGCATGTCATGGACATTGACACAAAATAATATACTATTTTTAAATTCCTAGAGGTCCTAAAAGAATAGCCAAATCATCCCAAACCACATCAAAAATAGTCAAGAGTTGAAGATAATTTTTTTTTGAAATCCTCAACATCACAATGTGGAGATTCAACCTCCACGACGTGGGTACAGACTGAAAAGAAAAATCATTCATACAGGCTTTTCATCCTCTGCTTCTATTTCCTTATCAAGCCAGAGTTCACCCACTTGAGCAAGAGCATATGGAATTTATGAAGAAAGTTAAGGGTATTCCTATTAACACTCCTTTGGTTGAATCCTTGGCACAAGTACCCGAATATGCAATGTTTCTTCAAGACTTACTCGACACTCACCAACAACTAGAGAGAACTTCCAAGTCCTCAGTGATCAAAGTTTCGTTGTGATTTTGGGAGAAATACCAAAAAGATGATAGATCTTGGACGCCTTACCCTTCCATGTGAAATTGGAAATAATATGAAGAATTACGATTTATCCGATTCCGGAGCAAGCATAAATTTAATACCTTATTCGTTCAATCAAATGCTCAATCTTCAAAATTTGAAGGGTACTCGAATGAAAATTCATATGGTCAATCGTTCAGTGACTTATCCTTAGGGCATAGTTGAAGATATTTTTGTAAGAATTTGGAAATTTTATTTTCCCAATTGATTTTGCAGTACTTGATATGAAAGAAGATAAAAATGTCCCAATTATCCTTAGACATCCATTTCTTAATACTGCTTGAGCCTTAGTGGATATATATGCGAGTCAAAACTCAAATTACGTGTCTGGATATGAAGAAATGACTTTTGGAGACGGTTTCAATTTCCAATGTAACTGGTGGCGCAATTTGTTTTCTACTCAAAACCCTATTTATAGAGAATTGTCTGCTGAATTCTTTGCAATGGTAAATTTTGAAGAAAAGACGACCGACCATACATACAACCGGGCTCTTGTATTCAAATTGGGAGGTGTTTATCGCTAATGTAGCCTTCGTGAATTTGCTTGCAGAATGGGGTTATATACTGAAGAAGAAACTCAATCAACCCATTTTTTCTTATTCCTACAAGGTTTTGTTCAGGACTTCAACTCGGGATTACTTGACATATGGTTCTGGAGAAGCATTTCCAATCATGAGTATAATTCGCGTGATTCTTGTGAAGGACAAATTCAGTCTCCTATTTACTGGTTCTTACATAATTTGATCACTTTCTCTTTTTACCATAAACATCCTGGTGATAAGGTGCCTACACAAAATTTGATTTATCTTTGGAGCATCATCATGCCAGGAGTTTTCTGTGACCCACCATACATGCTTGCAAGATTTTTAGGGAAGACGGCGGCAAGTTCTCGTCCTGGTAGTCCCACTACGGGTGGACATTTGGTCACTCGTTTAGCTCTCTCTTATGGATTTTTAAGTCCCAACTTTATTCAAAATCCTACGTGTTTTCAAGATACAGATTTGACGACTCTGTTCTTGAGTGTTACGTGAGTGGTGGTGAACACTGGTGAGGGATATGTCATACCCCTAGAAGATGATGAGCAACCGATTGGTTAGCAATAGTAACAACCAAGACAGAGGGGAAGGTGAAATGTTATTCCTTATGTGGAGACAGGCCAACAACACTCGAACAATTCCAAAGTTGGGTTGGTACTTATTTGGATAATTTCCGTGGTAATGTTAAATATCACAATCACACTATTGATATTTTATTTACACATCTCAATGTGGAGCCAGCACCGACCATGCCGCCTCATTACTCGTACATTCTGACGTGGGAGAAGTTGTGAACAAGGCAAGGAGATGGAGCCGGTACAAGTGGAGTATGAGAGGACGAAGATGATTATTATTTCTTTCCGTTATTAGGTTTTATTTTGTTTTATTTTGTTTTGTTTTATTTTTTAATTTTTTATTTGTTTTGTTTAAAACTTGTAACCACACTACGTGATGGATGTTTTTCTTCTTTCCACAATTTATTTGCTATATTCTAGATTTGGTAAGCTACCCTGAGAGGAAAAATGAGAGAATAGAGAATAGAACGTATGAGAAAATATGTGTCAATTGAAGTTAGGAGTCGAAGCCATAATTCGATAGGTGCTCCATTGGTAGATTTAACCCATAAAGAAGCCACATATACATGGAGTGAGAAACAAGAAGAATCATTTGAGAAACTAAAGCAGAAGTTGTGTGAAGCCCCAATTCTTTATTTACCTAGCGGATTTGAAGACTTCGTAGTCTATAGGGATACATCTTTAGTTTGGTTAGGTTGTGTTCTGACCCAAAGAGATAGGGTGATAGCACATGAATCTTGACAATTGAAAGAGCACGAGAAGAACTACACCACTCATGATCTGAAGTTGGAAGCAATAGCATTCCCCTTAAATATATGGAGGCATTCTCTCTAGGGAATAAAGTGCAAACTTTTCATTGATCATAAGATCCTCCGGTATCTCTTTAATATCAAGGAATTATGTAACATCCCATTTTTCCAGTAGCTTCAAATTCATCCCTCCGATTCTAATTAGATCATTTTGGCCCTTAGTTTGCAAGGAAGTGGAAAAAGGAGGCCCTAGTGGCAAAATGGCAAGTTTGGAAACTTAAGTAGTACGTCAGCATATATTTGGTATGTTAGGCGTACTAGGGCGCGCTCTAGTATGTTGGGTGTATACATGTGTACGCTGGGCGTATACATGTGTACGCTGGGCGTATGTTTTCCATGATGGAACCCTAACTTTTAGGGTTTATGGAGTATTTAAACACCTTATGGACCACATCCTCCCATCTCTTTCATCCTCCACACCTCCCTCAGCCATATTGAGAGAACCCTACCCTCCTAGCACACATTCTTAAGCTTACAAGTGCACTTTTGGTGCCTTCAAGAAGGAGCTTGTGCATCAACAAGCCAAGGAGGGAAGATTAGCTTGTGGATCTTGGTTCATCATCTGTATTGGGAGCTCCATAAGGTAAAAAGTTTGGAATTTTATACTTGTATGAGATAGAGCTAGTCATTTTAGCTTTATGGAAGCATTCTTGTCCTAAAAGTCCCAAAATGGTGCATGTTATATTTTGGACGAAATGAGTTGTCCTTTCAGACCTTAAAAGAGGTCCTAAGTGATAAAAATGGTGTCCCAATAGCTAGATTTGTCTCATGAATGAAGTGGAAAGGTATTAATGGATTAATACCATGTGTTAAGAACTTTCTGGACATCCAAAGTAGTAAATTTTGAGACTGTATAGTCCTATAACACATTTGGTTGATGGATATAAACTTTTGGGCTTAAGTGCTTAAGCCATTAGGAGTTTTAAGAACAGCTCACGTATGCCCCGCGTAAATCCAATACGCCCAACGTACAGGGTTAGCCACACTGATGGTGGTGAACATCAGGACAAGTATGCCCAGCTTACCAGAGGGGTACGCACGCGTACGTCCTCTGTTGGGCCTTTGGCATTTGGGCTTCGGGTTTTGGGTTGTTCATGGACTAGTTGGATTTGGGCCTTTTGTTGGACATTATGAATATAATGTTTTGGGCCAAGTTAAGATATTGGATCATGAGATTAGGCCCAATTAGGAAGTTGGGCACAATTTAGTAAATTGGACCAATAATAGGCTTTTTAAATGGATTTTCAAGTTAAAGACTTGGTATTAGGCTTTGGCCCAATAAACATAATGTACTTAATGAGTGGTATGGACCCTTAGTCAAGATTGTTATGTTGTGTAATGACTTGGTTTTATTATCTGGATAGTTCGGGATCCTTGGTGAGGCGGTGATTCGGGAGTTCGACTCTTTAGTTCGGATATGACATTACGATGTGAGTTATCCGCACTGTACTCAAGGGTACAAGGCACCAAGCCCGTCCCTTTTCAGATTGTTATCCTGATATATTATATGTTGTTATGATATGTTAGATCAGTATCCTGGTAGATAGGATGCTATGTGTTGTTATGATCTGTTAGATCGGTGTCCTAGTAGATAGGATGTTATGTGTTGTTATGATCTATTAGATCGGTATCCTGGTAGATAGGAGTTGTTATGATCTATTAGATCGGTATCCTGGTAGATAGGATGATATATGTTGTTATGATCTGTTAGACCGGTATCCTGGTAGATAGAATGGTATGTGTTGTTATGATTTGTTAGATTGGTATCCTGGTAGATAGGATGTTATACATTGTTATGACCAGTTAGATCAGTATCCTAGTAGATTGGATGTTATATGTTGCTATGATCTGTTAGATTAGTATCCTACTAGATAGTATGTTGTTATGCTGTTATGATCTGTAGATCGATTTGTCTTTCTATAGACTGTTATCTGTTATATGTGCACATGTTTGTTTGGCGGTTGAGGCTTATCTACTTTGTTCGAAAGCCAATAGACCTGTGCATTCCAACCTGTTGGTTATGGGCTGTGAGTATTCCATCCTGAGGATGATTGGACTTATAGTATGTGGGTATTTCAATCTGTTGGTTGTGGGCCTGGGTATTCTATCCCGAAGATGATTGGACCGATAGTATGTTGGCATTCCAACCTGGTGGTTGAGGGCCTGGAGTATTCTAACCCGATGGTTGACTGGACCCATAGTATGGTGTTTATGATTTAAAGTGTATTGTTGTGGGTATGGGTAACTTACCAAGCTTTCGGGCTTACAGTTTCAGTTTATTGTTTCAGGTTCAGCGGATAGCCCCGAGATGGCGAAGGTGTGACCGTACACTTCCTCGATTGATGATTATGATTTCTTGGAACTCTGATGTTTAAACTATTTCGAAAACAAATTGTAATGACTAAATGGTTTTAAATGATTTAAAATTTTTTTAATTGGCTCGAATTTTATGGATGTTACAAGTTTGTATCAGTGTCTGGTTTGAGTGAATTGGAGGAACACTAGTGTGAATCCAGTCTCAAATCAAGGAAGGATTTTCAAAATGATTTTTAACTAGTTTTCAAAATAAGTAAAAGAGGATGCGAAATGTACGATCAGCCGGAGCCAGTAAGTAGACCCCAAGATACCATACGGTTATTTTCTATTGTGATATGTTAGAACAATGATGTGTGTAAATTCAACTAGTTTTATCCCTACTTTTTATTAATAATTTGAGCACACAAAGGCAGTCAACTTGTCTTTAAGTGGTATAGATTGATAAGTGAGGTATCGAACTCAGGGAACGGGAAATTAAACTAATAGCTAATTTTAACTAAAACAAATAATAAAAGTAACGGGTTTTTCTCTAGTTTTACAAGACTAGAAACTTAGACAAACTAAATTAACTAATTAACTAAAGCAACAACTATTCACCAAATTTGATAAAGATGTTTCTATTTAGGTTCAACCAATTCACTCCTATGGTTATTTAAGTTAAGGTGGATTAATTTCTATTGGTTACCAATTATAATAGTTAGGTTCATATTCATTACTCCTAACCCTTAGACAATTAACTAATTTAAACGTTGATCAAGTGTTTAGACTAATTAATTCCCTAGATTAATTATTTGGATTAAATAAGATTTGTAATGGTTAATTAAGTTATTAATTCAATTAACCTCTTGTTGATGGTTTCTTAAACAAGCTCACACATTAATCTTCCTATTTTCTTATTAATCTTAGTTTCATAATCATTACTTCTAAGCATATGGTTTAGCATTCACATAGACATATGAGGTTAACAATTAAGTGATGTTCATGCAACCTAATTGCCTTCCAATTAACAGAAAATAGTAGTGATTAATACATAAGGTTCTTTAACAAACTTAATTTAATAAATCACCAATAGTCAATTAAGCAAAAATTAATAATTAAACCATAGGAGTTCTTTGGTATTCCCCAAAAAGAAACAAAAACGAATTTAGCTCATAATTGTAGTAGAAACAAACATGAAAACAAAGTTTACTAAAGCAAACATGTTCAATTCCTAAGTCTAAGTGGTAGCATTAACCTAATTGCTTGAATTCTTCCAACTCTTGAAGCTTAGGGTTCCTTAGCGCCTTCTGAAACTCTTAGTTGCAGCTAA
This sequence comes from Lactuca saligna, assembly GCF_052625555.1. NCBI lineage: Eukaryota > Viridiplantae > Streptophyta > Magnoliopsida > Asterales > Asteraceae > Lactuca > Lactuca saligna. The sequence continues at coordinate 39,750,717 of NC_136422.1, forward strand.
TCCTTCAAAAATCGCCAGGGGTCCCTTCCCATGAGATAAGGATTCATCTTTTATAGATATCCCAAAACAGGGTGTACTCGGCGAGTAGCAGAATCAACTCGCCGAGTAGGTCCATACTTATCCGTCTTGAATCAGCAGTCGTATTTATCTTCTGGCATATCCTCGTGTACTCGCCGAGTAGGGTCAATCTACTCGTCGAGTAGAACTCCTTCTTTCACTCTTTAATCTTCAATTGCTTTCCTTTTCTCCTTTTTGCTTCCAAGCATATCTTTTGGACTGAAAACACAATTCACAACATTTTAAGTACCTTTTGTCCACATTATTCACATAATTAATCAAAAATAACTAAGAATATATGTTAAATAATTACTAATTATGCACATATCAAAATACCCCACACTTGACTTTTGCTTGCCCCCAAGCAAAACTAAATTTTAAACATATTAAAATCACATTAATAACTCCAATCTAACCCAGCCATTATGCCAACACCGCAACGCATGCATTTGTGTCTAAAATTTCCTAAAAACCCCCCATACTTCAAATACTCACAATCCTCATAAACATTCACCCACTCACCCCGAACTATGCTCATTTTATGCAACCCTCCGAATCCATCCTCAGAAAATCTCTTTACCCTCAAGGTATTTTTAATTTAGAAACCCAAGCATACATATTCTAGAATTACAACTTTTCGATACCACTATGGAATTCTTTGAATTCTTCACTTTCTTGATAATTTGATCTTTGATATCTTCGAATTCACCAACTTGTATTGACTTTTGGTATCTTCAACTTTTTGGATTTCTTGGAATTTTGATCTTTAGATCTTCACTTCATTTGCTCCAAAATTCCTATAACTTTTTCTAGTAATTCTTTTTTTTTTTTCATGTATTTCTCAATATATATACTTTTTTTTTCACTCAAATCCCTACATGCTTAAGCAAGGGCGCTCAATCTCAACCTTTATTGGCTAATGATAAAAACTTTCCTGGATACATTTCAGGTTTAGGCTGCTAAACATATTGCATCCCTCAGGCTGAGCAAGGTCGTGTTTTTGTCTCATGATTTCACTGAAATAAGGAAGCCACAAATGCACTAGAACGTATATAGGCTCAACTAAACATTTGGGTTTTCATGCAATTATTAACACAATTCTAATATGGAATCCTAATTTTTTTTTTTACCAAAATTTTCTAATTTAAGACCCTAGCATTTTTTTGGTATGCAACAAATTTTTTTTAAAAATTATCCTAAATTAAGATTCTAAGTGTTCTAAGATGTGACTAACCCCCTAGCCCACACTTATTTTATGCAATGCCCTCATTGCATATTATACCAACTAAAAATGCAAATAGAGAGAAAGTTGGAACAAACTCCCCTGGGGTAGTAGTTGCTAGGTTGACACTCTCTTCTTCAACTCCTTCTTCTAGTGACTTTAACCATGGGAACAGCTCATCCATGGCACGGGCATCATACGTCTCGTGTGGTTGATAGCTAGAAAAACTCCAAGGAAAAAAGTTGTTGCACAATCTTCAGTAGTAATGCATAAAGAGTATATGAATGGCGCAGCAAAACTAGCCAGAACAAATCAGAAACTCCTCCTGCAGCAGGTTACTCGGCGAGTAGGTTAGCAAACTCGGCGAGTAGAACTCGATTGGCAAAGTAGTTCGTGCGAAAGCAGATGTACTCGCCGAGTAGTGTTAGTGCACTCGGCGAGTAGAGCTTAGATTTCCAGAATTCTATGAACTGCTGTCTCTCTTTATGTTGGTGTTGACATGGAAATATAAATGTACTCTCCCGTGAACTTCCTAAGCAGCAACACTTCATAAAGCTCTCGATTCGTACGGACTCAATCCTAGGAACAAGACTCCATAATCACTCATAAAGACTCTCATTCCTCTCTTGGCCCTTCCTAATTAGCATGCTTCCTAGCTTCAATAACTGAAAAGAAAACTAAAAGTAACACTAACATTCCAACCACATAGCCAAATTCAGCATGTCCACAATTGTCTTAAAACAAACATCATAACCAAACAAAATCAAATAAAATCTTCATTCTTCCTCTTCCATGCCGGCTCCTCCAGCCCCACTACCTCCTTCTCCACCCCTTCTTCGCATCCTCTCGTCCCAATCCATAATATAAGGGTAGCCGGGTCCCGGTCGCGGGGTAATATGCATTTGTAGGAAAAGATACTCGAAGGATTGATTGGTGTAATTAACCCCTCGCCCAATATCATCCAAGTAGTGTCGATACTCCACTTGGTTCCATCCCTCGTTATCCTCCACCGGAATAACCGGTGGGTCTTCTCGTACCCGCTCGCTCCTTGGCCTAACCCGCCTTCCCGACTCCTCGGGGACCGCCGGCTCATCCTCATTCGGGATAGTAAAAGAGTCACCAAAATTTTCAACTATCCGAGCCCTCCTATAAAGTGCAGTGTTGAACGGAGGAGGGTGGATAATCGTTAGTGTTTGAGCTTGCGGCAATTCCAAGATCCCAAATGATCTCGCAAGCCGAGTAATGAACATGCCCCCATTGATCTTCGAGTTTATCTTCTCCTTGACCGCTCCATCCGCAAGAAATTTAGCAATGCAGTACGGGAGGTTGCAGAAGACAGTAGGAGTGATGATACTCCACAAGTAAAAGATATCAAGGGTGGGAACTTTGTCCCCATCCTTCCGCATGTTGATCGTGCTTGCAACGAACCGATGAATGAGCCGATGGATTGGAGAACGGATATGACCTTCTTGAGCAGTGGAAGGTATGTAGACCCGGTTAGCAATTGTACTCCACCATGTCGACGCCACCACCCCCTCGGGAAGTTCTTTGTAGGTATTCTCCAAGAAGGCTTCAAAGTATTCCGTCATCGACATGTCTTGATCGTAGATGCCCAACCGCCAAGAGAACTCAACCATGTTGCATTGTCGCAGCTCCCCACCCAAAGAAAACGAGATCGTGTTTGGATTGTAATACTCACTACCACCTCGGAATGAAATGGTAGCAAAGAATTCCCAGCACAACTCCGCGTATACTGGCTCTTGGATTTTAAACAATTGCAACCAACCATCACAAGTGATGTTGGCATAACCCAAGTTACAATCTTTCACCAAATATGGAGTAAGTTCCTCTTCCAAGCCGACATTTCCCATCCATCCCCAATCCACTGCATTTGGTAAGTGGATTTCTTTCTGTCACAGCGCTTCCAACCTGTTTAGGGCTCGAGTTTTGGAGGATTTGGAGGTGATTTGTTGAAAGGCTAACCATGTCATATCACCATGGCCTCCTCCACGTGATGACTGACCTCTCCTTGCCATGCTATCTGCATAAACATACCAAAAACACCGCAACAAACAACACCCAATAATTAAAACAGGAAAATTTTTGATCTGATTGGAACCTACTCGCCGAGTACACGAACGTACTCACCGAGTAGTATGAACTTTTTGACAGATCGAGATCGGATCTGTGTAATCTGTGTAATAGTCCAAATTGTTCATAGGGTTTTGTTGTAATTACTTATCTAACCATAGATCCTGAAGAAATTACTCCTAACAACTTCTAATTCATGAGTAAATCAAAGCCCTAAAAATTGGGAAAAACTCCCCAAATCCGAAATCATAACAAATATGGGAAGATATGTGATAAAGATTGGACCTTTCATAAAATTAAAGGGTAAAGATGTTACCTTGTTGCTTGAATGAAGAGAAAGAAGAAGTAAATTGGGGAGATCTTGAATAATACTTAGAGATGCGGCTGAGAGGAAATGCTCGGCGAGTGTGGAGATTAATTGGTGAGTAATAATAATTTTTACAGGTTTTATTTTACTGGGTTTGAACCGGATACTCGCCGAGTAGAATGGGTCTACTCGCCGAGTAGACACGCGTGTTATCGACTTTTGGCTGTAAGTGGACATTTACTCGCCGAGTATAGTCGATATACTCGCCGAGTAGATGTCACAGGTTGAATTTTTTTTTAAATTTGCCAATTTTAATGTATGAATTCATTTGTTTAGCCCTTCCACCCCACACTCACAGTAGATCTTGTCCTCAAGCACTTAGAGACATAGAATAAATGAAGAAGAATGCAAAAAAAACAATATGAAAAATAAAGAAAAGGAAAGAAAATGCAAACGTGAAACTCGGGTTGCCTCCCGAGAAGCGCTTCTTTTGATGGAGTCATTAGCTGGACTCCGCCCCGTCTACGTGTTTGCGATTCCTCACAGTAGCAGCTCGTCCAATCCTTCATTTCGGGGGACTCCTTCTTCATATTTCTTCACTCTATGACCATTGACTTTAAATGGTGTGCCGTCTCTTGATATCAATTCTATAGCCCCGTGAGGAAACACCGTCTTGACCAAAAAGGGACCATCCCACCTTGATTTGAGTTTGCCCGAGAAAAGTTTTAATCGGGAATTGAAAAGTAGTACTTTTTGGCCTTCATGGATGTCTTTGCTCTTGATTCTTTGGTCATGCCATCTCTTGGTCTTTTCTTTATAGAGCCACGAACTAGAATAAGCCTCATTCCAGAGTTTTTCAAGGGCATTCATTTGCATTAACCGGTTGGTCTTCAATTCTTCTATATCAAAGGTGCACCTCTTTAACGCCCAATATGCCTTATGCTCAATCTCAACCGGTAAATGGCATTGCTTTCCATAAACTAACCTATATGGTGTAGTACCAATAGGTGTTTTGAAAGCGGTACGGAATGCCCATAGCGCGTCATCCAATTTATCCGACCATTCCTTGCGGTTGCTTCCCACCGACTTCTTTAAAATACGCTTCAAGGCTCAATTGGTCACTTCAGTTTGTCCACTCGTTTGTGGGTGGTATGACGTGGAGAACTTATGGGTCACCCCATATTTCTTGAGCACCTTTTCCAATTGATCATTGGAAAAGTGTGTGCCTCGGTAACTAATTAGGGCCTTCGGAACACCAAACTGAGAGAATAGTTTTTTTAAGAATCGTACCACTACCCGTCCGTCATTTGTAGGTAAAGCCTGCGCCTCCGCCCATTTTGAAACATAATCTACCGCCACTAGGATGTACTTGTTTCCTTTGGATGTGGGAAAAGGTCCCATGAAGTCAATACCCCATACGTCGAACACCTCACACACTTGAATGCTATGTTGTGGCATTTCATTTCGAGATGAAATGTTTCCCACCCTTTGACAAGCATCACATTCTTTGACATATTGGGCTACATCTTTGAAGATTGTAGGCCAATAGAACCCAATGTCAAAGATCTTCTTTGCAGTATAGTGTGCTCCATGATGTCCTCCCATGGGCCCGCTATGGCAGTGTTCTAGTATTCTTCGGCTTTCCTTTCCGAACACACATCTTCTTATAATTCCATCCGCATAGCTTCGAAAGAGGTATGGATCGTCCCAAAAGTAATATTTGATCTCCGCGAAGAATTTCTTCTTTTGTTGACTACTGTAATCCTTCGGGACGTAATTTGTAGCTAAATAGTTAGCTATGTCTGCGAACCATGGCTCCTCTCCCACGGACACCATAATGTATTCATCCGGAAAGTCGTCTCCATCCTTATCTTCTTGCAATTTCGGGTTCTCGAGCCTAAATAAATGATCGGCCGCGACGTTCTCCATTCCTTTCTTGTCTCGTATCTCTATATCGAATTCTTGAAGAAGCAGCACCCATCGTATTAGTCTTGGCTTGGCATCCTGTTTGGAAAACAAATACTTGATAGCCGAGTGGTCAGTAAAAACAGTGGTTTTAGATAAAACCAAGTAAGGGCGAAACTTGTCAAAAGCGTAAACCACGGCTAACAATTCTTTTTCAGTAGTAGTATAATTCTCTTGGGCAGGATTTAAGGTCTTGCTTGTATAATAGATGGGTTGAAAGTGCTTATCAACCCTTTGACCAAGGACCACTCCTAGTGCATAGTCACTAGCATCACACATGATCTCGAAGGGTAAGTTCCAATTTGGTGCTATAATGATCGGGGCATTAGTTAATTTTTCCTTTAGAAAGTCAAATGCCTCTAAACACTCTTTAGTAAAATTAAAGGGTGCATCTTTTAGTAATAATTGTGTTAGAGGTTTCGTGATTTTGGAAAAATCTTTTATAAAACACCGGTAAAAACCTGCGTGTCCCAAAAAACTTCTAATGCCCTTCACATTAGTTGGTGGGGGTAATTTGGAAATGGTGTCTATCTTTGCCCGATCCACCTCAATTCCCTTTTTAGAGACTTTGTGTCCCAAAACTATACCCTCCTTGACCATGAAGTGACACTTCTCCCAATTTAGGACCAAGTCGGTTTTCTCACACCTAGCAAGCATAGAGTCAAGGTTTGTGAGGCAGTCATTGAAAGAAGATCCGAATACAGAAAAGTCATCCATAAAGACCTCCATGAATTTTTCCACCATATCATGGAATATGGCGGTCATGCACCTTTGAAATTTCGCAGGTGCATTGCAAAGTCCAAAAGACATGCGTCTATAGGCGTAAGTCCCGCTTGGGCATGTAAAGGTGGTCTTTTCTTGGTCCATTGGGTCTATGGGTATTTGAAAATACCCTGAAAACCCATCTAAAAAACAGTAGTAGCTGTGGCCCGATAGTCTCTCTAACATTTGATCTATGAAAGGAAGGGGAAAATGGTCTTTGCGAGTGGCATCGTTTAGCTTTCGATAATCGATGCACACTCGCCAACCGGTTACCGTTCGTGTTGGAATTAACTCGTTCTTTTCGTTGGTAATGACCATCATTCCTCCTTTCTTGGGCACCACTTGGACCAGACTCACCCATGGGCTATCGGAGATGGAGTAGATGATTCCTGCATCCAAAAGCTTGACCACCTCCTTCTTGACGACTTCTTGCATGTTCGGGTTTAATCATCTTTGATGTTGCACCACCGGCCTTGCTCCTTCTTCTAAATTGATTTTGTGAGAGCAGTAGGATGGGCTTATTCCCTTGATGTCGGAGATGCTCCATGCGATGGCTCTTTTTCTTTTCTTTAACACGCGTATAAGCTCCTCCTTTTCCGTCTTGGATAGGTCTGAGGCTATGATCACAGGCTTCTGATTTCCTTCTTCCAGAAAGGCATACTCCAGATGGTCAGGTAGTATTTTAAGCTCCAATTTGTTGTGCAAAGTGACGGACTCGCCGAGTGCAGGTTTGGTACTCGGCGAGTTGGTAGCTGCTTTCACGACTTCTGGCTTTTCTTCAGATGTACTCGGCGAGTAGATCGGGTCTACTCGGCGAGTAGGGCTTTCAGATTGCTTCTTTATTTCTTCATACTCCGCTTCTTCCAACAGTCTTTCAATCTCTAGTAAGTCCTTTTCTGGGTCAAATACTTCATCGAAAGCTGCAAACTTGCTGGAATCTTCAGGTATGTCTTCCTCCAATAGTTCGTCAAGCATGTCGATTGAGAAAGTCGTGTCGTCACTACTCCTTGAGTACTTCATGGCTTGGTCTACCCCAAATGTCACTGAATCGTCCCCAACTCACAATGTGAGCTTAGAATCTCTCATGTCTACGATAGCGCTAGCGGTGTTGAGGAAGGGCCTTCCAAGGATAATTGGCACTTGCGGATCCGCCTCCATGTCGAGAATGATGAAATCAGCCGGGAAGACAAATTTGTCTACTTTCACTAGCAAATCTTCACAAATGCCTCTTGGGAAAGTAACATTCTTGTTTGCCAAATGAATTGCCATTCGAATTGGCCTGGGCTCCTGGAGGTCCATCTTCTTAAAGAACGAGTATGGCATAAGGTTCACGCTTGCTCCAGAATCAGCTAAGGCATGAATTGCAGCCAAGTTGCCAAATTGGCAAGGCAAAGTTAAGCTCCCCGGATCACCCTTCTTCTTTGGTAATTTGTTTAGCATTGCGGCGGAGCAATTCTCATTAAGCACTTCCTCCATCTTTCTTCTGTTTGTGAGGAGTTCCTTAAGGAACTTAGCATACTTGGGCATTTGCATGACGGCTTCAATGAAAGGAATGTTGATTTGAAGAGTTTTAATATGATCTAGAAACTTCTGATATTCCTCTTCCTGCTTCTCCTTCTTGGCTCGGGCTGGGTATGGCATTGGAGGCTGGTATGGTTTCAAGGGAGGCTGTTCATTTGTTTTAGCAGGGGTACTGGCCGAGTCCATCGGCCCTACTCGGCGAGTAGGACTCTCAGATTGTGAATGTTGGTTTTCTACTTGTTCTTCCGTTCCTTCCTTCTGTGAGTCCTTGGTTGCTTCAGTTCGAATGGGGGCCAGGGGAGTAATGATCTTCCCACTTCTTGTTGTAACAATATTTACTTGTGTGCCTCGTGGGTTGTTCTCGGTTTTGCTAGGAAGCTTACCCAGTGACCTTTGGTTTAGTTGTTGAGCAAGTTGCCCAAGCTGCGTTTCTATGTTGTGGATGGATGCTTGCTGGTTCCTGAGCATTGTTCTTGTTTCTTGGATAGCAGCATCATGGTCACTATGTCTTTTCTCGGAAGCGGCCACAAATTTAGTTAGCATATCTTCCAAGCTTGGCTTCCTCTCTTGCACCGGCTCCTCCTTTTGGTAAAAGCCTCTCCCTTTTTGTCTGTACTTCTCCTCCTTGGCCTTCTTATACTCTTCGTAAGGCAGCCACTCCTTCTTTTGTTTGCGCCAGTTGTGACAACTGCCAATTCAGGTCATTCTTGGACTCATGCATCTTTATAATAACCATTCATGCACAACATGCCATGACCTAGTAGTATAAATTAGGTCAAAAATCTTGCATAAACTAGGATCCAACTAAGGTCTAGGACTAATATACTTGATACTTACAATTCTAGTAAGTTGCTTAGCTACAATAGGAAATGCCAATACTATAATTAGAATAAAGCTTCAAGCTTTTTTATAATTGAAATAGGGTATAAAACTCTAAAAATAAATTAAAACATTCTAATTATACTTCAACATGTTGTTGAATATCAAACAATATTCCAAAAACCCTAAAGAGCCAAAAATCCAAACTTATAAATTATAAAGCTTAAAAAGTTTATAAAATTTGGCTATAAACTTCCTAATATCAAATTTTTATTAATCAAATTATGAATTATAATCAATGAAATAGAAATTAAATTATCAAGTGTTAATCATAAACTATTGGTTAAATACAAAGATTTTTAAATAAATCAAGAACTATATAAAGAAGAAATTTTATAAAAAAATTCTTGGGTTTTATAAAAATTAAGGAGGGATTTTGATAAAATTTGAATTGAGGAGAGAGAAGGCCCTAATCCACTCAAAAATCTGGCCATTCTCCCCTCTCCCCATGCACTCTCTTCCCAAAACTCATGATTAAACTCAAACCCACACTCCACCTCTTCCCTCTTCACTCTCTCACTTCACTCTCTTCACACACTTCACTCTCTTTCTCTTTCTCTCTCTCTCTCTCTCTCTCTCTCTCTCTAAACTCACGAAATTTCTCTCATTTCTCTGCCAAATTTCAAGACTTTGAAGACCTTGAAGTGTTCTTACTTCTCTCAAGATCATAACCAAGGTAAACAACATCATCTTCTTCCATAATTTGATGATTCTACTTCTTTTCCTTCTTAGTTTTCTCTTCTTTTAGGATTCTATGCCTTTCCATGGCTAGAAATCTTTATTCTCCCCTTGTGGTTTGTAGATTCTCACCATAACACAATGCATGTGTTTGAAATGGTGAAAATCCGGGATCAAACCCATGCAAGGAGTGAAAAAGATGCACATATGATCATGTGACATCAAAATCTAATATTTCATGTTCTTCTCCATCTCTTTTATGTTCATGCATGACCAAAAGCATTTAAACCATTTCTAGTACATATTGAATCCTCATTCATTCCATGCATGTGTTAGAAATCGGATCTTACCAAAGACATGCATGATGTTCTTGTTGAAATACACTAAAAATGCACACAAGCAAACATGCAATCTGCCAGATTATTTTGTTCGACTTTGAACAGTCATAACTCAGTCATTTTTTAACCAAATCATGATATTCTTTTTGTATTGGTTAGTTCCACGAGTTAACTTTCAAACCCAACTGGTCTTACTGTAAAATATTAAATATCCGATTTTTGGCAGATTTTACAAAAAGGTTGCGCATACAGCTCTTTTTCTGTGATCACTATTTTTATCTTGCTTAAACAATGGTCTTAAACCCAACCATAAATCTTAGGAAAAATACCTTAGAAACTTAACATATCTAGTGAGTTATGGTTGAAATTTCGTGGCTTAAAACCTCACTGAATGGGCTACAAAAATTCATGAACCTCAGCCACATCTACACTTCATGCATTATTGCATGCAACTTTTCTTAAATTGTTTGGAATCATTACCCTCATTTCTCTTCTGAATACATTCTTAACATTTTTACTTTTGAAAGCCCTTGCATGCATGAGATAATCTGGAAATTTTCAAGAGCTTTTGTTATTTATTTGATTTATTAGAATTATTGCTAAAACCAAGGGCATAAATCATATAAAATACTTCCAGAGGTCAATAAATCCTAAATAAATTCATGGATGATACTTATGGGGAATAATGACCCCTCACCAAATTTCAGCAATTTTTGTTACTGTTTCATATGATTTCTAATTTTCTTTTATTTAGGACATGATAAATTACAAAACCACTTTTTAGGATGTGAAAATTTTATCTAACAATTTTCGCATACCTTACTTGTGATGGGTGACTCAAGAAAATAATTTCAAGATTTTTCATCATGTCTAGCTATTTTTCCCAATTTTTGGTAATTATAATGGCTTAAAAATGGGAAAAATAGTTCTGATCATCCAAAATTCATGAAAATTTGCCAGGATATCATATTATATAGTAGGAGGTTACATAAAAATTTTGAATATTTTTCTCCACTGTAAACTATTTTTCCCTTATTTTCTAAAGTTAATTGCACTAAAATTCACTTAAATATACATAAATACCCAAAACCAGTTTATACATTATGAAAACCACTTTTGATATTTTTCCCAAGATATTTATACTGTAAATGATGTTACAAAAATTTATGGTAATTTATTTTAACTGTTTAATAATATTTCTTTAATTAATGACTATTTAAAGGAATAAAACAAGGAAAAATACAAATAACCACTGAAAAATATATTTTATATTTTTCCCAGCCTATTTATGTATAATAACAATTAAATAAAAAGTTTGGGTAATTTTGGAAACTGTTTACTATTTATTTCAATTTTTATTGAAATAAATGCTCAAAAATTATAAAATATAATTAAACAGCTTGGAAATCCATTTTTATAATTTTCCCAGCTTAGTATTGTGTATTAACAGTTAAATAAAAAGTTTGAGAATTTTTATCCCTCGAATGCTATTTTTCGTGAATTTATGTTGTTATTGAGACTTAAAATTTGGAAAATTAACCTTCCAAGGTTGTAATTAATCGCACGACTTGTAAAATTTCAATACATCAGAAAAAGTGTAACAAAATGATATAAATCCAATACTAAAACATAAATTGGCATTTCCCTATATGTAGAGTTTAGTATATTAGCATTAGATATCGACATGGAAACTCACTAGTGCGTGTGTTTGGTGTCGTAGGATCCCGGTAGTAAGACGTTGGTGCATCCCGAAGTACCGCTTGTGTCTACACAAAACATCGTGAGTATTCACGCACTCCCCTATTTTCAGTTTTATGTTTTGGGGTGGAAAAGCATGTCCAGAAAAACTATTGTTTGCATGTTGTACTTAAATTGAATTGTATCAAACATGATTGCTATTGTATTGCTATGTTTCTTTATGTATGTCTATGCAACACGGAACATGAGAACTTATCGTACAAAGGCCCTTCCCTTATCTCTAACCATTAACTCTTTGAGCCAATGGTCGTTATGGATAGCGCTATTAGGAATTGACAACTCCTCACTCGCCCGAATCGCTGGAGTGCATGATACCATATTCATCTATGGAACGATAAGCATAGATCTCGATAGGGCTTCAGTCATAGGTTTGGTTGAGACTCATTGTTTGCTCATACACATACAAACTCGTTTCTCGTTATAGCAATAAACTTGTATTCATTAATAGCAATCAACTTGTTTATCATTGAAGCAATGTACTTGTATTTACGAAAAGCCTTATTGTACGCTCGATTTTATAAACTTGTGATACTCACCAACTATTTTCATAGTTGACGCTCGTTTTACATGCTTTTTCAGGAAATAATTAGTAAGTGGATGTAAAGATTCATCATCATAGAGCATGCTGCATCGTGTTGAAGCTATTATGAAGCTATATTTTGAACAATGTTATTTTGAAAAACTTGTATTTTGTTCTTTTGAAGCTATGGGTTGTAAACTTTTAAATACTGCTATGGTGATGTATCTTTATCTTTTGCAATGAAACCGTTATCGCTGTCATACCTTGCGTTTCCGCTTTAGCGGGGTGTGACAGAAGTGGTATCAGAGCTAAAGTTATAGAGAACATCGGTTTTTCTTTAAGAAAACACAACCTATAACTAAAACTTACAAAGAAATTCCTTTTACATCAAACATATTACAAGTATAATTAGGTTGGGAGTTGTATTATTGGACCTTGATTAAACATAGCCTGATCACCTATGTTTAATTAAGAAAAGATTTATACAAAGCTTGAGCTAATTATAATGGGAATATGTTCAACAAAAATATTTGAGAAAACCTTATTTAAAAATTTCAAAAGGTTAATTTTGGTGTGTGTAAGCATTGCATATTATAGGCATGCATTGTCATTTATTTCATATCTCATTGAAACTATGTCACAGTCCACTATGTCAAGATCGTCATCTTCCCGCGCTACCGCCTCAGCCGATGAATCCGGCTACGTCACTGTTATCCCTCGACGTAATCCCCCCGCCTCGATAGAAGAAGACCCATCAGAGGATACGGAAGATACTGGGAACTCGGTGGAGATCAGCAATGACAACGCCCCGAGTCAACGACGCGAGGCATCACCGACATCGGTGTTGCCACAGCCACCGCTCTATGGACTTCGCATTCGGAGGACAGCGAGGAAGAGTGTCCCCATTCCAGGAAGGATACCCGCCAGCACAGCAGGACATGGCACGGCAGGACCTAGCGGGGTAGGACCCAGCGATGCAGGACCAAGAGCATCCTCACCTCAGCAAGTCATAGGGATACCTGTCCGACAGCCAGGTATGACCCCGGAGGAGTCCCGGAGATTGCAGTCGATAGCAGCAGGCCTACGTCACAGTCTCGCTGCGATAGCTGGGCATCGAGAAGTTTTGGATGAAGTCTTGGCAGGAATGGAAATCCTGTATCAGCATTCGATGGAGACTGCTGACACTGCTAGTGCTGCTAGACGAGAGGCAGGTCATGCGATGACAGCATATTATATGTTTGGTTGGCTATTATTGATTGTGATGTGATAAGGATGGGAGCATCGACAATGGAAAGCTCTAGTAGCAAGAGGAAGCCAGCAGATCAGGGAGAGAAGAAGTATGGAGGCAAGTCAGGGAGGAAGCAGAAAGTCTCAAGAAACTTTATGGTAAGAGCCCAGGAGCAAGAACCAGTGAAAACTCAAGGACAAGAAGTGCAGGAGCGAAAGCAGTACTCAGGGTCGCTTCCGAAGTGCAATAAGTGTAACTTCCATCACAAGGGAGCTTGCCCGGTGTGCCAAAACTGTAAGCAAACAGGCCATTACTCGAAGTATTGTAAGGTGAATAAGGAGGGAAAAAGGACATGTTACGAGTGCGGGAGTATTGATCATCTCCGTAGAGCATGTCCTAAACTGAACAATGGACCTGGTAACCATGGACAAGGCCAAGCCAGGCAAAACTTTCAAGGAAATCAAGTTAGACAACCAAGAGGTGTAGCCTTTGTGATTGGTGCAGAAGAAGCTCGTCAGAACCCTGAAGTGATAACAGGTACGTTCCTCCTGAACAACCACTTTGCATCAGTAATATTCGATGCGGGAGCAGATAGGAGTTTTGTTTCTTTAGCATTTAGACCGTTAATTGGCTTGAAATCGGTAAAGATGAGGATTGCATATGCTATTGAACTTGCTGATGGGTATGAAATTAGGGCTAGTGATATAATTCCTGGTTGTACTCTGAATTTAGCTGATAAACTCTTTAGCATTGACCTAATTCCTATAGAGCTAGGTAGTTTTGATGTGATAGTAGGGATGGATTGGTTATCCAAAAATAGAGCAGACATTGGTTGTTATGAGAAAGTCATCAGAGTGCCTCTCCCTAATGGAGAAACCCTTATCATACACGGTGAGAAGCCAGGAAGAAGTTTAAACATAGTATCAAGCGTGAAGGTTCACAAGTACCTGAAGAAGAATTGTATTGCATGCATGGCCCATGTGCTAGAAAGAGAACCTGAAGCTAAGCAACTCAAGGAGATTCCAGTGGTTCAAAACTATCCCGAAGTATTTCCGGAGGAATTGCCCGGTCTACCCCCTTATAGACAGGTCGAATTTCGGATAGACTTAGTTCCCGGAGCGGCACCGGTAGCAAAAGCACCATATCGCCTTGCACCATCCGAGATGCAAGAACTATCCGGACAACTTCAAGAACTTCTAGACAAAGGGTTTATTCGACCAAGTTCTTCACCTTGGGGAGCCCCAGTGTTATTCGTCAAAAAGAAAGATGGTTCGTTCCGAATGTGCATTGATTACAGAGAATTGAACAAGTTGACAATCAAGAATCGATATCCCCTCCCTAGAATAGATGACTTGTTCGATCAGTTGCAGGGCGCTTCCTACTTCTCAAAAATCGACCTTCGGTCAGGGTATCATCAGCTAAGAATTCACGAAGAGGACATTCACAAGACAGCGTTTAGAACCCGTTATGGACATTATGAATTCTTAGTCATGCCTTTTGGACTAACGAACGCACCCGCTGTATTCATGGATTTGATGAATAGGGTCTGTAGACCATACCTAGACAGGTTTATAATTGTCTTTATCGATGACATACTTGTTTACTCGCGGACCAAAGAAGATCACAATAGACATCTAAAGCTAGTGTTGGAGCTGTTGAAGGAACAAAAATTGTATGCCAAGTTCACTAAGTGTGAATTTTGGATTCGGGAAGTACATTTTCTTGGTCATGTGATCGGTGAAAGAGGAATCCATGTAGATCCAGCTAAGATAGAGGCAATCAAGAAATGGGAGGCCCCCAAAACCCCGACAGAAATACGACAATTCCTAGGATTAGCTGGGTACTACAGACGCTTCATTGAGAATTTCTCTAGGATTGCTCAACCATTAACATCTTTGACCCAAAAGGATAGAAAATTTCTCTGGGAAGAGAAACACGAAGAGGCGTTTCAAATCCTGAAAAACAAGCTGTGCAATGCACCAATTCTGGCTTTACCAGAAGGATCAGAGAACTTTGTGGTGTATTGTGATGCGTCTCATCAAGGATTAGGATGTGTGCTAATGCAAAAAGATAGGGTCATTGCATATGCTTCCAGACAACTCAAACCGCACGAGAAGAATTATACCACCCATGATCTAGAACTAGGAGCAATAGTTTTCGCCCTTAAGATATGGAGGCATTATTTGTACGGAACCAAATGCACCATTTATACCGATCACAAAAGCCTTCAGCATATCCTGGATCAGAAAATGTTAAACATGCGGCAGAGAAGATGGGTAGAGTTGTTTAGTGATTATGATTGTGAGATACGATACCACCCAGGAAAGGCTAACGTAGTAGCCGACGCTCTTAGTAGGAAAGTAAGAGTGAAACCTTCCCGTGTGAGAGCTTTGGGAATGGTAATTCAGACAAGCTTGAAATCTCAAATCATTAATGCCCAGGAGAAAGCGTTATGCAAGGAAAATCTTCCAGGCGAAACTTTACATGGTTTGGAAGAAAGATTTGAAACCAAACCTGATGGAGTTCGTTATTTTAAAGACAGGGTCTGGATTCCAAGGGTTAACAACCTGAGAGACATGGTATTAGAAGAGTCTCATCGATCTAAATACTCCATCCACCCTGGAGCAGATAAGATGTACAAGGATCTTAAAGAGTACTATTGGTGGCCTGGAATGAAAAAGGATATTGCCTTGTACGTCGGGAAGTGTTTGACATGCTCAATAGTCAAAGCTGAACATCAGAAACCTTCCGGGTTGTTGCAACAACCTGAAATTCCCCAATGGAAATGGGAGCAAATATCTATGGATTTCGTTACCAAACTCCCTAGAACTGCTAGAGGTCACGACTCAATTTGGGTCATAGTGGATCGACTGACGAAATCCGCTCACTTTCTCCCTATTCGAGAAGATTTCAAGATGGAAAAATTGGCCCAAATCTACATCGACAAAATTGTTTCTCTGCATGGTGTACCCCTATCTATCATTTCTGATAGAGATAGTCGTTTTACATCTCGATTTTGGTGGATGTTACAGAGGGCACTAGGAACCAAGATAGATTTGAGCACAGCTTACCACCCTCAGACAGATGGGCAAACAGAGAGAACAATACAAACATTGGAAGACATGCTACGAGCGTGTGTCATTGAGTTCAAAGGAAATTGGGATACTCATTTGCCCCTAATTGAGTTTTCCTACAATAACAGTTACCACACGAGTATCCAATGTGCTCCATATGAAGCATTGTATGGACGCAAGTGTCGTTCGCCCTTATGCTGGACAGAAATCGGTGACAGACAGTTGACTAGAGTCGAACTTATCCAGGAAACATCTGACAAGATTACTATCATCAAAGATAAGCTTAAAGCTGCTAGAGATCGTCAGAAAAGTTATGCGGATAATCGTCGAAAACCATTAGAATTCCAAGTAGGAGACAAGGTACTTTTAAAAGTGTCGCCTTGGAAAGGGCTTGTGCGTTTTGGTAAGAAAGGAAAACTAAGCCCGAGATATGTTGGACCCTTTGAAATCCTCGAAAGGATTGGTCCAGTAGCGTATAAACTCCAATTGCCCCAAGAGTTAAGCGCCATTCACGACACATTCCACGTCTCCAACCTTAAGAAATGTCTAGCCGACGAAGCATTGATAGTACCCCTGGAGGAAATTAAGATCAATGATAAGCTGAGCTTCGTTGAGGAACCGATAGAAATCCTTGACAGGGAGGTAAAACAACTTAAGCGGAGTAAGATCCCGATTGTGAAAGTTCGATGGAACTCAAAACGCGGGCCGGAGTACACCTGGGAGCGCGAGGACTTCATAAAGGAAAAGTATCCGCAACTTTTCCCTTGCGATGATAAGCGATGACATAGAATGAATTTCGGGACGAAATTCTTTTTAAGTGGGGGATACTGTGACAACTGCCAATTCAGGTCATTCTTGGACTCATGCATCTTTATAATAACCATTCATGCACAACATGCCATGACCTAGTAGTATAAATTAGGTCAAAAATCTTGCATAAACTAGGATCCAACTAAGGTCTAGGACTAATATACTTGATACTTACAATTCTAGTAAGTTGCTTAGCTACAATAGGAAATGCCAATACTATAATTAGAATAAAGCTTCAAGCTTTTTTATAATTGAAATAGGGTATAAAACTCTAAAAATAAATTAAAACATTCTAATTATACTTCAACATGTTGTTGAATATCAAACAATATTCCAAAAACCCTAAAGAGCCAAAAATCCAAACTTATAAATTATAAAGCTTAAAAAGTTTATAAAATTTGGCTATAAACTTCCTAATATCAAATTTTTATTAATCAAATTATGAATTATAATCAATGAAATAGAAATTAAATTATCAAGTGTTAATCATAAACTATTGGTTAAATACAAAGATTTTTAAATAAATCAAGAACTATATAAAGAAGAAATTTTATAAAAAAATTCTTGGGTTTTATAAAAATTAAGGAGGGATTTTGATAAAATTTGAATTGAGGAGAGAGAAGGCCCTAATCCACTCAAAAATCTGGCCATTCTCCCCTCTCCCCATGCACTCTCTTCCCAAAACTCATGATTAAACTCAAACCCACACTCCACCTCTTCCCTCTTCACTCTCTCACTTCACTCTCTTCACACACTTCACTCTCTTTCTCTTTCTCTCTCTCTCTCTCTCTCTCTCTCTCTCTCTAAACTCACGAAATTTCTCTCATTTCTCTGCCAAATTTCAAGACTTTGAAGACCTTGAAGTGTTCTTACTTCTCTCAAGATCATAACCAAGGTAAACAACATCATCTTCTTCCATAATTTGATGATTCTACTTCTTTTCCTTCTTAGTTTTCTCTTCTTTTAGGATTCTATGCCTTTCCATGGCTAGAAATCTTTATTCTCCCCTTGTGGTTTGTAGATTCTCACCATAACACAATGCATGTGTTTGAAATGGTGAAAATCCGGGATCAAACCCATGCAAGGAGTGAAAAAGATGCACATATGATCATGTGACATCAAAATCTAATATTTCATGTTCTTCTCCATCTCTTTTATGTTCATGCATGACCAAAAGCATTTAAACCATTTCTAGTACATATTGAATCCTCATTCATTCCATGCATGTGTTAGAAATCGGATCTTACCAAAGACATGCATGATGTTCTTGTTGAAATACACTAAAAATGCACACAAGCAAACATGCAATCTGCCAGATTATTTTGTTCGACTTTGAACAGTCATAACTCAGTCATTTTTTAACCAAATCATGATATTCTTTTTGTATTGGTTAGTTCCACGAGTTAACTTTCAAACCCAACTGGTCTTACTGTAAAATATTAAATATCCGATTTTTGGCAGATTTTACAAAAAGGTTGCGCATACAGCTCTTTTTCTGTGATCACTATTTTTATCTTGCTTAAACAATGGTCTTAAACCCAACCATAAATCTTAGGAAAAATACCTTAGAAACTTAACATATCTAGTGAGTTATGGTTGAAATTTCGTGGCTTAAAACCTCACTGAATGGGCTACAAAAATTCATGAACCTCAGCCACATCTACACTTCATGCATTATTGCATGCAACTTTTCTTAAATTGTTTGGAATCATTACCCTCATTTCTCTTCTGAATACATTCTTAACATTTTTACTTTTGAAAGCCCTTGCATGCATGAGATAATCTGGAAATTTTCAAGAGCTTTTGTTATTTATTTGATTTATTAGAATTATTGCTAAAACCAAGGGCATAAATCATATAAAATACTTCCAGAGGTCAATAAATCCTAAATAAATTCATGGATGATACTTATGGGGAATAATGACCCCTCACCAAATTTCAGCAATTTTTGTTACTGTTTCATATGATTTCTAATTTTCTTTTATTTAGGACATGATAAATTACAAAACCACTTTTTAGGATGTGAAAATTTTATCTAACAATTTTCGCATACCTTACTTGTGATGGGTGACTCAAGAAAATAATTTCAAGATTTTTCATCATGTCTAGCTATTTTTCCCAATTTTTGGTAATTATAATGGCTTAAAAATGGGAAAAATAGTTCTGATCATCCAAAATTCATGAAAATTTGCCAGGATATCATATTATATAGTAGGAGGTTACATAAAAATTTTGAATATTTTTCTCCACTGTAAACTATTTTTCCCTTATTTTCTAAAGTTAATTGCACTAAAATTCACTTAAATATACATAAATACCCAAAACCAGTTTATACATTATGAAAACCACTTTTGATATTTTTCCCAAGATATTTATACTGTAAATGATGTTACAAAAATTTATGGTAATTTATTTTAACTGTTTAATAATATTTCTTTAATTAATGACTATTTAAAGGAATAAAACAAGGAAAAATACAAATAACCACTGAAAAATATATTTTATATTTTTCCCAGCCTATTTATGTATAATAACAATTAAATAAAAAGTTTGGGTAATTTTGGAAACTGTTTACTATTTATTTCAATTTTTATTGAAATAAATGCTCAAAAATTATAAAATATAATTAAACAGCTTGGAAATCCATTTTTATAATTTTCCCAGCTTAGTATTGTGTATTAACAGTTAAATAAAAAGTTTGAGAATTTTTATCCCTCGAATGCTATTTTTCGTGAATTTATGTTGTTATTGAGACTTAAAATTTGGAAAATTAACCTTCCAAGGTTGTAATTAATCGCACGACTTGTAAAATTTCAATACATCAGAAAAAGTGTAACAAAATGATATAAATCCAATACTAAAACATAAATTGGCATTTCCCTATATGTAGAGTTTAGTATATTAGCATTAGATATCGACATGGAAACTCACTAGTGCGTGTGTTTGGTGTCGTAGGATCCCGGTAGTAAGACGTTGGTGCATCCCGAAGTACCGCTTGTGTCTACACAAAACATCGTGAGTATTCACGCACTCCCCTATTTTCAGTTTTATGTTTTGGGGTGGAAAAGCATGTCCAGAAAAACTATTGTTTGCATGTTGTACTTAAATTGAATTGTATCAAACATGATTGCTATTGTATTGCTATGTTTCTTTATGTATGTCTATGCAACACGGAACATGAGAACTTATCGTACAAAGGCCCTTCCCTTATCTCTAACCATTAACTCTTTGAGCCAATGGTCGTTATGGATAGCGCTATTAGGAATTGACAACTCCTCACTCGCCCGAATCGCTGGAGTGCATGATACCATATTCATCTATGGAACGATAAGCATAGATCTCGATAGGGCTTCAGTCATAGGTTTGGTTGAGACTCATTGTTTGCTCATACACATACAAACTCGTTTCTCGTTATAGCAATAAACTTGTATTCATTAATAGCAATCAACTTGTTTATCATTGAAGCAATGTACTTGTATTTACGAAAAGCCTTATTGTACGCTCGATTTTATAAACTTGTGATACTCACCAACTATTTTCATAGTTGACGCTCGTTTTACATGCTTTTTCAGGAAATAATTAGTAAGTGGATGTAAAGATTCATCATCATAGAGCATGCTGCATCGTGTTGAAGCTATTATGAAGCTATATTTTGAACAATGTTATTTTGAAAAACTTGTATTTTGTTCTTTTGAAGCTATGGGTTGTAAACTTTTAAATACTGCTATGGTGATGTATCTTTATCTTTTGCAATGAAACCGTTATCGCTGTCATACCTTGCGTTTCCGCTTTAGCGGGGTGTGACACCAGTCCTCATCATACCGGTCACCGCTCGAATAACATGCTTGTGCCTTTTTGTTGCCGTTCTCATCCAAATCGCAATCTCTTGTGAGGTGAGGTCCATTGCAGTTTTCACAACCCACTCGTATAGCATGGATAGTTTGATCCATTTTGTCCATTCTCCTATCCATGGTTTTTAACATAGCCATGACCGCGGATAAATCTTCAGTAGCAGCGTACGCGGCTCCCCTCGTGACATCATTCCTAGGGTTGTTGTATTCTCTAGAGTGTTTAGAGAATTCTTCAATCAATTCTTTAATCACCGGGGGTGGATTCTTTGTAAGTGGGCCTTGTGAGTCTAGCAACTGCCGGGTCGTGACATTGACTCCATCATAAAAGATGGAAACTTCTTGCTGGCTATTTAGATCATGGTGTGGACAATTTCTTAGGAGACTTTTGTACCTCTCCCATGCTTCATATAAAGACTCTCCAGCTTGTTGTTCAAAGTTTGCAATGGCCTTCTTCAGTTTGGCTATCTTGGATGGTGGGCAAAAGTGATCAATAAATTCTTCCTTCATTCTGGCCCAAGTAGTGACTGATCCGGGGGGAAGTGATTTGAGCCAGTCTTTAGCAGCACCCTTGAAGGTTACCGGAAGCATACGAAGTAGTTGAGTTTCGCGGGTTACATTTGGAATGTTGAAGTAATCAGCAACATCATTTACTTCATCCAAATGTTTGTAGGCATCTTCATGATCTTTCCCATAGAAAGGTATTTCCTTGAGTGAAGCTAGGATATGACCTTTTAGCTCGAAGGTAGCAGTTGCGGGAATTGCGGGTTGCACAAGTCCCGGGCCATGGTCGTCGCGCATCCTCTTCTTCCATTCTCCCATGGGGATTTCATCAATGTTAGCCATAGTGAATGCTAACTCTTCCTCCGATTCGGTTTCTTGTTCGTACGTTGCCTCCTCTTCTTCCTCGGTCTCGTATCCAATATCTTCTTGAATTGGCTCCTCAATTATCAAAGAAGCGCTAGAAGCTCCTGATTTACTGCTCTTCTTTTTCCCAAAAACAGTCTTCAAGTTGGACAATGGGGATTTCTTTGGTGTGCTTGAACTCTCCACGTCCTTCCCTTTGTTTCTTTTCAATGCGGATTCGAGGTCTTTAAACGGGGGTACCAGTGGTGTGTTTGCTCCTCTGGTCATGAAAGTCCTGCAATCGATCAAATAAAAAAAAAGTAAAAAGAACAAAAGATTGTAAAAAAAAAATAAAAAAAATATTGCTGACTAAACTGCTACTCGCCGAGTAGGTGCGATTGCACTCGGCGAGTATCAGTGATTTTTCAAGAAAAATTTCTAAGTTTTAACCTAACTAAAATAGATACTAAAACCTAATTACCAGTTACTAAATTGCAATAAATGAACTTTATGCAAGTAAACTCACACAAAGGATCGAAAAAATAGCTTAATTATTTAGAACCATTCCCCGGCAACGGCACCAAAAACTTGATGTGTGTAAATTCAACTAGTTTTATCCCTACTTTTTATTAATAGTTTGAGCACACAAAGGCAGTGAACCTGTCTATAAGTGGTATAGATTGATAAGTGAGGTATCGAACTCAGGGAACGGGAAATTAAACTAATAGCTAATTTTAACTAAAACAAATAATAAAAGTAAAGGGTTTTTCTCTAGTTTTACAAGACTAGAAACTTAGACAAACTAAATTAACTAATTAACTAAAGCAACAACTATTCACCAAATTTGATAAAGATGTTTCTATTTAGGTTCAACCAATTCACTCCTATGGTTATTTAAGTTAAGGTGGATTAATTGCTATTGGTTACCAATTATAATAGTTAGGTTCATATTCATTACTCCTAACCCTTAGACAATTAACTAATTTAAACGTTGATCAAGTGTTTAGACTAATTAATTCCCTAGATTAATTATTTGGATTAAATAAGATTTGTAATGGTTAATTAAGTTATTAATTCAATTAACCTCTTGTTGATGGTTTCTTAAACAAGCTCACACATTAATCTTCCTATTTTCTTATTAATCTTAGTTTCATAATCATTACTTCTAAGCATATGGTTTAGCATTCACATAGACATATGAGGTTAACAATTAAGTGATGTTCATGCAACCTAATTGCCTTCCAATTAACAGAAAATAGTAGTGATTAATACATAAGGTTCTTTAACAAACTTAATTTAATAAATCACCAATAGTCAATTAAGCAAAAATTAATAATTAAACCATAGGAGTTCTTTGGTATTCCCCAAACAGAAACAAAAACAAATTTAGCTCATAATTGCAGTAGAAACAAACATGAAAACAAAGTTTACTAAAGCAAACATGTTCAATTCCTAAGTCTAAGTGGTAGAATTAACCTAATTGCTTGAATTCTTCCAACTCTTGAAGCTTAGGGTTCCTTAGAGCCTTCTGTAACTCTTAGTCGCAGCTAATCCTTCAAAAATCACCAGGGGTCCCTTCCCATGAGATAAGGATTCGTCTTTTATAGATATCCCAAAACAGGGTGTACTCGGCGAGTAGCAGAATCAACTCGCCGAGTAGGTCCATACTTATCCGTCTTGAATCAGCAGTCGTATTTATCTTCTGGCATATCCTCGTGTACTCGCCGAGTAGGGTCGATCTACTTGCCGAGTAGAACTCCTTCTTTCACTCTTTAATCTTCAATTGCTTTCCTTTTCTCATTTTTGCTTCCAAGCATATCTTTTGGACTGAAAACACAATTCACAACATTTTAAGTACCTTTTGTCCACATTATTCACATAATTAATAAAAATAACTAAGAATATATGTTAAATAATTACTAATTATGCACATATCAAACAACATGCTGGTACTAGGCAATGGATCTTTAGGAATTGCATGATAGAATTACCTGATTACATGATGCCTGCTTACCTAGGGTCTTCCTTATATGAGATTGACATCATTACTGTAGTTGCCTGTATATGCATTACGATTATACATAATTAAGATCTTATAGCTTGAGAATATTTAACTTGGCCTTATGTTATGTTCTTATTGATTATGGGCTTAGGGTAGGATCAGATATTCGAAAGTCTATAAGGTCCAATATTATGTTTGGCTAGCATACACGACTGCTGTAGGGTTGATGAAAGTTTCATGGATGAGTGAGTAGTGTAAGGCTGGTAGGCCAGTTGCGAGATATTTCTCATTCCTCTAGGAGTGAGGATTGAGCGCTCACTATGATTATGTATATTGTTACGGCGTTATGATGAGACTTGAGACATATATGGGTAGGTGTCGAAGGTAGTATGGGCCCGTACTACTGAAAACACAGGACCCATACGCATAGCAAGGAAGTCACAACCCCTGGGGTTTAGTTGGAAGTTGGTTCCCTGTTATTGTATGGATTATCTGAGATCTTTCGGGTGTATTATCAGAATGATGTTTAAGAGACGTTTTAAGACCCGATCCAGATCAGGATAGGGAGCTGGCAGTGAGGATAGGTCAGTATTGTCAGAGGATCGTGTTAGGGAGATCATCCGGGAGGGGGTGATAGAGATCGTTCGAGGACCGATTCTAGAGATGATTGGGTATTTAAAGACCGCCATGGTTGAGTATTTATGCGAGCGCTATGTAGCCATTGCTAAGACGGTTGCCGCTGCAGCTTCAACAACTATAATAACGGCAGGAAGAGGAGCTGGTCGGGCTTTCTAGTATCGGAAGTTGTTACTGGTACATATTATGATGAGTAGAGGGTTGCAGTTATCTGTGGTCACGGAGATGATCTATACTCATTGCATTCCGCGGGCTGAGTGGGAGAGGCTAGCACATGAGTTTCTAGACTTGAGGCTTCAGGATTTTGCTCGATACTGAAAATGCAGAATGATTATGTTCAGTTGGGGTTTTGTAGCTAGAAATAGAATGGTTAATTGATGGATTGGACTGTCGTTTTATAGGGCAAGGATTGTGCCCTTTCAGTTTTCGAACTCGAAGGAGTGAGCAGGCTTATGACCCCAGGATCAAGTTGTACTCTAGCTCGAGGTCAGTTGGTTGCAAGGATGGGTAACATTATTCCAGCATCGGTAAGCATAGGTGGGTCAATGTGGCATAAGTATTTTGTGAGGTTCGGTTTTCCTTGAATCTCTTGTATCGGTCGGTAAGGATTGATTGTGCGACGTATTGCACCTTTGGGATTGCAGACTATGTTTGGGGAGTAGTTGTATCCCGATTTAGGGTAGAGATTGATTTAGTTGCTGCAGTTGAGTTGTGGATGTTTGAGAGGGTGAGTGAGTCAGGGTGTGAACCCTAAATGGAATGGTTTTTAGAGCCCTAGGGCGGGAGACTTGTTTAGAAAACCTTTAGAAGAAAGGTATTAGGTGGGAGGTCTACGGACAGGGTTCCACAGATGGTTATTCAGCATTGTTAGGAATCAGTGGTTTTAGTAACCTTTATTGATTAGCGGATGAGGGCACCAAAGGAAGTAGCTCGTTGCTGACGTATTAGATGGAGTATCTACCTTTTGGTCTTCAAGATTTAAGTATGGGATCATTCAAGCATTAGGGACTGTCGGTTTTACGGGGATTCAAGAAGTGTTCATATGGTTCTTAGAAGTGTGTGATCAATAAGGATTGGCTAGTAATGGGATGGTAGTTAGAAGAGTTGGTTGTTATCGGATCGATCATTGGAAAGTAAGAAAGATTGGGAATTCCAATTTTCATGTATTGTGAAGACTTAGTCGAATCTAAGTGGGGAAGAATCGTCCTGGGATACAAAATAAGGAGCGGTGTTGAAATGGGATAAGTTCCGTATCGTTGTCAGGATGGAAGACAACCTAAGTGGCTATTTGGTTTGAGGGTTATGTGAGTTGAGAGTTCGGTAAAACTCCCCAACATATGTATCACATCTTCTCGCTTGTTGATAGCAGAAGTTGGGGGAACCAGGTTGGAGTTCTAGTCATGAAGTGAGTTTAGTTCAATTTTTCAGTCGAGGGTGTGCTTGACTCTGAGGGTTTTTGGATTGATAAATTGAGGGTTTTGTTGGCTTCTAGGGCTCGGCAGTAGATTCATCACGGGTGTATGGGTTATTCAGCGTATGTGGTAGACACACAGGTTGGGGAACGGACCACGGATTTTTGTGAGGGTGGACGATCGACATGAGTCCTAGGGTTAGGTCGGGGTTAGAGTCCATGGAATGGATCAGGATTTCAGAACCCCAAGTGGGTGAGAACAGTCTGCATGGGAGAGATCACCAGGAAGGGTGGTCTAGGGAGATACTTAACAGTTTAGAGCGGTCCAGACTAAGTGAAGGCCTCGTGAGGCAATCTAGTCATGCTGAAAACTCTGTATGTGTTTATAGAACTATGTACAGGTATTGAGCATGTTGCTATGCTATAGCAATCAGTAGGTCTGTCCCCAAGTATTGACCATGATGATGCAGTATGCTGAGCATATTATGGGGGTTTTGTTAGTTATAGGATCAGTATCTGAGTATATATATATTTGTTATGGGGTAGCAACTTGTTCTACAAGTGGATATTGTTGTGACTGACATTGTTTAGGCCCTCTTAGGAAATGGAGGAGGTGAGAATCTGCAGGATGGAGCATTGGGACAACTGAAGTGACGACAATAGTGTCGATAGGTTACGGGGGCATTCCATTCATGAGCTGAGGGCCGGAGTGGGCATACCAGAATTATGTTGTGGGATCAGAGGCAATCCAGACATATGATGAGGACCATGTAAGGGTATTACAGTCATAGGTTGTGGGAATAGAGATTGTGTTGGTTATGTCTCGTAGGAGCGCGTTCGGATTGGATGTATTTTTGGGATTCGAGGGAGTTACACTCGGTTGTGAAGAATCAGAGGATGGTGGATGAGATGCAAGGATAGATCCTTAAATCTCAAGTTATGAGTAGACCTGTGTTATGTTCATAGAGGTATTCGAATCTAGGGTATTCCATCCTGAGGATGACCGGACCCAATGATTGATTAGACCTGATATGTTTGGTATTCCAACCCGAGGGTTGATTAGGCCAACCATGTGTGGGGATACGAGGGTATTCCTTCCTAGGGATGACTAGCCCCAAGTAAGCATGCTTGATATTCCATACCGATGCTGATTGGGCCAGGCATGAGTGCTCATGTTTACTAGTGGGTTGATTACGTATGAGATTTTAGGAACTGAAGGATGCTTTATCCTGCCACACACAGGGGTACGTTTCAGGAAGAAGAAAAGTTGGGTTTCCAATACTTTGGATCATTAGGATTTCGTCAAGTTAGCCAGTAGTGGTAGGTATGTTGGTGGTAATCGCTTGCGGGGATGTATTCTTTGGATGCGGTCGATGACAAGGAGCGACATTGTACATTATCGTCGCTAGTTTGTGGACATCTTATCCAGATGGTCTATTAGGTGGCATGTTGTGCTTGATCAGGATGATGCGGTCCTGCTCTATGTAGTAGGCCAAGATACCCGGTGTGGGTCGACAGTATGTCGTAGGAACAAGGGTTCAGCAGAAAATGATCCATGGTTCTATTTTCGAGTAGGAACCTCAGGATTCCAGGGTTGAATAGTCCGTTCGTAGTTTTGGGAAGAGAACTAGTGATGGTTAGTATGAGTGGTCTCTGAAGGAGCCAAACCGTATTAAGGCTTCCAGATTGCGAGTTTAGGCAGAGTAAGGTTGTGTGTTGTATGGGTTTATGGATTCGTCTTCTCTGGAATGAAGGATTTATATTATGTTTAGTCTCCTTCGGAAATCGTCGAATGTAATGGGTATGAGGTTCCCCTCAGGATGTCAGGTTGTTGGGGAAGGTAAGGAACAATTTCAAGGATGAAATCAAATTTAAGTGGGGAAGAGTTGTAACATCCCATTTTTCCAGTATCTTCAAATTCATCCCTCGGATTCTAATTATATCATTTTGTCCCTTGATTTAGAAGGAAGTGGAAAAAGCAGGCCCTAGTGGAAAAATGGTACGTTTGGAAACATAAGTAGTACGACAGGGATACATGTGGTACGCTGGGCATACACATGTGTACGTTGGGCGTACATGTGCCAGGATGGAACCCTAACTTTTAGGGTTTGTGGAGTGTTTAAACACCTTATGGACCATACCCTCCCATCTCTTTCAACCTCCACACCTCTCTCAGCCGTATTGAGAGAACCCTACCCTCCTAGTGCCCATTCTTGAGCTTATAAGTGCGCTTCTGGTGCCTTCAAGAAGGAGCTTATGCATCAAGGAGCCAAGGAGGGAAGATTGGTTTGTGGATCTTGGTTCATCATCTGTTTTGGGAGATCCATAAGGTAAAAAGCTTGGAATTTTATACTTGTATGAGATAGATCTATTCATTTTAGCTTTATGGAAGCATTCTTGTCCCAAAAGACCCAAAATGGTGCATGTTATGTTTTGGACGAAATGAGTTGTCCTTTTATACCTTAGAAGAGGTCCTAAGTGACAAAAAATGGTGTCCCAATAGCTAGATTTATCTCATGCATGAAGTGGAAAGGTCTTAATGGATCTAGATCATGTGTTAAGAACTTTCTGGACGTCCGAGACTTTATAGTCCTATGACACATTTGGTTGATAGATCTGAAATTTAGGCTAAAGTGCTTAAGCCCATAAGCACTAATTGGAGTCTTAAGAACAGCTCACATATGCCCCACGCAAATCTAATACACCCAACGTACAGGGTCAGCCACCTCGATGGTGGTGAACATCAGGACAAGTATGCCCAACATACCAGAGGGGTACGCCCCGCGTACATCCTCTATTGGGCCTTTGACATTTGGGCTTCGAGTTTTGGGTTGTTCATGGACTAGTTGGCTTTGGGCCTTTGCTGGACTTTATGAATATAATGTTTTGGGCCAAGTTTTGATATTGGATCGTGAGATTAGGCCCAATTAGGAAGTTGGGCTCAATTTAGTAAATTGGACCAATAATCGGCTTTGTAAATGGACTTTCAAGTTAAGGACTTGGTATTGGGCTTTGGCACAATAAAGAGAATGGACTTAATGAGTGGTGTGGACCCTTAGTCAAGATTTTTATGTTGTGTAATGACTTGGTTTTTATTATCTGGATAGTTCGGGATCCTTGGTGAGGCGGTGATTCGGGAGTTCGACTCTTTAGTTCGGATCTGACATTACGATGTGAGTTATCCTCACTGTACTCATGGGTATAAGGCACCAAGCCCGTCGCTTTTCAGATTGTTATCCTGATATGTTATATGTTGTTATGATATGTTAGATCAGTATCCTGGTAGATAGGATGATATGTGTTGTTATGATCTGTTAGATCGGTATCCTGGTAGATAGGATGTTATATGTTGTTATGATCTGTTAGATCGGTATCCTAGTAGATAGGATGTTATATGCTGTTATGATCTATTAGATCGGTATCCTGGTAGATAGGATGATATATGTTGTTATGATCTGTTAGACCGGTATCCTGGTAGATAGAATGGTATATGTTGTTATGATTTGTTAGATCGGTATCCTGGTAGATAGGATGTTATATGTTTTTATGATCTGTTAGATCAGTATCCTAGTATATAGGATGTTATATGTTGCTTTGATCTGTTAGATCAGTATCATAGTAGATAGGATGTTGTTATGTTGTTATGATTTGTAGATCGATTTGTCTTTCTATAGACTGTTATCTGTTATATGTGCACATGTTTGTTTGGCGGTTGAGGCTTATCTGCTTTGTGCGAAAGCCAATAGACCCGGGCATTCTAAGATGTTGGTTGTGGGTCGTGAGTATTCCATCCCGAGGATGATTGGACTCATAGTATGTGGGCATTCTAACCTGTTGGTTGTGGTCCTGGGATATTCCATCCCGAAGATGATTGGATCGATAGTAATTCGGCATTCCAATTGGGTGGTTGAGGGCCTGGGGTATTCCAACCTGATGGTTGACTGGACCCATAGTATGTTGTTTATGATTTAAGGTGTATTGTTGTTGTTATGGGTATTTTGGGGTAACTTACCAAGCTTTCAGGCTTACAGTTTCAGTTTATTTTTTCAGGTTCAACGGATGGCAGCAGGAAGGGGAAGGCGGTACTGTACACTTCTTCGACTGATGATTATGATTTCTGGGAACTCTAAAGTTTAAACTATTTCAAAAACAAATTGTAATGGCTGAATGGTTTTAAATTACTTAAAAAGTTTTAAATTTGCTCGAATTTTATGGATGTTAGAAATTGAATATCAGACAATGATCCTGGTTAGAGTTACTCAAAGATTACAACTGTGAGATATTTTACCATCCTGGTAAAGCAAATATTGTAGCTGATGCTCTAAGTCGAAAAGTAAACTTGGAAAGAAAAAGGTTGAGAGCGTTAAGAATATAAGTTGTCTCAACGATTGTGGAAAACATCAAGAAAGCTCAAGAACAAGCTTTAGAGAAAAATGACTGAAAGAAAGAACGTTTAGGCAAAACATTGGTGTTCGGTACGATTAATCAAGGATCGAAGGTATTCCAAGATTGCATTTAGGTACTTAAGATGGACGAAATAAGAAATGTTTTGATGGAAGAAGCTCACAAGACCATGTACTCGACTCATCCTGACAACATTAAGATGTATAAGGATTTGAAACCTTACTACTGGTGGCCGACGATGAAACCCAATATTGCAAAGTATGTGGCAGAGTGTGTGACATGGCTAGAGTTAAAGTACAACATCAGAAACCGTATGAGAATATAAAACCTTTACATGTACCCATAAGTAAATGGGAAGACATCGCCATGGATTTTGTGACTAAACTGCCCAAGACGAAGAACGGTTAGGACATGATTTGGGTAGTTGTGGATTGTTTCACAAAGAGTGCACACATTATAGCAGCCAATGAGAGATGGTTTATGGATAATCCTGCAAATGCTTACGTGCAGGAGATAGTAAGACTTCACGGTGTTCCTTTAACAATTGTATCAGATCCTGATAGTCGTTTTACATCAAGGTTTTGGAGGAGTCTACAAGAGGAATTGGGTACAAAATGTGTTTACATACAACCTACCATCTGCAGACTGATGGTAAAATCGAATGAACAATTCAAACACTAGAAGATATGCTAAGAGCATGTACCCTAGAGTTTCAAGGTAACTGGGATGATCATTTAATCCTAGTAGAGTTTTCCTACAACAATAGTTACCATTCAAGCATCAAGATGGCACCTTATCAAGCTTTGTACGGTCAAAAGTGTCGTACGTCGTCTTGTTGGCTATAGGACGGAGTAAAGTAGTTTATAGGCCCTGACATAGTCCGTCAGATTGCTGATAAGTTAAAAGTGATTAGAGAAATAATGTTAGCGGCTCAAGATCGCCAAAAGAGTTATGCTGACAAGAAACGACAACCGATGGTATTCGAAGTTGGATATTCGGGTTTGCTCAAAGTCTCATTGTGGAATGGACTTATAAGATTTGAAAAGAGAGGAAAGTTGAGTCCAAGGTTTATTGGACCATTCAAAGTTCTTCAGAGAATTGGGAACCAAGCTTACAACCTAGAACTACCAGAAGAATTATATGGTATTCATAACACCTTCCATGTATGTTATTTGAGGAAATTCACAGGAGAAGTTCCCGATATAATTCTACTCACGAAGTTAAGGATGCATGAAAATAAGAGGCTAATTGAAAAGCCTGAGGCAATTGTTGACCGTAAGATAAAGAAGTTACGACGCAAGATGGTCGACTTAGTGCTCGTGCGATGGAAACATATGAATGGGCCGAACCACACTTGGGAAATAGAGAGTGACATGATTCGTTGCTACCCACATCTGTTTCCAAATGCATGATTCTAAGATGGAATCATCCTAAGGAGGAGACAATTGTTACGCCCGTGTTTCTAGGCTACGCATTAGTATGATGATGTAATAGTTATAGTCAATAATTGTAACCTATTTTGAAGTAATAATAAGAAATTACTTGAATATTATGTGTATTATGTGATTTTATATGCATTTTACTTATTTATAAGATATAATAAATTAAGAATTTAAATTAAGTGTCAAAAATAAATTAATAAATAAACCCAATATCTATGAAGAAAGTTTTAGTGGTCGTGACAATGATTTCGGATATATAAAGAACGTCGAAATCCGAGTTATAACGAAGAAGTTATGACAAGTCGAAGTTTCGCGACAAAACCGGCACGACGTTGTGTGACGTAAAAATTGAGTTTATGATAAAATACTTCTTAGCCTTAGAGATCTAAATAAAAGTCGTAGTATACATTAAATCAAGAGTGTGCATCAAAAAAGAACGCTCAAATCTAACTTCGTATGAGGAAGTTATGATATTTCTAATATTTGGCATAACAGTATGCAGCTCAGACTTCAAATTTCAGATCGACCAATTTTTAGCTGACACAACCTAAATGAGAATCTAAGATCTCATTAATAGGAGCTGAACGATAAAAAGACAGATGAAAACGGACATCGGATGACAAAGTTATTAACTTTTAACGAACTTCACCTGTCCAGGCCTGTTAAAATATAACTTTAAAAATAAATTCAAAATTATTCAACGGAGTCTAAAAGAAAGTTATAGATTATTTTTCCACTTATGTGTGGATATAAAGAACGTCAAAAACGAAGCTTGTATGTGAAAGTTATGGATTTTAGAAGATAAATAGTTTTTGAGTGATCTACGAGTGACACGTGGTGTGATCTGAGCCACTGCTTCCTCCCCACGACTTGCCACCAGATGGTGATACATGGCATTAATACACCCAACATATCTCGGAGTACAACCAACGTATGCAACAACGGACATCCTATAAATAGAGTTTTTTTTTTCTTCATTTCTCCACACCAATTCACTCTAACTCTCTCCCAGACACCCCTAAAGCCTCAAGGCTTTTATCTAGCACTTCTTAAAAGTTAGTAGTGAGTTTCGGAGTGCTAGTAGGCCCCGAGAAGAAGAGATTTCGGCTCGTAAGTTCTGCCCCCGCAGAGCTCGGTTCCTAGCTAAACCTCCCGGTAAGTAAGTTATGCTTCCCCTACTTTAAGTATAGATTAGGTTTAATATATTATCGTTATTATGAACTTATAATCAATATATATATATATATATATATATATATATATATATATATATATATAATATTTAGAGTGTTATTATAATATCTTTTAACTACTTGCGATACGGAGAATCTGGTTTGAAGGGTCGCATAAGGTTGTTAGTTTTCAGAAGTGCTATAATCCTGCCCTCTGGTGTTTCATGTCTGGCTCCTATCTATATATAGTGGTTGAAAAGTACTGTTTAACAGTTATAAAACAATATTGCTCATAAATATTCGCGATAAATATTAGACTAAAATCTAGTGTTAACAATACTATGTTTCGTTGAATGAAATTATATTATTAAGAAGCAAAGCGCCGTCCAAGTTGGAATCACCAGTTTAACCAGTTAGTGCATTGTTACTTTCATCATACACATAGATGTGAAGTATTTAATATAAATTACATGATATGTGTGTATATTACCTGTGCTCTTGATATCTATATTGGATGAACGTTTTATACATGTTTTAAATGATTTAAACTGTATATGTATTTTATATTTACAAATATATTGGAAAAACATGGGCATATGAAATAGTCGAGGTGTGATAAAATAAAATGATGAGAGACCTCGATGTTTATGATGATTCAGTCATTTAGCGGAGTATAAATAACGACCACTGATTATTCTAGACAGTTTAGTGGAACGCTAGCAAACTCGCAACCTGTAGGTGTTTATTTGAGCTATATGTTCACCAGGTGTATTCCATCCTCCTCATGGTTGCCTTATTTGACCTATATTGCTGAGGAATCCCCTAAGTAGTGTTGTCACCCCGATGAAAATCTTTAGGCAAGGTCCCTTATAATAGATGCTTTAGGGACGTAAGGTGAAGATAACGGGAAATGGTAATCGGGTTGAATGATTTGACGAAATTAATAAACTTAATTATTATGGGGTGAAAACCCTATGTGCTCAACAGGCTCCCAAGCCTGACCCACTCAGTTTCTTCTATACATATAGTGACAAAAGAGCACAGTAGTGATGG
The DNA here is from genome assembly GCF_052625555.1 of Lactuca saligna. Classification (NCBI taxonomy): domain Eukaryota; kingdom Viridiplantae; phylum Streptophyta; class Magnoliopsida; order Asterales; family Asteraceae; genus Lactuca; species Lactuca saligna. The sequence continues at coordinate 39,784,741 of NC_136422.1, forward strand.
TCTGATGAGAGATCAATGGATTATAAGCCTCTAGAATAAATAGATGTTGTAAGGCCTATATTGTTTCTGTTTATGTTTTTGATCTGTATTGAAAATGACATCCCGGGGTTTTAATATAATGAAAACACATTTCTTCGGAAATGTTTTGATAAATTTTTAATTATATTTTTTGGAACAAATTCCGCAACATATTTCTTTAAAAGTATACTCTGGTTTTCAAATAAAGGATAAACAAATAGGTATTTTTTTATTGTGAAAATGAGGATGTCACATATACATACATACACACACTTACGTTTACTAAGAATTGAGTGTTGGTATACATCTTTTTATAAATATGTGTTTGTATACAAATATATTTATAGTAAAATAGATTTTTGTATAGATTTTTTTTTTTGTAAAATATGATTTTGTATATATATTTTTTATAATTTTTTTTGTATATATAATTATTTATTTAACAAATACCTATTTTTATAAAAATAGGTATATCGTTACAAAAAAAATTAAAAAGTTTTTATATAGAAAATATAAGATTTTTTATTTGAAAATATGTTTTTTTGTGTAAATATGATTTTTTAAAGAAAAAACATATTTGAAATTTTTTTAAGAAAAAAAAGTTGAAAAATAAAAAACAAAAATTATGATGAATTCATAACAAAATTCTGAAATCTAGACTAAAAGTGTAAACTTTTGACCAAATTTTTAATAAAATTTAAAATTTAGGCCAAAAATGTAAATGAACAAAATTTGTAATAATATTTGAAATCTGGACCAGAAGTGTAATTTTTGAAAGTTTGATAAACTCTTGACCGGGTAAAAATATTAAATTGAATACCATACTTATTTGAACATAAAAATATAATTACTAAATCAATTATGAAACGAATACATAAACAATTATAATTGAATACGAATTGAGCAAGATGATTTCCCAAAACATACTGTATTTAGGATTTGTTAATGCATGTGTCATATTCACGACACCTAATTTTGAAAGAGGTCATATGGAACATCAGGATGGTGACTCTTTCCCCCTCTTTATTTATCGCTTGGAAAAAAAAATAAAAAAAAAAAAAAAAAAAAAAAACTTTTGAACTTCCCAAAAGAGAGAAGCTATGGTTTCAGAAGATGGTGACCCTTTTCTTGTCCCCTTCCCATATATACACTCTATTTTTCTTTCTAATCCTTCTGCTCTTCTAACATTGGCGTATGAGACCCCATCAAGTTCGAATCACCAACTATATATCTACTACTTTTGAATTAGAGTCCCTTTTATTGTAGGCAATTTGTTAAATTTAATTATCGCCTCCATAATACTTTCCATAAGAGTCTCTACTATGACACTTGCAGGTTTTTATCTTAGATTCTTCAGTCGCATGGATTTTCATGACATGCTTTTTGATTTTTGTGAATGTTTAATCGAATGTGTTCCTGAACTCAAACTTAAATAGCCATTGGCTATGTAAGGGACAGAAACCCACATACAACATGTGGTCAACGATGGAGTCAATATGGTGTTTAATTGTTTATATATGATTGCCGGAAACGGATACTCTAGGGTTGGTTTTAAAATTTTAATTATGCCTAGTGTATGTAGTAATAAAATGTGGTTCTTTTTGTATGATTGCAAGCTACAAAAAGAATGTATGTATGTGAGTGATTAAGTAGTATTAGCATACATGCATGGATGTGGGTAGGAATCTAAGGTACCACTTATAAACAATAATTAAGATAAGAAAGCAAAAAAGAAACAAACAAAACACTAGTTGGAAGCCCTATCCTTAATGAGTCACATACAAAGAATGGGATGTTTGTCAAAATGAACATGCAATCTTTGAAAAACTCCAAACCGATTCCAACCTGGGAATATATATATATATATATATATATATATATATATATATATATATATATATATATATATATATATATATATATATATATATATATATATATATAAAAGATTGTGTTCAAATGAGACCTTCAGTGTAACGACCCAAACATTTACCAAGAATTTAATTTTCAAATCCAAACCAATAAATAAAAATTATTCAAAACCAACATAGTTTCCAAATTGTTTTCAAAACAGTCTCATATCAGAGTTCCCAGTAGCTAATTTAAAACTTTCTAAAACAATTAGAGCCATTAAGTTATTACAGTTTATTTTCAAAATAGTTTAATCATCAGACTATCCCCATAATCAAATCATAAAATCATGAAAAAATGAGGAGGTGCACAATCACGCATTTGCCTTCCCACGATCCTCAGACGTACCTGAGACGATTATCAATAAATGTAAGCTCGAAGGCTTAGTGAGTTACCCCTAAAATACCAACATGTACAAACCAATCAATATAATAACAAACAACATGTATAATGAGCCTTTAGCATGACTGGACCGCCTCCTCAGGGCCTACAACCTATCTAGACCGCTCCCGAGCCTTCGGCATGACTGGACCGCCTCGCAGGGGCTACATCCTATTCGGATCGCTTGTCAGGCCTTCGGCCTGACTGGACCACCTCCTCAGGGCTACAGCCTATCCGGACCACCCCGGGTATGTTGGTCTACAACACGAAACAGGACTGCCTCAACCCAAGCACAACCATATATGTCGACATATACAATAACACATAATCAATCAATAATAGGCACAGATCATACAGATCACTAAGCATAGCATTATCCTATCTACCAGGATACTGATCTAACAAATCATACTAGCATAATAACATTCTATAATCCGGACAATAAACTAAGGGCCGAGCTTGGTGCCTTTGACCCTGTTGATATAGTGAGAATAACTCACCCGGCGCTGCTGAAGTCCCGTAGATGAAACTCCAGTTGCTAGTAGATAGATTCCCGAACTGCCAACATCAAACAACACCCAATTAATAATTGGGTTCCAAGCCCAAGGTCCAACTCACACTCCAAAGGCCCAAAAGTCAACTATGGGCCAAAGCCCAACGTATGGCCCAATTTTCCAAATTGGGCCAAAACCTTTACATGGTCATAATTAAAGGCCCAACTACTTAGTCCAACCCAAACATTTGGCATTTCTAGTGTCCCAATATCATATAATCATCAAGGCCCAAAGTATGGCCCATCCACGACCTAATTTTCCAAATTGAGCCCATACCTTCATATGGGCTTTACCCTACGCCCATCAACATATTCTAGTCCATATGATTATTCTTGGAAGGCCCATTAATAATCCAATTACCAAAGCCCAAAGGAAAGGCCCAAAACAAAGCCCAAGTGAAATTAGGGTTTCACATCAAATGATAATTTGGGTTAAGTGTTTCTTACTTAACCCATTAAGGACTTAATCCAGTAAGTCTAGTATTGACTTAGGTTAATTTGCCAACGATTATTATTATTTAATATTTTAACTTTACTAAATAATTCCCGTGCATGTCCCGATAAATTCCCAAAATTTGGGTTTCATGGCATTAGGGTTTTCCCAAACCCTAATTAGGGTTTCAAGCCCAAATACTAGCCCATTAATGGAATGGTTGGGCTTTTAGATCAATTAGGGCTTCATTGGGCTCATTAGGGTTCTTTGGGCCCACTAAGGTCTCATTGCGCCCATTAGGTTTTCATGCAGCCCACTTTGTCCAAGCCTCCTTAAACGAGTCAACACGCAAAAGAGGCACACCGCCACCTAACGTGACGGTTGGTGGCGGCAGGAGGCGATAGCAACCATGTCACGGTGGTGGTTACAAGCTTTCTATTGATTATTTCAGCATGATTACAATTACAACTCCACACAAAAGAAATACACACACTAATAAAATAACACACACAAAGCCATCATTGTGGTGGCCGGTGGTGGTAGCCACCATGGCTGGTGGCCATGGTGGTCCCTGTATACTTCCAGCCAACAGTAACAAGCCTAAAAATGAATAGCAACAATAGGACTCGATGAAATATGCCAAACGAATGTATCCACCCACCTGGTGGCGTGAAGTGGTCGGAGGTCATTAGCCAAGGCGAAGTAGCGATGAAGAAAGTGAACGGAGGGTTGTGACCTCGGCGGAGAGGGGCTAACGGTTGTTGGACGTGTTCCACTAGCCTCCACACGACCATAGGGTTGAACTCAAACACTCGATTCGTCGGTGATGAGAACAGCAACGATGCAATCGATAACGTCAATGAAACAGTGGAAGGATCCAACCATTCGCGACCCACACGTCGGTGTCCGGCTTCCACTCGGTCTTTAGCGTTCACAACTTCTACGATAGTAGGAGCATCAGCAGCGACGACATGAAAGATAACGTCCTTAGCCACAGTAGGCACGGCCAAGGCGGATACTATCACAACTAGCATTCTAGCTAGGAAATTCTATTCTCATGTAACCATTCAACTATTGTAAAACATATACTCTAAGTAAATATCACTAAATGCTCATTTAAATCCACCTCTCATGTTCAACAAAGAGTCTAAAAACCCAAAGACCAGTTTAAGTCCATATAGGACTAGGATTTCCTTATTGGGCCTAATGGACCAATAAGCATGCAATTCAATTATATTGGACTTAGAAACCCTAATTGGATCCTAAATGGACCCAATTCATAAATCTATAACATCTTTGACCATTTGGGCCTAGAATGATTCATTCTAACCCTATTGGGCCTTATTGGGCCATAACTAATCCAATTAAACCTAGTAGCCATAAATCCATTCTTTTATGCCATTTTAGGACGTGAACTACCCTAAAGGCCCAATGGGCCGAGAAGTAATTATTGGGCCTTAATATTTCAAACCAAGGCTAGAATTGGGCCAAGCTAATCTACCTCCTTTCTCTTTTGCCCATTTTTGGCCCAAGTAAAAAAAAGGATTTAATGGATAATCACCCCAAACCATAACACATCACTTTTGTTTAAAGGATAACCAAGCTTAATGTATCATATACATCTAGACAAGTCATATATATCCATGCATACCTTTCTCCTTCCCCTTTTCTTATACTCTCGGCCAAAGACACAAACACAGACACATCTTCAAATTTCCTTCAAACTCTCTTAACTCTCAAGAACAACTCCTCCTTCATTCCTCAAAATTTTGAGATTTAAGGTGTTTCCAAGGGGATTTTTCACCATAATCACTATCATTGGTAAGTTATTATCAAACACAAACATCTCCTTTCAATTTAACATTTAGAACTTCTTATTACATAGCTTTATTCCATGATCACACTCTTAGAAACTTCTTAGGGTCAAAATCTACTCAATGAGCTTGCTAGAGCCAAAAATAACATCAACTTCTTCCATCTCTTCTTCAAAACCAAAGCATCAAAGCAAAGGTGAGTTCATACCCTTTTTTTTCGGTTTTCATATGATTTTTGGGGGAGAATACAAGTAAATGTGTAGATCTATGTGTTAAAAGTATATCATTTGGCACCTCGAAATCAACACCCCACTAATTAATATTTGATTTTGGATAATAATAACATAGCATCAATTAATAATAAAATTACTTCTTGGAGTTTTGGGTTTATCATTAATTATTCTATTTTAAATGGGATGTTAAATTTAGATTGTGAGACATTATGCCGTAATCATAACCATCATTGTAGGGATCAAAAAATGTATTCTAAAATGAAAAATAAGTAACAAACTTTAATTTTTTTAAAACACTATTTTGGTCCCTTTTTCTATTAAAAACTTAAAAAAAATTAATATATAATAACGGTTTTTTAAACATTCTTTGGAAATTTGTTAGAATTTTTAAAATATTTAAATATTATATTACATATTATACTCTAAATATTCAAATAAAATAATTATAATATTATCATATTAAGTAGAATTGTATTGAATAATCTTAAACTATTATTATTATCCATTCGAATTGTTAGAATATGCAATACATATTGTATTAGGATATTAAATATAAAATTCCATTATATATATATATATATATATATATATATATATATATATATATATATATATATAATAAGTTATAACCCATGTAGACTACAGTTTTATGATTAAAATTATTATATAGATAAAAAAAAATTAAATGTCAACAAAAAATACAATGTACTATCAATTGTAAGTAATCATGAATTAATGTGATAAGTAAAATAAACCTAGTACTTTAACATAAAATTTGAAACAATATTATTATTTTTTATATAAAATCAATATCTTTAATCATTTTCTACTCTTTACTCTAGATAAATCAATATTTAGTACGGATAAATTAACATTTAGTATGGATAAATTAACATATAAACAATGTGTGAAAACTAGTTCTCGAAAAAAGAACCTAACCTTTAACATTGATTATTGGCCTTGACTATTACCCTAGTTATTATCAGATTTCGAAACCAAGTAGACAATTGTAATCTTCCTAAACCACCGAGTTCAACAATATATTCTTGATAACTTATCTTAATAGAAAATCTTACCAAAATATGATTTTCTACTGCTTTTAGTTATCTATATAAAAAGATTTTAAATAGAATAACAAAATAATCTTAAAACCACATTCATTCTCTAAATATTTTAGTCATATTCGATAATAATTATCAAAAGAGAAATTAAATTGATTCCTACTTTTTATGCCTACAAATGTTCCTACCTAATAAAATTATGACAAGTGTCATCTTTCCATATTTTTTAAACTAAATCATTAAGACTATATTAGGAATATATCAAATACAATTAAATTGAATGGTGATTTGTTATAATTTTAGTGGGTAGGAATAATTATAGGAATAAAAGGTAGGAGGTAATTTAATTTCTCTTATCAAAAAGCATGTTATCTTTCCATTTAAACAATTTCAAAACATATATAAAAACAACAATTATAAATCTTAGTTAGTATTCATCTTATATTTTTATTATGATGTGGAATCTTGTCAGGAGTGTTTTTCATATAAGTACACTACCCATAAAAAATATATTTAAGGTCAGTTAGACTTGAAGAAAGTATTTGTAAAAAATAAGAAACATAAAAAAAAAAAAAAAAAAAAAAAAAAAAAACTTTTTTTTTAACCAAAAATGGGTTTCATAAAAATATAGTTAATTAATCAATAAGAAACCATATAAAAGAAACAAAACAAATGAACATAATCACATACAATTAGTGTAACCCTAAACAAATGAACATATAACTGAATCCTACTAATATCAAATTTTACACAAATGATCATGTTACATTTTGTTGTAATCTAACAACTCAACTGTTCCTTTTTTTAAATATGACCATTTTTTCTTTGAAGTATAAGACCAAATTTTTGTAAAAAGAAACTTACAAAGCAGTCAATAATAGGAATTAGGAATTGCAACATCTAAGCTACATCAAAAAGGAAAAAAAAAAGTATAGTTGAAGAAATGAATTGACTTACTTGTCTTTGGAGGCAGTTTAACCAATTTGGAGCAAATTAGAAGAAGTGATTTATGAGCCATAAATAGAACAAGAAATGAAATTGCACGAATAGAAGTAATTTGGTACAAATAATTTGGGTTGTTAACTGTATCCAACACCTGACAACAAAAAACATACAATTTAATAAAATAAAAATAAATAAATATAAACCAATATACAATGCATGTGGAACAATGTGTTTTCTATGTTTTTAGCAACAACCTCTCAAATAATGTAAACCTATTGTAACAAAAATAAAAAACAAAAAATGGTGTGGGAAGTAATATATAGAATAAGGGTATGATGTGAAAGTAGGAAATTACAAAACTAACATTGTCCTACCATTTCATGCAGGTAGCACCAATCTTATCATCAAAAAAGACTTACACGTAATTAACGGGATAACTACAGAAAAATCCTAAACTTTTGAAAAAACTTTCAATAAAATCCTAAAAGTTTTTTTTAACAGAACAGTCCGGATTATTAACATTTTTCCCAAATTAACGAAAAAATCATTTTTTTTTATATTTGAACAGTAAATGACAGATTATATGATTTTCTCAAAATAATGGAACTTTTCTGTTGAAAAAAAGGCTTTTTTTAAACATTTCCCAAAAGTCTAGGACTTTCGTGTAGATTTCCCCGAAATTGAGTACCCAAAAGAGGGATATATTCTCTTATATAGCCAATTGAACAATGTATAGTATAGTAGTATAGTTATACATGATTCCCTTGATGTAACTTATCGATGATATTGAGACATATATATATGGGACCTGTCTTTTAGAAGACAAAGAAATATAGTTATACCTGATTCACTCTTGAAAGAACCCTTCTTTGGCCACTCAAACCCATAATTTGGTCATTGAAACCAAGCCCAAGTTGTATGAAAATGAGTTTGTCACATTTTAACAACAAATCATTATCTTTTTTTCCTCACTCAAATTTATAAATTAATATTTTCATTCCCAACATCTAATCCAAAGCTTTAAAGTACTACAAAAAAATAGTTAACCTGGAGTATTTCTCCCATATTAAAGCTCTACAACTTCATTTTCTTCGTTCGTAACCTACAGTAAGAACCATTGGCCCTAATTTCAACATAAAGAATTAAAATTAATTATATTACATAATACAAGCATGAGTATGGTACTCATATACCACCCTTCTGATCTCATAACATCTATTTTTCCATTCAATAGGAAGATTTGCATAGGGGAGATTGAACCATCATCTTTTACAATTTCTCACTCTCAAGATTAGTACTTTGTATCTTGAGTCTCGACCACCAAAGTTGCAATTTACAAATACTTGCAACATAATACCAAAAAAAAATACAACTTACAAGCCCTGTAATAAAGTCAAAGAAAAAACACAACCAAACTTAATCTTCAAATAGATGCTAATACAAATACCAGAATTCTCCTGTATGAGAGGTAATTACCCAAAACAAATCACAATATGGATAGCCGGTGATTGGTCGCCTTCTAATTGAAGACCATATAAGAGAGGTAATTATGGGGTTGAAATTGAACGACAGTATAAGAAACAATGGGAGTTTTTGGAAAGTGAAGGCTACACACTGTGAAATTGGCTTGCGAGCACTATTCAACTTCATCACAAAAGATAGATCTGTAATCACATATCTACAAAAAAAAAAAAAAGTAGTCATTTTCTAATTGAAATGTGTCAACAGAAACATGTTTGTGATATAAAATCATGAGGTTAAAAGAACAGAGAGAAACCTTGATGGTAAATGGTGGTAAATGTGTACTTTTTAGAGTCTCAGAGATAAAGGAACACAGAAAGAAGGTTAGATTCATACCTGATAAGGTCGATCTCACGGTCGATTTTTATAGAGGATGAGAGCATAGATAGAGGAAAGGTGGTGACAACGGGTATGGCGGATCCTACCAGAACGGTGGTGGTGAAGATATGACTATCATTAGGTCAGACGACAAGAACCAAAAATCCTTGAACCATGAGAATTTTGAGGGTTTGAAGTAGGAAAGGAAAGCGGCTATGTGTGGCGAAGAAGGAAGGTCGTGTTGTTAGGTTCAAAGTGTTGTAATAGTCGAAGTTTGTATTTAGGGTCTTCGAACCTTTCTGTATTTTTATTTTACTAAGGCATAATATTCGAAGCATAATGTTTTAGTCCTTAGTATATTTTTTTGTACGCTTTCCTCTCCTATAAATAGGAGAAGTTACTAGTGTCTTAGTAACTAAGTCTTTACAAAATATTGATTGTACTCTGTAAACTTAGAAAATGCGTAATAGAGCCAAACAGATCATATTTACGTCGGTGTTCAAATCTCGCATACTTACTTTGAATTAAATCTATAATTCATTCTATACTTCATTCATTGATTTATCAATTGGTATCAGAGCAGGAATTATATCTCTAATCTGATTTTCACTTTGTTCAAAAGGTTTTTGAATCAACTTTTTGATTCAAAAGATTCCGCACTTTTTGGAAGTGAAAAATTCTTTAGATCTAAGATTGTAATTAAATTCTGCACTAAATTCATTGAATCTAGTGTTCTAAGAGTAATTGTGATCTGAGTCATAGAGTTTGTTGTCAAATTCTCATAGTTTCTTCTAAAAATCTCAAGTATTTCTTCCGTACAAAAATGGCGTCCTTCAATCTGAATTCAATGACTTCATTTTCTCATCTTCTAGGATCTTCCACCAAAATTCCTATGTTTATCCCTGAGTATTACGATCAGTGGGCTGATCGTATGCAGGATTATCTTAATAGATTGGATGAAGATCTGTGGAATTGTATTTCTGGAAATCGCAATCCACCATCGAATGTTCAACCACTTGGTTCTTCCTCTGGAAACTCTGAAGTTGAAAATCAAGTTGATCGTCTGAAAAAGCTGGAGAAAAGATGTATGAGAGAACTAAGAGGAGCTTTCCCTCCAGTTGTTTACAACTACATAAGGAGTTGTAAAACTACAAAATAAATCTGGAACAATCTCATGGAAAAGTTTCAGGGAAGTGAGAAGACGAAGGTTAATTCTATCAAACAATGCTTAGTTGAGTTGAAGGACTTTAGACAGAAAGATGGTGAATCAATTCAAGTATATTACGACCGTCTGAATGAGTTGATATATCGATGCAATCGATATGGGATTACCAGATCTGCAATGGAATTCAATATGATATTTTTCATTGGACTTCGAAAGGAATGGCGGAGCGTGAGCATGGTTGTGAAGAACCAACGGAGCTTTGACACATCTACATTGAATGACTTGTACAACCAGCTTAAAACTCATGAAGACGAAGTGAATGAAATAGCTGAAGAATCGAAGGCTATGTTGGGAGGTCTACTAGCTTTGATGTCAAAGATTTATGAGAAAGATGCTTCGGATGAAGATGAAGGGTTCATCATGAACTCTGATGATGAAGCAATTGCCTTTTACTCAAACAATCGGGTGAAAAAGTTATTTAAAAAGCCTTTCAATCTGAAGGCAAAGTCGTCTAAGATAAAAGGGAACTTTCTGAGTAAAAATGTTAGGGAAGAGAAGAAGAGAGCAGAGAAGAAGAAGGAAGAGAAGCAAGATTCGAAGGCTGTTGAGGGAAAGAGTAAGAAGAAGCTGAAGGGAGATACTGGGATTGACTGTCATTATTGCAATGGTGCAAATCATATTGCAAATGACTGTATGCTTCAAAAGAAAGATGAGAGGAAGATGAGGCATACTATGCTGAAAAGTTAGAGGAGGTTAGAACGAAAGCTAAGAGTTTGTCTCTAGTTGCAAAGGGCACTGATGAGGAGCAAGATGGTACATATCAAATCTGGTCATCTGGATCAGATGATGTAGAAATGCGCAATCCAACCCATGGAGCCATGTTTGCAAAGATGGAGGAGGATTCATAGGAGGAAACACATGAAGTGTGTGGAAAATGCTTCGTATCAAAGGATGCTAACAAGTCACCAATGACAACAAAGGTACGAAACATTCTTGAATCTTTTAATATTCCAATACATGCTTATAATTCAGAATTAGTATCTTTTGATGAAACTGTTACTTATTTCGATTCAATTGTGGTATCTGCTAGCAATGAGGCTAAGAAGCTGTCAATGCAATTGCTAGAGACCCATAAGAAGTTAGATTTGAAAATATCTAGAATAGATTGTCTAGAACTCCAAATAACGAATATCATGGTAGATAGGGACAATTTATCAAGAGATAATAAAATGTTATTAGCACAAAGAAATATCTACTGTAATGCTGCTAAGAGATTATATGGAAAATTAACTGAACTTCATCATTTGTGTGAAATCAGTAAAGAACAACATAGGAAATTGCTACCATTTTTAGCTTTTGAAAGAACTAAAGTAGATAACATTTCGTATGATTGTGAAAAAGAGATAGTTGATTTTGACAAAGTTCCAAATAACAAATATAGATATGGAATTGTCAAAGTCGATGAATGTCTTGATTCGAATGATTTAGTTAACATTGTAAATGATACTTTGACTAAATTTGAACAAATTCACATTTTGAAAAAGACTGAGAATTCAACATCTGATTCTTAATCTAATTTTGCTAATATTGAAGATGATTCTGACAATATTAGTGAAATTAGTGAGCTTGAAGATGTTGATTGTTCTCAGTTGACTGTTGTTAATGTTGCTTCGAATTCTAAAGGGAAAGAAAAAGTTAAGGATTTGATAGTTGAGTATGAAACTGATATACCCTCAACTTCGAAAGTTGGTGAAATGAACTTCGTGGATCTCAAAGATTGTCAAACTGATGATAGTGATGATGACAAAGTTGAGAAAGTTTCGAAAGAAAAGGTATCTTCAAAAGAAGAAGAAATCCCAAGAATCGTAGTTGACCAAGTGTATGGTGATACACAAAAGTTCGAAGAAGTGATGAAAGAAAAAGGTCCACTTTATCTTGAAACAAACACAATGGTCTTTCCAAATTTCAAGTGCACTAATGATGTCATTTTTCCAAATCAAGTCTCCGTAACTAAAGGCAATGTTGAGAATATTAAGCCAGAGTTAAAGAAGATGGTTGAGGAAGATAACTCAAAAACAACTAAGGAAGGTTTTTTCACAAATCAAAACACCGTTGAAAACACTTTAACAAAGAATTCGTATATTTTTCAAAGACAAAAACCAAAAAAAAACAATGGGATGAAAAATCAAAAATTGAAAAAGAGACAAAGATACATGTTGAAAAGGAAAAAGAAAAAGTTGTCAAATTAAACTCAAAGGAATTTAAAGATAAAATTGACAAATTTTCGAATGAAAACAACATTTCAAAAAGACAAGCAAGAAAGAAAATGTTTTGGCAATATATTGAATCACAAAAGATGTCTGAATCACAATCAACCAAAAATGTTTTTAAAACTAAAAATGCTTCTTTTTCAAAAACACAACAATCAAATATAACAAGGTCTGAAGTAAATAAGCAAACAAAGTTTTCAAAAGTCTCAGAGACTAACAAAACAAGAGATTTTTCAAAAAGACCTAATCCAAATAAAAAAGTTTTCCAGCGTCAAGATTTAAAATTAAAAGTTAATACATCCTATGTTTATTCTTATGTTGCCAAATCTAAAGTTGATTTTGTTCCTCAAAAGCCAAATTTTCCTAATTACACAAAGAAAGAAACAATGAGGACATCTCGGGAAAAAGGAATAACTTCAAGGAAAAACATTGATCATTGGCTTGAAGGAAAAGGAAAAATATATCAGTCAAATAAGTATTTAAAAGAGCAAATTAATGAAGCATACGAAAAGTATGTCAATACTTCTTCGAATGGTAGCTCATCATCTAAGGATTCGAATATCTCAGTAAAAGCATGGAGACCTGTCTCAAAAGCGAAGACAGTTTAATCACAAACTCAAGATGCGAAGGGAAAAGTCAATGTACATTCGAAACTATCAAATTCTAATGTTTCAGTTCCTTTAGATGATGAAGTGAACTTAATTGATAGTCTCAAAACTAAAGTTTGTGATTGGGTTAAAAGTTCTTCATTTCATTCTAAATTGAAATCTAATTTCCAAGGACCCAAAAAGCCTTGGGTATCTAAAATATTTCATTGATTGCAGGTTTTATGTGACGATCAATATGATAACAAATGGTACATCGATAGTGGTTGCTCTCGTCACATGACTGGAAAGAAGGAGAACTTAAGAGATTTTCGAAGTCTCAAAAATGCTGGAGTAGTAAAGTTTAGGAACAATAAAAAAATGTCAAGTCAAAGGATATGGAAAAATCACAAATGGACAATTCACAGTGAATCGTGTTGCATATGTTGAAGGTCTTCAACATAACTTGATAAGTGTTTCTCAACTTGTTGTGGGCACTAGAAATCAAGTTCTTTTCAACGAAGAAGGAAGTGTTATTTCGAATGTTAACACAAACGAAATATTACTGAAATCTAAAAGGAAAGGGGACATGTTTAATTTGGACATCAATCCAATTGTAGGCAAACCAACAGGATGTCTACTTTCGAAAGCTACATCTGATTTGAGCTGGTAATGGCAGCGAAGACTTTCACATCTCAACTTTCGAAACATAAACAAACTTGTGGTACAAGATCTGGTAAGAGGTTTACCTGTACTTAAATTTGATAATGATTCTTTATGTGCAACTTGTGAAGTTGGCAAGCAACATAAATAAGGTCATCCAGTTACAATTGATTCAAAGATTGTTGCACCTCTGGAGTTATTACATATCGATTTGTGTGGTCCTTCGACTGTATCAACTCCCAACAATAAACGGTACATTTTAGTTATTGTTGATGATTTTTCAAGATTCACGTGGGTTTATTTTCTCAGGCTCAAATCTGAAGTTGCACAAATTATGATTGATTCTATCAAAAAGATGGAAATCACGTTGAAAAAGCTTGTTCGAAAAATCAAGAGTGACCATGAAACTGAATTCAAAAACAAAAATCTTGATTCCTTTTTAATGGACAAAGGAATTTCTCATAATTTCTCATCTCCATACACACCACAACAAAATGGGGTTGTAGAACGAAGAAATCGGTCATTATGCGAAGCGATAAGAACCATGTTGGCATATGCGAATTTACCTCAATATCTATGGGCTGAAGCTATTTCAACTGCATGTTTTACTCAAAATAGATCGTTGATTCATCGAATATTTAATATTACACCATACGAAATTCTGAATAATAGAAAACCTAATGTAAAGTTTTTTCAGCATATCCACCCATGGAAAAATGGACTAGAGACCATCCGAAGGATCAAGTGATTGAGAATCCACAAGAAGGAGTGTTAACAAGAGCTCAAATTCGTGCAAAGAATCAGGTTTTGAATACTCATAAACAATTTTGTATGTTTAACGTTTTCATCTCTAAAATTGAACCAAAAACAATTAAGATTGCAATGTGTAACGATGTAAATTTTAAAACCAATTTTTTTCATTTTTGCAAACATCAAAACATCGATTAATATTTTAAATTCAACGTAAGCAATATTGTCACAACCGAATACATCACAAATATCATAAAATAGTTTTTCCCGATAATGTGTACGATCACGTCGGCGCCTTCCCACGGTCCTTGCTAGTACCTGAAACACATAACACAACAACTGTAAGCATAATTGCTTAGTGAGTTCCCCAAAATACATCCTACGCACATACGCCTTTCCAGGCCCTGACCCTCCAGTCCATGTGTCTCAGGGGACTTCCGTCCCGACTGGGTAAACCTTCCGATCCTACCCACGTCAACCTCACGGTCCATATTACAACGCCTTCCGACCCATAACATATTCGCCTTCCGGCCCATAACATAATGCCTTCCGGCCCATATCAAGCATATCATACATGGCACATATAACAATTAACTCATCACACATAATGCATATATCTCATATCATATTCGACCTTCCGGTCACAGAGTCAAACCCTTCCGGGTACAGTATAGTGAGAAGACTCACCTTGAATATCTCGATAACTCGCGAATCCTGGAAATCACTCATGCTAGATCCCCCCGAGCTATAATCCTCCTATAACATCATATATCTCTAATTAATACTTTTACCACTAAGGTTGACTACCCCTATCAAGTCAACACTGGTCAACTCTGGTCAACGGTCAACTTGACCGGACTCGGCGAGTGCACTAGGGCGACTCGGCGAGTCTAAGCGTTTTCAACAACTCTCTAGGATTCTCTTTTGACATGTCGAGTACTCCCCTGACTCGACGAGTTCCACCTGGCAATGAATCGCGGGGCCACCACGACTCAACTCGCGGAGCCACAATAACAACTCGGTGAGTTCCAGCTCGACTCAGTCCACCTGTCAAGCCTCTCTAGCTCTCCATGACTCACTGAGTCAACCATAACTCGGCAGGACCACTCACTGAGTGGTTAAGGACAATCTTCATGCTACTCGCCGAGTCTGTTCTTCAGACTCGGCGAGTCCATGCCATGCACCAACTAAATCTCGCTTCTGAGGTCAGATCCGCTCCATCCACTCATAGATTGGCCCTCCTAAGCTCATTCATCACGTAAAGTCATAGTCTTAGCTACCATGCAACACCTACAAATCTCTTTTTGGAGAAATGACCTCTAAGATGGCAACCCTAGTCTCCAACCCAAAAGAAAGGACATAAAGCATGGCATGGGGACTTTCTGGACCTGCTAAGGTCCAGATCTAGGTACCATATCCCCATGGGACCTCTCACACTTCAATTACAAAGCAAACAAGGCAAGAAGAAACCCTAGATTTAACCATATCAACAAAAATACGGAAATAAGCTCTGAATGATACCTCAAGAAGCTTCCCCTGGCGAAATGGATGTAGATCCAAGCTCCCCAACTCTTCTAGCTTGATTTTCCCCTTCCTTACTTGCAAATACACACAAATTTGGTGAACAATGGGGTCTTATCTCACTCACAGGAACCCTTAGCTGCTTTGGTGCTCTCAAGGATCAAGGTAGCCGCAATGAAGGGCCATAAGGTCCTTTAAATAGGGCTTAGGACCGGGAAATTAGGGTTTCATTAAACAGCGCGGACTCGCCGAGTCTGTTCCTTGGACTCGCCGAGTCCAGGCGCGAACCCGCGTCCAGAACCGCGATCCTACTCGGCGAGTTTAAGCTCCTACTCGCCGAGTCCCCTCACAAAACACCAAAAAAAAATATATAAATAAAAGATACCTGGAAATCCGGGCTGTTACACAATTTAACACTCAGATTGGGTTGTAGCAATGCACTCGGAATTGTCTGAATTCGAACGAAACAAGGTTTGGAGATTAATTCCTAAACCTGAAAATATTTCGATTGTCCGGTTAATATGGATTTTTAAAAATAAAACCGAAAAAGATGAAAACATTATTCGAAATAAAGCCAGACTTGTTGTAAAATGCTATTCACAACAAGAAGGAATCGATTATGAAGAAACCTTGGCCCCTATCGCAAGACTCAAGGCGGTTCGAATATTTCTGGCTTATGCAGCTCACAAAGATGTTGATGTATATCAAATGGACGTGAAATGTGCATTTCTTAATGGAGAGCTTGAAGAAACGGTTTATGTGGAACAACCCCCAGGTTTTATTAACGAAGAATTTCCTAATCATGTTTATATTTTAGATAAGGCAGTTTATGGTCTAAAACAAGCACCACGAGCATGGTATGCAACTCTTACATCATTTTTGAAACAATCCAAATTTAAACAAGGATCTGTTGATCCCACATTATTTCGAAAGAAACTAGGGAATCATCTTATGCTTGTTCAAATTTATGTTGATGATATTATTTTTCGCTCGACTGACCCTACTTTATCTAAAGAATTTGAAGACTTGATGAAAAGCAAGTTTGAAATGAGCATGATGGGAAAAATCAATAATTTCCTTGGATTGAATATTCGTCAAAACAGAGAAGGGATTTTCATCAATCAGGAAAAATATACGAAAAATCTGCTTGAAAAGTTTGGATTGACGAATAGCACAAAGCTTCGTGTACCAATGGCAACGTTCATAAAGTTAACACCATCGTTAGACAAACCTGTTGTTGATATAACGTTGTACAGGAGCATGATAGGTTCGTTACTTTATCTTACAGCAAGTCAACTTGATATCATGTTTTATGTGTGTAATTGTGCTAGGTATCATTCTAATCCAAGCGAACCACATCTTACTGCTGTGAAGAACATTTTTCGTTATCTTAAAGGCACTATTTCGTTAGGATTGTCGTATCCTTCAAAAACATGATTCTTTATTCAAGCATACTCAGATTCAGACTTGGGTGGTTGTAATCTTGATCAAAAAAGCACAAGTGGTGGATGTCAATTACTTGATGGCAAATTAGTCAGTTAGCAGTCGAAAAAGCAAACATGTGTGTCGATTTCCACGGCTGAAGCAGAATATGTGGCTGCTGCTGCATGCACTTCGCAAATCATATGGATTCAAAGTCAATTACGTGATTATGCAATTAATATGAAAAAGATTCCATTATATTGTGATTCTCAAAGTGCAATAAGAATTCTTCATAATCCTGTGCAGCATTCGAAGACTAAACACATAGATCTTCGTTACCATTTCATTAAAGATCACGTGGAGGATGGAAATATTGAAGTTCATTTTGTGAAAACAACTGATCAGTTAGTTGATATTTTCATGAAAGCTTTGGATGAAAAGTCTCTGCTGCGAATAATAGAAGGTCGTGGAATGATCGATGGAAATTCTATTCCATGCGAAAAAGACGAATACTAAGCGCAAAAGAATGAGTCAGAGGCGATGAACAAAGTTATTTAGCATTCAGCGGTTACTGTTCATAGTCAACGCTTCGACCCCTTCGAATTCGCATGATTGTCACTGATCTTTAACATTGAATCAGTGGTTACTGTTCATAGTCAATGCTTCGAACGCTTCGAATTCGTACATTTGTTACTTTTCAAAGAATGTCAAATATTTGTTTGTTTGCAACAAATCAAAAACACAAAAAGATTTTCTTTTGTTTTGTCTTTAAATTTTCGAAAAATTAAAAATCCAAAAAGATTTTCTTTTGTTTTGTCTTAATTTTTGAAAAATTCAAAATCAACAAAAAAAATTTTAATTTTTTCTTTAATTTTGATACAGACTCTTCTGATAATTTGGAAGGGAAAAAGCAGGCAGTATTGGGGACAGGTAAATTTTTTTCGTATACATTACTATCTTTTTCATTATTCGAATTAGTTAGGTTGTCCCTAGAAGCATGTTGATGCATGTCGACCAAAGCCCCCGTGACTCAATGTGTGTGTACGAAAGCCTTAATGAAAATTTTCATATGAAAAATTCTTCCCAATCAGGCTTATATTGACATTAGTCTGTGAGCTACGTTACTCTTCTCACAATGAGTTAAGAGTTTTCTTTTTAGTCCAAAACATAACAGAGGTTGTTTTCGTGTCTTACACCTATCTTTTTCATCAATACATTCTTACACGATCACACACAAAGTCGTATGTCCGAGAGGTCTCTGATCAAACCCATCGAGAGCTAGATATATAAAAATTATGTGTTAATGATCTGACATCATGAGTCTGCGATGAAAGTGAAACCCAAACATCTTGAAACTTAAGGAATTGACGGGGAACATTGTTCCAGATATTAACGAAACTTTTGTTTCCGTACCAAAATTTGAAACTCCAAATCATATTTATTTCGAATGCGTGGTCTTGATCAAACATTCGAAACCCAAGATGTTTGTTACCCAACAAGATCCATAACACAAATTTTTTTATGAATATGATTTCAGTGTGAGTTTCATTCGAATATCCTTGTCATGATCATATTTTTCCAAGCAAACTTGTCACTGACTACACTGGTCAAACAAGTAATTTCTGTTACAATATATCACCTTATGTTTAGGTTGACATGTAACGAAATTTTAAACCAACCCAAGAATTACTTTTAAAAGAAGCCCTTTGATGTTTATCAAAACGTAGTCAATTATACTTCACGGGAACATACACAAGCTGTTGATCATCTCTCTTGATGATTAACGAAGCAACCTTTGCCTGAGGTTTAACTACACTTGTGTCAAATTGAATTTTTGACATCACTTCATTCCAAATTTCTTTTAATTGTTTCTTGTATAACCTTTCTTTGGCACACTACACACACAAAATCCTTGAGCTTTTGAGTAATACCAACTCAGGCTGATGATTTCGAACATCTGGCATATGACTTCGCTTTTCATCCCAAAAGTGAAAGAGCCTTGCCTCCATTCGAAGGGTTCTAACGGTTACTATTCAATAAAGGGGATAGTGACAGGCTGTGTAACCGTGACGTATGGTATTCAACCTGGTTTTCTAGGAGATGTGACAGACACTTTTTAACACATGGCTAACTTTCCGAAAAACTGGTCCGATTTTCAAGGTGCCACGTCAGATCTCATTAAATGCATCCCGCTTCAAATTCAAATCATCCAGCGTTACATATAAAAGGGGGTTTAGAGTACATTCTATGTTTACGCGATCAAACACTCCAAAATTCCCAAAATTTTATGTTCTTCATCTTCTTCAAACCCTAACAATGGAAACTACTTCTCATGTTGATGCTTCCACCGAAGATACATCCTCAGTACCAATTATGAAGATTCAATCTACCAATTATTACGTAAATGGTGAACTTTCATAGTGTCAGGAGGAATTCAGGATGCTAATTGTTGCGTTAAAACACTTTGTTTTATCAAAAGCAATGTCCAACTCTTTTCTGTTCCGTTATCCTGGCTTTCTCAAGCAGGATCTATAGCTACGTACAATAAATCCACTGATTCGATTACCTTTCTTTTAATCAATGATAAAAAGCTTAGGCTTTCCAAGAAACTGTTTTGCCAGATTCGTGATATTCCAAATACACCTCCGTTTCTTGAATTTCAATTCTCTCAAATCATTCATATGTTTACTGAAATGGGATATCAGCCCCCATTGTCAAAAATCATTGACTTTAAGAAGTCTGGTCTTCCAAAAATATGGAATTTTTTGTTTGGAATATTTTTGCGTTGTTTAACCGGAAGAACAGTTGGCTTGGATAAAGGAAGAATGGAGATATATGTCATGGTGGCTGGTCTGTATTATGATCTTCCTGCTGATTATTCCACACAGCTATGGCAGGAGTTCCAGAAAGGGGTAGAACACACGGATGTTGTTCATGGCATTTCGTGTGCTCGTTACTGGAGTCTTATTTTACAACATTTCTACAACAAGGAAGGTATTCTGGTCTCTAATGAAGAAGAAAAGGTTACTTTTCAGTTTTATCATTTTTCCAAAGGAGGTTGTTGATGATGCTGATGAATTTCCAAGTGTTGCTCGGATTCCCAATGCAATGCTTAAAAGAGTGGATCCTTCGAATCCTATCTTGCATGCATATTTAAAAACCTTCGATTCTTCTATTCCTACGGGAATTTTATTACCACACGAAGCAAAGAAGACTAAGAAGTTGAAGAAAGATGAGCCTACCTCTCCTGAGAAGAAATCGAAGGGCTCAACCTCATCCAAATCCACAAAGCAGAAGCCATAGAATGTTGTTGTGACAGTCGAAGCAACAAAAGTGATTACGCCAGTAGTGGAAGAGTCACAAGAAAATGTGGTTATTCCTTTGAAAATAGGGATGTTTCGAAGAATAAAGATGAAATCCAAGCATAAACGCAAGTCTTCATCTCAGAAACTGCTTCGTAAACCTCAACTTTCTCATCAAGGAGTAATGTTTCGTGAGGTTCCTGTTCCTGTTTCTCCCGCATCCAAGAAACGAGCAGCCGAAGATATGGCGAAACATTTATCCCAACGAAAGAAGAAGAAGATGAAGAAGTCGAGGAAGATTGTTTCCTTAAGTGAGTCTACTGAAGAGGATGAACAAGTACCAGAAACTCCAAAAGTCACCTCTATTTTTACAAGCTCAATTCCAGAGACCACTGTCATATTCACCCCTGAAGTTTCGATTGCCAAGTCAATTTTTGAGGAGGTACGAACTTCAGGCTTGGGTGAAAATGTTTCGAAGGATTCAGATCAAGGTCCATTTATCTCTACTCCTTTTAAATCATTTGTTTCTGTTCCACCAACATCAACCATTCCTCTTACTTCAACTACTATATCTCCAACCTTTGAACACATCCTCAATCAGCCAATCACTTCCATGTTCTCCTCTCAATCAACTGATACCCCCAAACCAACTTCACCCACTGAAACAGATCATGAAGGGTTTGGAGGAACATTTGAATATTTGGAATTCCAAGATGAAGAAGAAGATTTCCCTGATCACATGCTCATGACCATGAAACAATACAAAATTTTGAATCAAAAGTTGAACTCCATTATTCAATCCCAAGCAGATCTTGGAGGGGTTTCATCAATTTCCAGTTTCGAGGTTGATTCAATGTTAAAGATGTGTGAGTCAAGAATAATTGCCAAAGTGTCAGGTATGTTGAAGGCTTCGGAGACAGTGCTTATGGAGAAGGTTGATTATTCATATCAAACTAATGAGCTTCGTCTTAAAAATCAAAGATCTGATTTTCTGGGAGAAGTGAAAGATTTACGAAGCGTAGCAAAAGAACGACATGTTCTTTTTGTTCAGGAGGTTAAGAAGGTGAGAGAGGATGTGAATTTGAAAATTCAAGAGCTTCATGAAGAAATGAACAAAGAAATTTTATCTGTTCAACATGATTATGCATCCTTACATCAGAAGGTCGATATCATATGTGATGCAGTGACTAAATTTGTCAAAATGTACGAAGGGTTGAGTCCACAAATTGCTCAAATCTCCAAGTCTGAAACTGAAAATTTTGAAAGAGTGATGAAGTTGTTGAAAGAGTTGAAGGAGATATCCACAAAACCAGTTTCGTCTCCCTTGATCACTCCTGAATTTTTGTCACAAAAATTTGTACAGTTCGAAGCTATTGTAAACAAGAAACTTGCTCCACTCTTTCGCATATCTAGTCTTCTTCCCACAACAACTGCCCCTCCTGTTTTCACAGGGGTGCAAGGGGGAGAAAGGAAGTCCACAGAAGAAGAAGCGAAAGTTGTGGACAAGGTATTTTCTTCGAACATCCCATCAACGAAACCAGTGTTTGTGTCTGCTCAACCAATGACTTCAACAATTGTTACAACATTTCCAACTACACGACCAATTTCGAAAGGATTTGTTATTGGTAAACCTTTGGAGTCTAGTGGGAGTGGTTCGAAACGAAAAGACTTAACTGAAAAATATGCTTTGAAAGACAAAGGCAAATCAGTTTTAATTGAAAAATCCAAGGAAGAAAAGAAGGCTGAAGCTGAAGCTGAACTCGAGAGAATGAGTCTTGTTCAAAGCATCATGACTTAGAGGGCTAGAGATCCAAAGTGTACGAATAAAGGTGATCCAGCTAAGCATTACGATTATGAAACAATCGAAGTCTTGGTTGCATTTAACCACATGTACTCATTTGAAAAGAAGCCAAAACAGAGTTATGTGGTTACAAACACTGATGCTTGCCAGTTGGATTTCCCTGTTAATGAGATGATGTTCAGCATGCCTCAATTTAAAGTAAAAGGGAATTTCAAAGAAAAGGATGAAGGAACCCACATGAAGATTCAATTTCATGCAGTTCTGGGTAAAGCACCTGAGGAAGTCTGGTCACTAATCAAGATTAAAAAGGTGATTAGCATGAAGAAAGATGTGGTCTTCAAAAATATTGTTCAAAATGTAAAATACATTGTGGCCAGGGCAAAATGGTAAAATATGCGAATTCACCATTGCTGACTTTCCTCTAATGAACTTGTATGATCTTATACAAGTTGCATTACTTCTTAAAGACAAAATTTCTCCTATTTGCAAAATACTGATCCTGAAGAATTCAAACTTGGAGTTGCTCACATCAAAATTTTCATTGAAAACTATTATGAGTGCCTTGCACTAACTAATGTGGATCTGGAAACTGCGAAGGGAATGGAAGTTAAAGTTCCAATGGCTCCTTAATTGACTCAGGCTGAGTTAAAGAAGTTTGCAGATGGAAAAATATGTTTAAAACCATTTAGAATTGTTTTTGTTGGGAAGGATAATGCTGGAAAAGCGAAGAGATTTTTGTTTCAAGCCAGCGAAGTGGAGAGATATTCAACATCTCAATATACGAACTTAATTGTTCGTCTGAACCACTGTAAAAATAATAATGAAGGCGATAAGAAGGAAATGAAGAAGATTATTTCTTGGTACACTGAACTTCAAAGAGTTTTGCTTTACTCCATCACTCTACTTACAAACTGAAGACTTCGAATTTTATTACAAAGGGGGGGATTGTTAGGGTCAAAGTGTTGTAATAGTCAAAGTTTGTATTTAGGGTCTTCGAACCTTTCTGTATTTTTATTTTACTAAGGCATAATATTCGAAGCACAATGTTTTAGTCCTTAGTATATTTTTTTGTACGCTTTCCTCTCCTATAAATAGGAGAAGTTACTAGTGTCTTAGTAACTAAGTCTTTACAAAACTTAGAAAAAACGTAATAGAGCCAAACAGATCATATTTACATCGGTGTTCAAATCTCGCATACTTACTTTGAATTAACTCTATAATTCATTCTATACTTGATTCATTGATTCATCACGTGTAAAAGCAATCATACATTAAATTGAGGGCATACACTCTTAAAATTTGAATCCCTAAGAGGGAATGGATGGTGAGAAGTTGATTATATAGTGAGAAATTAATTATACATGTTCGACGGTGAGGCATTCTGGAGGAAATGCTGATCTGGTAGATTTTTTAGGAACTGAAAATGAATCTTCAGAAAAAAGGGGTGGGTTGGATGATTAAACCATTGCTAATTTGTTGTATTTCAAAAATAAATTAGTAATTTGGTTTCCAAAAGAGATAGGAGAAATAGGAGGAGATAGAAGTGTGATTGGAGAAGGAACCCTGATTTTGTGCTGATTTTTGCGATACAATTTAATTCAATTTGTGAAGAATATCGGTTGAATAAAAAAGAATGAAGCATGTCATTTTATTAGAATTAATAGAAAAAAGTAAAAAATATATATATAAATAACATGTGGCATCTAAAATTACTCTTTTATTAAGAAAGGGATACACACACACTCAAAAATTGGTGAGTATAATTTGTCGTAAGAATGTAAAAATAAGTGTCGTGATTTAATTTTAATTATCATCAAAATCTCGTGATTATATATGAAATTTGGTAATTGTTTAAGAGATTTTGACATTTTTTAGCAAAGGTTAAATGTTTGGATGATACAAATTGCAACTAAAAAATCGAGATTACCAATCTCTAACATGTATCCTATTGTATCCTTTTTTCTTAACGCCACATGTCAAACAAGCATTCGTTGGTAGTTTTTTTTTTCCATGCATTTCTTTTTCGCCCAGAAATATTGTTTTCCTTTGAAAAAAAAATCTAAAAAAATCAAAATTAATTAAAGTTTCATTCTGTGCAAAGTAAAACATGAGGAGGTGCACGATCATGCATTCGGCTTCCCACGATCCTCTAAGGTACCTGAAACATAACTCGAAACTGTAAGCCCAAAGCTTAGTGAGTTTCCCCAAAATATTGATACATAAAAAAAATAGCACAGATAAAATAACAGCATGCAATGGGTCCACAGCTAATAGACTAGATTACCCCCCAGCCCACAGCATAAGTTTGACTTTCCCCATGTGCCCACATCTTAAGTCTGGCTTGCTCCATGACCTGATCAATCATTGGAATGAATACCACTAAGCCCTTAGTACGAGTCTAGCATGTCGTTCCTAACCCTCAGCTCATGTTTGGAATGCTCATGAGTCCTCAGTATGAGTCTGGGATGCCCTCCCTGAACATCAGCTCATATCTGGGATGCTCCAGGGTTTTTCTTCCTACAACACGGAGTAGTACAACCTCATCGCAACCCACACAATATGTTGAGATATAATATATATAATAACATATTCAAATAAATAGACAGAATCGCAGGTAGTCCTACAGATCTACCGGACTAGCATATCAAGACTAGTATATCACGACTAGCATGCTTATCAATTACATACTGGACATATCAACAATACTAGGTTATTAAACCAATGGGTCAGCCTTGGTGCCTTCGACCCGAAAGTACAGTGAGGAAACTCACCGCACAATGTTGATCCACACTGAAAACCTATGGTTGCTAGCTCATGAAAATCCTGAACTATCACAACAAAACAAACATCCAATTAACAATTGGATTACCATCCTCGACTAAGGATTCACACATAGGGTAAATGTCCAATTTACCCTTTCCCCAATTAGGCGAAGGCCTAAAGTGCAAATTTTGATCGAAAATGCCCAAATTACTTCAAGACCCATAATTGGCCAAATTTTCCAAATTGGGCCCAACCCCTTATTGGGCCTTTTCCTAAGGTCGAACTCTCCAAGTGGCCCAAGAAACTCATACTCAGAAAGTCCAATAAAGGACCAAGCATCTAAGCCTAAAAGGTAGCCCAAAACTCGAAGCCCAAACTCAAAAATCCAACATACTACATACGTTGAGCGTACACTAGAGCTACGTAGGGCGTACGCGAGCCTCGCCTTGACCACCATTAGGGTGGCAGACCGAGTACACGGGGGCATACCCTCATAGATCCCAAAATCCCATTAAGTGCTTAATGGCTTAATGACTTAAGCCCATATTATAGATCCATGGTCTAAATGTACCGTATGGTCATAACGTATCAAAATTTAACACCTTACATGTCCATAAGTTTTAATACAAGGTCTTAATCCATTGAGACCCTTTTTCCAAATGCATGAGATACTTCTGACCATTGGGATCTCATTTTTATGACTAAGGACTATTCCTAGGGTCCAGAAGGACAGCTCAAAACGTCCAATATCAAACATGCACAACAATGGGACTTTTAGGAACCAAAGAACATCATAAAGCTACCAAGATGAGATCTAAGAAAACCAAACATAAAGGTAGCAACTTTATACCTTCTAGAGCTTCCAAAAGCAACTGATGATGCAATATCTACAAGCTTGCTTTCCTTCCTTGCCTCCTTGATGCACTTCCTTCTCCTTTAAGCAGACAATTACACACTTTAAGCTCAAAACACTCAGTTATGGGGTTAGGGTTTGCTAAGAACAACTCAAGGACTTGGAGGCTGAAAGAGTGAAACAAAATGATCCATAAAGTTTCTTAAATACTCTTCAAACCCTAAAAAATAGGGTTTCCCCTGGACATTAGTATGCCCAGTGTACATATATGTACGCGTAGTGTCACACCCCAAAACCGGAACGGCGGAAACGTTCGGGGGTGGAGGACGTCATGTTTAGTATCACAAGACATGTATAATAGTAAGAAAAGTAATGGAAACCATTTCATTAGAAAGAAAGTGTTACAATGTGTGTGTTCACAAAACATAGAATACATAATCAAATAACAAAACAAGACTTGAAGCTACTAAGCTCCATCTTCTGAATTCCCAGCGCGAGTATCTGTCTACTAGTTTCCTGAGAACACAAGTTATTTGAAAGAGTTTATCAGCAATTAAGTTGGTGAGTTCATAAGATTTTAGTGATGTAAGTAAGTTGTAGAAAGTTGTGGTAAAATGTAGTAAGTAGTAAGTTCTATTTAGAAAAGTTTGTCTGTTCCTCCAGAAAATCCTATATTTCCTGCTTTCATGAAAGATAAGTAAAAATGACTCTACAATCCTTTCTATGAGTATTAAATGGGTAAAAGTTATATAAAACCTAGAGTAAACAAACAATCGATTGTGTGTATTTACCCTAAGCCCACAACCAAACAAGGAACATGAAATGAGGCGGATGACACACATCCCATTGGTTGTTCGATCCTTGTTGTATATAACTCTGATGTATTCACTTGTTACTCATGGAGTTAATTGTAATAGTTCCTTTATATTTAATGAAAAGATTCTTTAAGAAAACCCTTATTTCTTATTATAAAATAGTAACCACAGTGGTTCCTTCTATAATCACTTAGCTTATACTAGCTATATATAATCTAATATCGAACAATTAGTTAATTGTGTGAATCTGCCCTAAGCCCACAACCAAACAAGGAACAGGGAATGAGGCTGAAGGCACACATCCAACTACCTATTGGATATTAATTATATATAACCTTCGATGTATAAAATAAGGTATTATAGAGTTAACTACCTAAGGTCCTTTAAAAAGATGGTTTAATAAAATGGATTAAACCCTTTACTGGTAAGTTTCTAGTTTCGTATATCCAAAGTTTTGATTTGAAAAGTATGTTTTGTACTAGAAAACTGTGCATTGAATTAGTGTCGTATGACCTGACCCATACCTGGTACCCTTATGATGACTTAATGTATATCGAACATATATATATATATATATATATATATATATATATATATATATATATATATATATATATATAATCAAATAGATAATAGACTGGATGAATCCGTTCCAAATCCACAACCAAACAAGGAACATGAAGTGAAGCGGAGAGTACACATCCTATTACTTGTTGGATCCTATTGATATATATATATATATATATATATATATATATATATATATATATATATATATATATATATATATATATATATATATCCTTTGATGTATACATTAAGGAATCATAAGGTTAGCAATATGCTCCCTTTCTACTGAATGTACTAAACCCGACTGTTCTGTTTGTTGTTTTGAAAAGATGTAAGTTTTTCCCTTGTTTATAACTATCTTGACTCAAAAATAGTTTGCATTAACTTCCAAGTGGAACTGTCACTTTATGAAAGTAATGGGAAAATATAACTACTCAGTTGTCTTATAAATTGACATACTGATCGTACTAATCACCTTAAAACATATTTGTTTTATTAAGGTCATAATGTCAAGGTTAGTTCCCATACTAAACGCTCTCCCTGTCAAAAGATTCTCGGAACCAAACGCGACTTTAGCAAACGAGTTGCTAGGCGGTGTAACTTCACACTAAGGTTATGTGATCATGTATACCCAATATAACTATCACCTTTTGTTTAGAACAAATCATTAGTGATTCATTGGTATAATTAGATCATGTAGATGCCCCATGTTATAGCACCTTATTATGTTTGTTCTGCTATAGTATCTTAGTATGTTCTTTTAGTTATCGTGTATAGTATCTTCCTCCAGGTTTCTCTTTATTGTGTGTTCTCTTATGTTATCGTGTTTTGTATCTAGTATGAATTGAACTCTAAACTATGCCCCTTATAGTTTACTAATGTTCTACTTGAACTATTATTGAAAAGACTCATTTTACTGCTAAGTTATGCTTGTACTTTAAAAATAAAGTTCTGTTAAACGAAAAAATAACATAACTTTAAAAGAGTTTTTGAAATTTTTTGATAACTTTTAAAAGACATAAGTAACCTTTTTTGAATGTTGTTTAACAAACATTTACACAATTATCAATTGTGTTCAACTTGTATTCCCCCCCCCCCCCCCCCCCCCTTAATAGCATTTAAAACAGTTAAAGGATTCATTACGGGGTATGAACTCACCTGATGTGGGTGAATCAAATGAATATGCGTGTAAGGATGAGAAGCTCCAAAAATGAAGTCCCGATACTTAACAAGTCCTAAATGACATATATTACCATAAATATAGATTTTTGAGGTAACTAAAGACAAGGGAACACCTCACGGGACTAGGAAACACTTGGAATGAAGTGTTGAATCACATGTGATTCGACTAAGGAGTGTGGAATGGCACTATCATGAGTTTACGGACAAGGGAGTTTCCATGGTCAAACATGCATAAGAGGGTGTTTGAAGGTTAGGGAAGCTTGACGGACCATCTCTCTACACAAGGATGATAAAGACCATCATAAGAAAGGCTCTTGATGAGTTTACGGCAAAACTAGGAGCTTACGGCCGTAAACCCATGGACATCTTGCAATGAGAGTGGTTTAAGGTCTTTTTTTCATCAAGGAAGTGTTCTAGGTCAAGCGCTTGAACTCTATGAAGGTTTTAAGGTACAAAAATGCATCAAAATGGAGTTTACGACCAAGGGAGATCTTGGGCCGTGAACACATGATCTTCATGGGAAAAGCATGTTAAGATGATGTATTTCAAGTCTTCCTAGTAGATATGAAGTATAATGAAGGGATACTTACGATATTGAAGCTTGAAATGGTTGATTTTGGCCAAGAACAATAGTGTGTGTTCTTGGTGTTCTTGGTGAAACTTGAAGATCTAAGAAAACATGATTTTCATGGATGAAATCAAGGAGTGTAACTAGGAGATCAAGTGTAACAACAAACTAAAGGAAGAAAACTTACACTTTTGAAGATCTAAGATGAAATGTTGGATGAAACTTGAGAGAGAATGGAGGAAAATCGGCCAAGCAAGGAAAGAATGGAAGAAATGGCCAAGACTTATATATATATATATATATATATATATATATATATATATATATATATATATATAAGGGTGAGTGTTTGGCCTGTGTTGAGTTTATGGCCGCAAACTCCACATGTTGGAGTTTAGGGCTTGAATCTTGTACTGTGACTTTAGCAGGAAAATCCCAACACGTATTCCTTAAGTGTACTAGGCTTAGAACACTCAAATAGACTCCAAATTGTGCTAAATGATAGCAAGAGTGAGTTCGACACTGAGGTGTCACACTTGGGGCACTAGGCTCTCAAGCTCCTTGGAATCAAGCACTAACTAAGAGGTATGTCATTCTACTCGATTTTATATTAGTTGTACTTCATAATATGCTAGTTAGGATAAATACCTTGGAAATTGATATTTGCATGTATAATAGAGAAAAAATAGATCCAAGGTATATAGGGTTGCATGTACACCATAGGAGTGTTAGAATGTTCAAAACCCAACAGTGGTATCAGAGCCTAGGCTTGTTTTCACTTATACTTGATGCAAACTGCTTAAAATCGAAGTTTTTTTTTTCTAGGACAGTGGACTCACCGAGTTCACTGATGGACTCGTCGAGTCCAAGGCAAAATTAAACCAACTCGACGAGTTGGTTCATGCACTCGACAAGTTGGAACCCCAAACAGCATATCTTCGAGTTTTGGTGTCGAAATTGGTCTAGAATAATTATCATCGACTGTTTTGGACTTATTAAACCTATTTTTTAAGTGGTAATGATTATGCTAAACCAATTTCAAGTTTTATCTGTGTTTATGTAATTCTTGAAAAATGTTGATTATGAATGTTCATGCTTATGAGTTTTGGTAGATCATAGGAATTATGTGCAAATTATTTGTTAGTATAATTGTTGATCTCAATGAAATTGTATGGAGTCCATAACTTGTCCTCAAGTTATGGATTACCAAAAGTTTTTATGTTGCATTGTTTTATGAGTATTTTAGATTAATGAAAAATGTTATTTTTTTAGTTGCTTTCAGTCCATATTAATCTAAAAGAAGTTCATAAAAGGTGTTTTTGTAACTTGTCATCAAAGTTACATAAAAGGTCACATTTATGAATCTTAAAGCTCATAAAAATTCCATAGGTTACATAAAAAATGAAGAGTGTTTTCATTAAAGTGTTTTGATGACTCTAGAACTTGTCCTCAAGTTATGAATGTTTCCATAGGTTACCAACGCTTACTCGTAAATCTAGTATATATCAAAATGTGTGTAGTGCATGCACTACTCATGGTGAGTGTTACTTTGAGGGCCATGAAATGAATTCATGAAATTTTGCATTGCTCTGATCTCTACTCTAGATTTTACCACTTGGCGTTTAGCCTATGTTATATCTCCTTCTAATGTGGATTGACATTCTGAAAACCTTCTCACATCGGCTCGAGCTGCATCCAAATTCTTCCTGGAGAGCCTCGGTGTCGTTCCTAGTTTGATCATGGTCTCCGTCCAGGCGACGAATGTGAACTGCGGTGATTTCAGTGGTGGCGCCGATTTCCATGATGTGTTTGGCGAATGCCCTTACTTGTTCACCATGGCGATCTGTATGATGAACATTGATAGGGAGAACCGTGTTTGCTGAGCCCCTTCTTTAAATATTGTAGAAACCTCGTTCCATACCATAGGGAGGGAGTTGGCCCTATTCCTGGCTCCATCTTTTCAAATCTACCACCTATTGAGGCGTCGGGCCCTGAAAGTTCCGTTTAGGAGCGGAGTTTCGGTCAGCCTGGGGTGGATTGTAGACCTCTGGTTCCGATTCGGTGTCATCCTGATCATTTTCCTCATCTTCTTCCTCTGACTCGTCTTCTTCCTCCGAATCGTCTTTAGGGTCTCCCTCCATTATTTCCTCAGGATCCTCCTCGGGATCCTCTTCAATCCAACCACCATTTCCCTGGTTAGGGAAATAGGGGTCTCTGGGTATATGGAATCCTGTCATTACGTTTGTGCGAGAATAGGGATATGAGAATTATATGAAAACTTAAGTGTATAATTTTGTAATATTTTTGAAGGAAAATAAAGTTTAAATAGAAATATTTTTAATAAAAATTTTGTGATGTGATCCATACCGGGTCCTCCTATAATTACTTAATGCATACTTGTTGTGTATAATCAAAATCGAATAAACTGTCGGATATGTAGCTCCACTCTAAACCCACAACCAAACAAGGAACATGATTCAAAGCGGAATCATAGATCCTAAGTCAATAAAATCTTAATTATATATAACCTTAACGTATGCACCTTGCAATTATCGATCTATCACTAAGGGTCCTTAGTTTTTATGTGAATGCTTTAATTTATTTTGGTGAGAAGGTTCCTCACGACTACTAGTTTTAATAAATATTATGGCCTAAACGTTGTTGTTACAGTTCTTACAGTATCATAAAATACTCCTATAGCATTTTAAGTTTTTATGTTTGGTTCTAGAGTTTCTTGATACGTGGGGTTGGTAAGTTTTAGACTCATTGTTCACTACGACCATCCCTCGGCATATGTTAGTCATATCTCGAATAAATATAGTTGATCAGGCTATATTCATCCCCGTTCTGATTACATACACCGAGGCCTACCCGTAGTGTTCAACTTATTTCAATATTTTTGTTTTGTTACTGTTATGATACTGAACTAGTGAGTATGAATGTACTTACACTTTTATAAAAATATCATAATATTTTAAAGTATACTTGTACAAAAATGTTACGCCAGAGAGTTTTAGTTCCATTGTGTTTATAGTTTGTATATCTTACGTGGTCTGATATATACTTAGTTCACTTTAAACAATGCTCTGATAACAATCTATCACACCCCCAAACCAGGATGGCGGAAACGTTCGAGAATGGATGACTTCATGTAAAATATCCTAACAATGAGTATAATAGTGACCAAAGTAAACACAAACATCATAATTATAATTTAAAGGGTACATTTTTTCATGAGTTACATGTTTCAAAATCAATTACAATATGATGACAAAAATGATTTGTCTGACGCCTTTGTGTCCCATCCTCAAATGCTTGTAGTTACTTGTTTTAGCGATTACCTTAGAATACAAGTAGTTTTGAAAAAAGTATCAACAATTAAGTTGGTGAGTTCATAAACGTTTTCATGCAATGTTAAAAGCCTTTCATTATAAAAAGATAGTGTTCATTCCAAAAAATCAAATATTTTCCTTTATAAAATGTATTGCAATCTTAAAACCCAAAGACCGAAATGTACAAGTATTTTCCATACTTATATTAGCGTATGCAATTTTAAAATATATAAATCCGTTTGAGTGAATGTATCCCCATGAACTATATGTATGGTTGTCTCCCCATGTGAGATATTATAATCGTGCTAACGACATAGATGGCCTATTACGACGTTCATCAGGCGTTGGAATGTTGTGACATTTGTCACCCCAGACCTGCCGGTCTAGCTTTTGCAAGCACCTTAGGTGCGGGATTATCAGTCAAAATATAGATCTATACACAAGTATCACGCTCTCCCTAGAAGATATTCTTGCTATAATACAGTACTTTTGTAGGTACACTGATTTGTACATGAAGACTTTAGCTCACAAATTTGATTCAACGAGTTTACGTGTAGTGTGAATGAAAAACTCTTTTGTAGTGGAATAATAACGATAACCTTCAATAGTAATTTCTTAGTATGAATGAACCATAAACAATATCTATTATAGTTTATCATAAGTGTTTCGTAGTGATGAAAGCATTAATGTGCTTGATTATCACCTTCTTATGGAAGTAAAATAGCATGAAAAATAATCTATATATATATATATATATATATATATATATATATATATATATATATATATATATATATATATATATATCCATAATATTACACACCTTTCTCAAATGATACAAAATGTAAATGAATCTATGAACCATTTTTGTAGTTTTAAGTTTTCTGTTCACGTTTTTTGAAAAATTATAGAAAAATCATTGTAAGTAGAAATTTGAATCCATAAACTCTTAGAGTTGAGAAAATGAGTCTACTTTTTCCATCATTTTTATCATGACCATTAGTAGTCACTAACCGGTGTGAAAATGTTCATATTTACTAACTAGTCTGAAAACTGCTCTGAAATGATAGGCAGTTTTATAAAATCAACATAAATTGTAGAAAAATTGTGTGAATGTGTGCGAGTATTCCTTATAAAGGTATTAACCTGAACTATTTGCATATTGTATAGTTTTGAAAAATATTAAGTTTAAGATGGGTAAAAGAGTCCGTGAATAAACCTCAACTTTTATGGGAAAACCTGATTTTAAAGTTTACATTATGTTTTAGTGTTATCACTTGTATTCCCCCCCCCCCCCTTTTGAAAACTTGGAAAAACTCAAAAATGTAGGGGTCTGAACTCACCTGATGTGATTTCTTATGGAGTTGAAGGTTGAGGATGAAGAATTTTGAGTCGAGAGCAATTGAGAAACACTTGGGACTTTCGGTGGTCCTATTAATGTTAATGTGTGAATATGTGTGCAGATGATTTAAGATTGTTATGGAAATATGTAAGGACATTAGAAGTTTTAGGAAATACTTACCAAAAAAGAGAAGGAAATGGTCCAAGAATACTTCAAAAACGTGGCTAGAAGGAGAGAAAACAGTGAGAGTTCTTTGTGAGAAAAAGTGGGGTTTTTGGAGAACTAGAGATGTGTGATTTTGATCCCCCGGAGGTATCTTTATATGGAAGGAAATGATGCAAGTGGATTGGTTGTTGGGAAGTATAATGGATAATGATTTGAACAATAGGGTGTTGAGAAGTGACATAAAGGTGATAAGTGGGGATCTACTTGACCCACTTGCCTAATATAATATCTTTTTAATTCTAGATATTATTTTAAGCAAAATTATGATATATGTACAACAAATCTTCATGATTTGGATAAAATATGATTTTAGAGGGTTTAAGATGTCAAAAATAAGAGTTTGGTGGAAATCCCACGTCAAAAACTCATAAAAATGACGTAAAGTGCGAAACTGCCAAAAATCGGGAATGGGATGTGAGGGGGCGAAAGTTGCTATCTTCGGATGCGATAGTAAGCTTTGCGAAAGCGAAGGTTTGTTGTGAGAGACTTCTGTGCAAAAATTATCAGTTCGCTGCAAAAGGTTTATGTGCGAAAGTTATCGGTTTGCTGCAAGAGGCTTTTGTGCCGAAGTGTACGAGCAGATGCAAAAGTCATCGAGTAGGATGTGAAAGTTGTCGGTGCATGCAAAAGTTGGGGGTTTCGGTCTGAAAGAAGGGTTCGTATGCAAAAGTCCAAGGACCTGCGAAGGTAAGAGGTTGTGAATGCCTACGATGGTTCACAAGTGTAGAGTAACTTGCAAACGCTTCTTGGTCTTTTTGGTTTTTTCTTTCATTTATGAGCCATTTTCAACAAAGTAAGGGTTGGGATGGTATGGGTGTTAATGGAAAAGTTGAAAATGTGATTTTTATTACCAATTGAGATTTGGGAGAGATTGTGTTTGTGGCCTTTGTTATGGTTTTCAACCCGTAGTGTTAGGATTAAGCGGCCATACATACCTTTATAATATGTGATAAATTCTATTACTTTTTATACAGGGTCTTGGAGAGAACTTCTAAGCAAATGTGCAGCCCACCCTTGAACCTCGGGTTGCAAAACATAACATTTTTTATAACCCGAGAGATTGAAAGATGTACATTAACATTTTCTTCGCTGAATTGCTCATTATAAATTCATATCTTTGGAAACGAGTATGCTCTGGAAAAAAACGGATATATAACGCCATAATAGCATCTTTTGCTGATTGAACTTCAAGTTGTTCATAAATCAGACTTTCTTTTAAATCAGTAAGATGGAAACTCTTCACAGGTAGATTGTTAATAGGAAAACTATTAATCAATTCATCCTTATTTACATGAGAATTCAGATTGTCATTGGGGGGAATATAAATCAATGGTTGGATTGGCTTAGGAATGACCTTGGCAAATTCAGACATTTACGCATAGAGAAACGTATCATTTTTTCTGAAACGATAGTTTTCAGGCAGCATTCCACCATTACCTGTGTAATATATATCATTTCTAGTGTGATTAACCCTAAATATGTCAAATAAAATTTTCATTATTTCTTTTATCATCTATTTAAAGAGTAATACTCGGGATTTTCTCTCTACTTATACCCTTACTTTCTTTTTCAATAGGATTACTTGGATAGCACAACTTCTCGCTCGATAGCTAACCTTAAGGACACTATTATTGATTATGTAGGACAAATTATTGATTCCTACGCACATATTCTCAATTCCTACTGATAGATTATCGATAGGATGACCAACAAGACACTATTCTCGATAGGCTTACCTTAAGGACAGATTCTCGATTCGTAGCTACCTGATGACTAACTTTCTTGATTATGTAGGACATATTCTCGATTCCGTAGGACAGATTATCGATTCCGTAGGACATAAGAGTATATGAAGTGCCTTTAACCAAAGAAATACTAGACCGACCATGAGAGGAACAAGGCACAGAACTGTGTTTATTCAGCCTTGGGATAGGCATTATGGGATTTTACCCGACAGGAGGCTGCCTTTACCCAGATCCAGTATTTCTCCCATGGAAAATGATATGGGGATACCCCAGGGGACAGACATCAGTATTACTCTAAAGATCTGGTTATTGCTACCTCTTTTTTTTATTACCATACCTCATCCATTATTACATTTTAGGTAAAAAGATAAGAATCTGACAACATTTTCCATGCAAAAGTCTTTTTTTCTCTTTCTCATTATTTGATAAAGTAATAATTATTGTTTAGGTCAAAGTAATAATTATTTTAATATTTATTTAAATATATTATTTGGTCTATGTCATTTAATTTTATTTATAATTATATTTATATTTATAATTTGAAATTTATAATAATTTATTATCATTTTATTCGTTTATATTACTTAATATTCAATATTTTAGATTTTTTCTATTTTGTTTATAATGACATCATACTTATAAACTTATAAAACATTAAAAATATATTCACACGTCAAACATTTTTTTGTTTAAATCTGTTGTTCAACAAAGATTCAAAGATTTTTGAACTATAAAAAAAGGAAATTAAGGATTTTTTTTTACTATACAAACAAATAAAACGTCATATATTTTTTAAAACAAAAAGTCATATTTTTTTTAATTTGTCATTCAATTTTCAAAACAAAAATAAGTGTTAAAAATAAAATTTTGGAATACATACAAACAAAACTTAAAAATATGTAATTGCACAAAACATTAAAGATTAAAAATAATGAAACAAATGTGCCAAAAATACGAAACTGTAGCCAATTTGTGAATTAGCAAAACATGACTATTCCTAAATGTAAAGGGATTTAAAATAATATATTAATATTTAAATAAAATGTCAAAAAAATATGAAAGAACAAAAGGTCAAAGATGTTTTTTTACTATAAACAATGTCTTCAAAGAAAATGTCAAAATAAAAAATATATTTAGGTCATAAAAACAAAGGTAAACAAATAAATTAAATATAAAAAACAAGATTAATAAAAGAAAATACAAATAAGCTAGTATATATTAAAAGAAAATTAAAAAAAAAAAAAAACATAATAATTATGTAATCATTAGTTATTTAAGGTAAAAAAATATAATTAATAGGGGTATTAAAAAAAATAAAATGTAATTATTAGGGGTATTGTTAAATGGAGAGGAGATATGAATAATTGAAGACTATGGAATATACTCATCCAATCATTAGTCGCAAATTTCATTAAGACCGAACTAGCATTCAAGCAAAACATCGGTAAATTAATATCTACAAGGTTAAAATCAACATATTGTCAACGACGGTTTATGTGAATCATAAATAATAATAAAAATAAATAAATAAAAAAAAAAAAAAGTGAGAAAAGGAATATCACAGTGTTATTATTATCCATAATAATCGATGAGTGTGTGGATGAGATGAGATTCACCAATAGTGGTGTTATTGACATGAAGATAATTTGCCACTTTAAATGTGTATATGCAAATACAAGTGGTGGCAGTTTAAATGAGTTAGTGATCTCTATATTGGTCCCCTTGTCTCCCTTTTTCACTCTCCATAATGACAATTTTTAATGGCAAAAATCATCAAATCTTCATAACCTTCTTTTGATATGGTTACAAAAACACAGAAAAAGTACTAACAATCTATCAATAGGATCTTTATTTATAACATATGAAGATATCAAAAGTTTGATAAAAAATGATAAATGACCGCTTAACCAAGTTATATTCATTGAAACAATTTATTGGTTTTGATTCATTACCTAATCTGCCAATTTTACAATTTTCAATGATCGTTGTTTCAAAAACTACACGTTGCATTTTATTTATTTTAAAGCTCGAAACATTCAATTCAGTATAATTATGATTATGATAACCATTTTTATTAAAAAAGGTTTATAATGATGGCAATAATTCATGCACGTAATTGATAATTTTTATGAGATCTTATAGGGAGGAGAAAGACTCAGTGAAATTCTGCCGAGTTCCCACTCCGCGTCACTCTTGCCAAGCCTTTCTTCTTCCCATTCCGCCCAACCTTGTAGAACGGGGTCCATACTTTCAGAAGGTACAATCACAATTCATGATTTAAAGGTCTTGTGGGGGTTACTTGAATTAAAACAAAACCTACATATCACTAACTTCACTCTCTCCTGTCACCACCTATAGAACCTCAAGAAAATGACTGGACTTGGTAAAGAGAGATACCTTAACTAGTTTGTAAATGATCAATAATTTAATATATTAACATGAATATAATGATACAAATTATGAATTGATTAATAAGAACTGAGAGTGATATGACGGATGCTGAGCAAACACGTATAAGAAAGCAGCAATTACCGCGACAGTGGATATATATATATATATATATATATATATATATATATATATATATATATATATATATATATATATATATATATAAAAGTAAGTTCATGCGAAAATATAAATATCCTGCGAAAACGCGAAAACAGCTTTTATATTATGAAAATTAGATACATGTACTATAAAAAAATAATTTTATTAGCAATAAATTAAAGATAGTAAGTTTACATTAGATGATGTTATGATAATATAGATTTAAAAACGGTTTTTATAATTATATTTTTTTCACGTCCTTAATCATTTTTAAATTAATGTTTTCATAATAAAAATGTTAAAAAATCATACTTTGCTAATATGAAATAATCTATCATCTATCATCGATTATCATCATGTATTTCAAAGTTTGGATAAATTATTTTCCAAAATATAATGTTGAGGTGACATAATATCATATGGTTTTCTTGTTTTCGCGTTTTCGCAAATTATTTGCATTTTCGCATGAACCCTCCTCTATATATATATATATATATATATATATATATATATATATATATATATATATATATATATATATATATATATATCAATCGAAAACATTTTTTATTGCGAGAACATTTGAGAATAAATTTGGACTATATAATTTTTTTATATTAAAATCATCAAATAATATTATATAATTAATACCACTTGGTTTTGTGCATTTCACGTTTTGTACTCATTAGTCTGACCAAAATCTTTTAATTTTATAAAAAAAAATATAAGTCCGCATTAAGTCCATGAAAAAAGGTTTAAGACCAAATAAAAGATAAAGTAACCTAATTGTTGTTGAATGAAATAAAGTAATAAGTCCATACCTCATCAATTGCAGCACCGTGCTTAGCCATCTTCATCTCCAACCACCATTTCTCCATATCCGACCACCACTTCTTTCGCCCACAACATTGAATCTTCAAATTCCTCCACTTAGCCACATTCCAGTCAACCCATTCCTACATTGAAGATGTCCTCAACAAGCAATTTCTGAAATCTCGACCAGATCTGATACGATGCACTTCATCGAAGATTCGCAGAAAGAGAAGATATATTGGACCAATCCGTTCCGAAGGTCAGTTGTTTAGCTATCGAGGTCTCTCACTAACAAGGAAAAATCTTAGTTCAAAGCTTCAACTTCTTCTCTGCTAACACATTTTTCAAAGCTTCAAACCTCAAGCACAAATATTAGTTCGAAATTTGCTTGTTACAGCAGCCAGAAAAACTCTATATGGTGACGGTAGTGGCCGATGAAACCAGATCAGGAACTATATCTGGTTGTTTTCTGTTTTAGTTTTGAGCTATGAAACCAGATCTTTAGATGAAGACAAGATTAAAAAGGAGACGAGAAGGATGTGATTTCCGACAAGGTAGTCTTCGATGATTGGAGTTGCTTTTCCGGTGGAAGAATATCAGAGGAATTAGGAGCTGGTTCAGGAACAATAGAGACGATTAGAGGTGGTTCGTGACAGCGATTCATGAAGATCCGAAGCGGTGACACTCTGGCGACGGCTGCTAACGTTCCGAAGACATTCGTTGGAGTTCCGGAGGCGGTCCAACAGTCTTAGTGGAGCACATATTGTAAATAGTGATAAATAGAATACTATAAGGTTGGCGGTGTGGGTATAACAGTGAAGCATTTTTTTTTATTATCTAAATAATAAATTATTATAGACCGGTTGACAATTGTTCTCAAATGTTCTCAAAATTCAAAATGTTCTCATTTAAACATGCTTATATATATATATATATATATATATATATATATATATATATATATATATATATATATATATATATATATATATTGGAGGGTCCAATTAAGCAAAAAAATATTGAGAATGACGGAATCATTCTCAGTGACACATTTATTTTGCTGCAAAAAACTTAGACGTACCGGCGGAATGGGTAACGGATATACATGTGTTTTCCAACCAAATATGTTTCCTAAAAGTATGCTAATCACTACCTTAATATACACAAAACATTTTTTTTTTTTAATGTTATTTGTTCAAACATTTATTTTAATTATATCAAAATTCCTAATTGTTTATTCTCTATAAATAGATATCTATGTTGATATAGTTTTGAGATAAAATTTAAAAAAAAAAATATTTTTTTAGAGTTTCAGCTATCATTATTAATAAGTGAAAAAAAAAAAAAACACATTAGGCTTTTAGTATAATACATTCGTTATTCACTTATGAATAAAATGTATGCTTAACTTTTTTACAATTTAAGTATCGTTGATGTATGAATATAACACATTATAAAGCTTTCTTACCTAAAATATATTTTTACATTATCTTTCATCATATATTATATTTATATATGAATATAACATGTATTAGTTATCGTCATATGTTATATTCATATATTAATAAAACATTTATAGAATTTCTGTTACAATTCATTTTATATTCATATATAAATAAGTAGCATGTAAAAAAAAGATGAAATTTTCTAAAAATTTAAACTACTCATTTATATAAGAATAATAAATAAATTGTAACAACATTATGATGAATGTGTTCTTCGTATATTAATATAACTTGTTAAGAAAAGTCAATACACTTTTTATTCATATGTGAATATAATATGTGAAAAGAGTTGATGTAAGCAGTAAATAGTTTATTATATGTTATATTTATATATTAATGACAGTTAATCTATAAAAAAAATTAATTATATTTTTTTTATTCATAAGCAAATAACGAATGTACTGTACTAAAAATCTGATACACTTTTATTCACTTATGAATAATGATTGTTGAAAAATTAAAAAAAAATTACTTTATTTTAAAACTATATCAATATAGATGTCTATTTGTAGACAATAAAAAATCATGAATTTTGGTATATTTAAAATCATTTTTCAATAAAAATAGATTTTTAAAAATTAAAAAAATGAAAAAAACTATGTTTTTGTATATATTAAGATAATCATTAGCATAATTTAAGGAAACATGTTTTGTTGCAAAAAAACACGTGTATATCTTTCCTATTTTCTTTGGTACAACAGAGGCTTTTACAAAAAAAATAAATGAGTAGCTGAGAATGATTCCTCCTTCGCAACATTTCTTATTTTCTCAATTGAACTTATATATATATATATATATATATATATATATATATATATATATATATATATATATATATATATATATATATATATATATATATATAACATGTAACGAAAGATGATTTAAAAAAATATATTCTAGATAAAAAAACTTTATAATGTATTACATTTATATATAAACAACACTTCAACTGTAAAAAAGTTAAACATACGTTTTATTCATAAGTGATTAACGAATGTACTGTAATAAAAAATTGATGTGTTTTCATTCACTTGGGTTATATACAAAAAGTATCAAACTTTTTTGAAAAGTTTCAATAAAATC
This sequence comes from Lactuca saligna, assembly GCF_052625555.1. Taxonomy (NCBI): domain Eukaryota; kingdom Viridiplantae; phylum Streptophyta; class Magnoliopsida; order Asterales; family Asteraceae; genus Lactuca; species Lactuca saligna. The sequence continues at coordinate 39,826,756 of NC_136422.1, forward strand.
GTAAACGGTTTTTTAACAGAAAAGTCTCAATATATTGATGTTTTGCCTAAATTAACGAAAAAAATCATTTTTATATTGGAACAGCAAATAATACATAATATAATTTTTTATAAATGATGGGACTTTTCTATTCAATTTTTTCTTTTACGACTTTAACGAAACTTTTGAAAAAAATTTGGGACTATTCTGTTGATAACCTTATTCATTTATAAATAATGATAGTTGAAACTTCAAAAAAAATAATTTTTTTTTATTCCAAAACTATATCAACATAGATGTCTATTTATAGAGAATAAAAGATTATGAATTTTGATATAATTAAAGTAAATTTTCAATAAAAATATATTACTCTAAAAATAAAAATAAAAACAGTATATATATATATATATATATATATATATATATATATATATATATATATATATGTATATATATATATATTTGTGTATATTAAATTAATGATTAGCATATTTTAAGGAAACATGTTTGGTTGGAAAACACATGTATATCCGTTACTCATTTCGCGGATACATTTAAGTTTTTTGCGGCAAAATAAATGTATGGACCGGAATGATTCTCTCATTCTCAATTTTTTTTTTTTCAGTTGAACCCTCCTCTCTCTCTTCCTCTCACTCTCCCTCTCTCTCTCTCTCTCTCTCTCTCTCTCTCTCTCTCTCTATATATATATATATATATATATATATATATATATATATATATATATATATATATATATATATATATATATATATATATATATATATATATATATATATATATATATATATATATATATATATATAGTGGTTGATGCTCAAGTGACTTCAAAATACTGGGGACGCAAAGGCAGCAATTTAATGTTCGAAGCAAAATATCTCTTACAATGATAACCCTCGATGTAGATAGCAAAATTGTCGAAGCAATAAAAGCTAAAGACGTGGGAGAGCCCACATACATGTACATATTACTGATTGAGAGGTACCAGCATTTGTTTTATGACATACGAATACATATTTTTTTAATCTTACAAAATCACCCAAATATAAATTAAAAGCATTCTACACTTTTGACTGTAACCTCAGAAATAAATTGATTTAATTTCATGATTTTATATTTTCTCTATCGACCCCACAGGGTCGGGGCAATATCATGATGATCTTCAAGGTTCAAATCATTGTAATTCTGTCACTTAACATACAAACACATGCAAAATCTCTACTCAAAAAGTCTGAATCTAAGAAATAGCCATTTTGAACCATGTCTTAGAAAGCTTTAATATACATACATATAGATGCGTACTACTTTATTATGATGTATCCCCATCATTGTTGTCTGGAACTCCTTATGGACCACCAGAAACTATGGCATCTTTTTCAGATGTTGCATTAACACAACCCTCTTTCAAAGGAGCCATCTTCAAGTTGATGTCAAAGCTACCTCTAAATGGTCCCTTTCTTGATTTCAATATATTTTTTGTAATTGTTGTTTTCGAATCCATTCACGTGTACCCTTCTCGACCTTGTAAATCTTCCGTCAACAAGTTATCTTCAACAAAAGCTTTTCAAAAGAACTTTGTTTACAAAAATATATTATGGATGCTTAAGAAATCTAAGAAAAATATGATTACATTTTTTTTTTTTAATTTTAAATGGTTAATACATTTTTTTTTTAATAATTTAAATGGTTGTCACATACCTCTGTTATAGTCCTAAACCTATATTGTTGTTCAATATTAGATTTGAAAGTTAAAGCCTCAACCATTTGATCCGGACATATCTTTTCAATACATTGATACCGCTACCAAACGTATTTTCGTTATTAAGAAAATATATTTATATTAGATCGCGTAAAAGTGTGTGTTGCATAAATTACCACTTCAGTGTAAAGAAAAACTAAATTTTATTTCGTATTGAAATAGTGGTCCATAAATTGTTTGTCTATTTTTTATTTTTATAAATAATTAACAAATTACATATGTAATTTGTTAATCTAAAAAAATATATATTAACAAATTAGATATGATTGTAAAAACTCTATTATTACAACAACTAGTTTATAACCCGTGGGAGCCACGGTTATAAAATTAATTAAACTTTTATAATAAAAAACTTAAAAGTATTAATCAATTATTTTAAATAAATTATTAATTAAGAGATATTTTTATTTGTTATATGAAATTATAATTATTGATTCAAATAAATATGTAAAATTAATTTTTAATATATATTAGATATTTCTTATTTGTGAATTAATGAAAACAATAATATAAAATTCAAATTTAAAATTTAAAATAGATAATAAATACATTAATATATAGCATCACATTAATGATGATGTCTAATAAATTTAAAATAGAGAATTAATAAATTGACAAGTGGCAACATATTAATTAAGAGGTCTAGTGTGATGACACATGACAAAAGAACTATTTTTTTTATTAGTATAGATATTAAATTTGTTCATATCTGAAACAACATATTCGACGATGAATTTTTAAAAATTTATTGGATCTTTCAGTTTTTTTTAATAAATACAGGAATTTAACAAAAATAATTTCATAATGATTAAACAAAGTCTTCTTCATATTCGTCTGTGGACTACTACGAAACCAAAACAGCTCTCTCCCTAAACTTGGAAGTGATCTCTGCGACAATCTCAATCAACTAGCGAAGGTCCTGAAGCTCCCTCGCCAACTGTTGCACCTCGGTAGCTGGTGCAAACTCTGCACTAAACCGGGTCACAAATTATTCCTGAGTCATCATCTTAATGGCATCGCATCCCAAAGAGAAGTCCACCTCCTCCCACCAATCTCGGGCTCTGTCTTTTACAAGACCAGAAACAATCTAACATTCGACCAATCGGGGTAGAAGCTCGACCAAAAAACATTTTGCATGTCCGCTAACCACCTCCTACTAGCAATTGGGTCTTTCTCCCCAAAGAACTCGGGAGCTCCACATGCACGATACTTGCAAAAGGAAATATTGCAAGCCCCCACAATAGCAAAAATCCCATGTGTAAGATGCCCATGCGCTCATCTAAAATCATTGCTTCCATGTTAGTCGAGCAACTCACCCATATAGATCAATGTACTTTCCATTGATCAAGGTGCTTTGCCCTATGCAATCAATTGAGAACTCATAGAACAAACATGTATAGTCAAACTAACGGGAATGGGCACATAAATAAGAATATGTCAATACTATAGATTATAAAACTCAAGTCGTGTGCTAGTGATAAATAATAGGTATATTTTTTATTAGCTCTTCAAACTATTCAGGACCAATAAGACTCCCACTGAACTCTTGACATATAAGATTCTCTGTCAAGGAACATTTCTTGACAACCATATATTCAAGAGTTAGTGTGAGACCTTATCAAGACACCACTTCAAGTAATTGGTCTTAGTTGACCTTTGCTTTATCCAAAACATCACAACTACCAATTTCAAATGTGCAAGAATAAGAAATATTTCTGCTCCACATTTCGTGAGGCATTATAACCTACTTAAGATATCTCACTCATCGTACACTCTTGGAGTATGACTCTAAGACTTGATTTTAGAACAAAGTATGATTCATCTATTTTATTTAACCATTTCAACAATAGTTGATTCCTTTTCTTATCCATACAAGTGTACCAAGATGTCCTTAGAGGATCAATTGTGACATGGTTCCATAATCATTAGGATGATCATAAACCATGATACTAAAGTTCTCTCCTTTCTTTTCTGATTAGAGAAATGCTTTACCTTTTTGCCTAATTTGATTATTCATATTCGTTCTACTTTGAATCTTTTCAATGTATCGGAATTATACTTAATCTTGTAAGCATAACCATATTTACTGAACCATTAGTAGATCATGACGAATAGCTTTTATCATTCTTTGTGGTGGATCTGACCTGTTCACATGAATGCGTACTAAATCCGTTTATTTTTCACTTCACTTTCATACTTATGTAAACAAGGAATTAGTCCCAATTTTCCCAAGTACCAAGATTTTCATACATCACATGATTCAAATCATATGATTCCAAGTTTCTATCCAAGTGAAACTTGGGCGAGGAGGATCTTTTCTTACTTAGAAAATTATGACACTACCACAATTGATATAATTAAGAATCAAAACATCTTTCAATATTGCTGTAAATGGAAACATATAAACAACAATTTTCATAAATGTCATTACAAGGAAACCTAAAATAAGGTAAAATCAAATTTTCTTTATTTATAAAAGGTGCGGAAAAACTTGTCCTTACAATGCAATTACAAATGAAAACTATGTGGGCGACCCAACTCTTCAGCCCACTCACTAAAGGTCCACTCAATTAGTCCTTCTATGAACACTTAGACTAACAATGAATTAAGAAATATTTAATAATTATTACCTCAAGTGACGGTCATTACAATTCTCCCCTACTTGAATCAGACTTCGTCCTCAAAGTCTGTTGCATCCGGGAACAACTCCAGGTAGTGCTCCCTCATCTCCTCCTCAGGCTCCCAAGTCTACTCTTAGCCCATGCAGTGTTGCCACTGCACCTTCACTAGCTCAACCCTCTTGTTCCTCATCTCCTTCGTTTTCCTGTCGAGAATAGCCATCGGTCTATCGATGTAGTTCAGGCTGTCATCAACCTGAATATCCTCTAAAGGCACAACCGCTGAATCATCGACTAAGCACTTTTGCAACTGAGAAACATGGAATGTGTTGTGGATCTGGCTGAGCTCTGCTGGAAGATCCAATCAGTATTCCACCTTGCCTACTCGGGCAATAACCCTAAAAGTAGCGATATACTTGGGGCCTAGCTTGCCCCACTTCCGGAACCTGATGACAGCTTTCCAAGGTGATACCTTCAGGAGGACCATATCCCCGACCTGGAACTCTAGGTCCGATCGGCGTCTGTCAGTGTATCTCTTTTGCCGACTCTGAGCACTCTCAAGCCTGCTCCCTATGGCCCTCTTGTTGTATCATCTCCATTGTATTGAGTACAACTTCGGTACTCCCCATGACCCTCTGACCATCCTCGCCCGCCCGTAGAGCATCTCGAAGGGAGGTCGGTCTATGCTGGCGTGGTAACTGTTGTTATACAAAAATTCCACTAACGGAAGATACATATCCCAACTGCCACAAAATCCAAGACACATGCGTGTAGCATGTCCTCGAGAGTCTGTATCGTCCTATCGCTCTGTCCGTCCATCTGAGGGTGGAAAACAGTGTTGAAGTGGAGACAAGTACCCATCTCGTCGAGAAACCACTTCCAGAATCTAGAAGTGAAACGGACATCTCTGTCTGACACAACTAAAACAGGCACTCCATGTCGTGTCACTACCACATGCACGTAAATCTCGGCCAACTTCTCATCCGATATGCTCTCCTAGATTGGGATAAAATGAGAACTCTTAGTGAGTCGATCCATGATGAACCATATCGAATCAACTCCACGTGCAATCCTAGGAACCTTAGTGATGAAGTCCATAGTGATATCTTCACATTTCCACATAAGAATGTCTAACGGCTGCATCTTGTCGTTGGTCCTTTGGTGCTCTGCCTTGACCTTCCTACATGTCAAGCATATCTCAACGTACCATGCTATATCCCGCTTCATGCAGGGCCATCCATAATTCGAACGAAGATCACTATACATCTTCGTCGCCGCGGGATGGATGGCGAACCTAGACTTGTGGGCCTCATCCATCAAGATCTGTCGTACTCCACGCCAGTATGGTACCTAGAACCTCCCATGCAAGGTCCACAACCCACGACTATTATAATCAAACGAGGCCACCTAGCCTATAATCTGCTCGTACTTTCACCATTCCTCATTAAGGTCCTTTACATGCGTCTCTCTGATATGCTCCAGCAATGGAGTAATCACTATCATCCTCAGACATACATCTCGAATTGGGGCTGCTACTGCCTTGCGGCTCAGGGCATCGGCCACCATGTTGGCCATGTTGTGGTGGTAAAGTATCTCATAGTCACAATCCTTCACCACATCTAACCATCGACACTGCCTCATGTTCTGATTCGGCTAATCCATGGGGTACCCCAAACGCTTGTGGTCCGTGTAAATGGTACAGCGGACCCCATAGAGGTAATGCCGCCAAATCTTGAGGGAGAAAACCACAGCCCCCAACTCTAAATCGTGCGTCAGATAGTTAGCCTCGTGAGGCTTCAACTTCCTCGATGCATAAGCTATCACGTGACCTCGTTGCATCAATACTGCTCACATGCCTGTGATCGAAGCATCACAATAAACTACAAAGTCATCAACTCCCTCCGGCAAAGTCAAAATCGGTCCCTCGCACAACCGTTGTCTGAGGGTCTCGAAGGCTTCTTGCTGCTCAGGCCCCGAATGGAATGTCACCGACTTCTTGGTTAGTCGGGTCAGGGGAACAGCGATCTTGGATAAATCTGGGATGAATCTCTGATAATAACCTGCTAGACCAAGAAAAATCCAAATCTCAGTTGGCGACTTCGGAACCTCCTACTTCATCATAGCCTCTATCTTGGTCGGATCAAACAGAATACCCTTCTGGTTGACAAGGTTCCCCAGAAACTGTGCCTCGCGCAACTATAACTTACACTTCGAGAACTTTGCGAAAAGTCTCTCCCTCCTCAGTATCTCCAGCACCTCCCTCAGGTGCTCCTCATGTTGTTCCTGAGTGTTGGTGTAAACCAAGATGTCGTCAATGAAGACCATTACAGGCCGATCCAACACCGGTCTGCACACACAGTTCATGAGGTCCATGAATGCGGATGGAGCATTGGTTAGCTGAAACGGCATCACCACAAACTCATAATGACCATAGCGGGTCCTAAAAGTTGTCTTCTATATACCTCGTCCCTGACTCGCATCTGGTGATAACTCGATCGTAGATCAATCTTGGAGAACCAATATACACAATGTTGTTGGTTAAACAAATCATCCATCCTTAGGAGGGGATAACGTTTCTTTACCATTACCTTATTCAACTTTCGATAGTCTATACACATGCGATGTGACCCGTCCTTCTTCTTCACAAATAGGATCAGGGGTCCTCATGGCAAACTACTCGGCCTGATAAATCTCTTATCTAGCAGCTCTTGTAGATGCTTGATATGTGCATAATTAGTTAATTATTTAACATATATTCTTAGTTATTTTTGATTAATTATGTGAATAATGTGGACAAAAGGTACTTAAAATGTTGTGAATTGTGTTTTCAGTCCAAAAGATATGCTTGGAAGCAAAAAGGAAAAAAAGGAAAGCAATTGAAGATTAAAGAGTGAAAGAAGGAGTTCTACTCGGCGAGTAGATCGACCCTACTCGACGAGTACACGAGGATATGCCAGAAGATAAATACGACTGCTGATTCAAGACGGATAAGTATGGACCTACTCGGCAAGTTGATTCTGCTACTCGCCGAGTACACCCTGTTTTGGGATATCTATAAAAGATGAATCCTTATCTCATGGGAAGGGACCCCTGGCGATTTTTGAAAAATTTAGCTGCGACTAAGAGTTTCAGAAGGCGCTAAGGAACCCTAAGCTTCAAGAGTTGGAAGAATTCAAGCAATTAGGTTAATTCTACCACTTAGACTTAGGAATTGAACATGTTTTCTTTAGTAAACTTTGTTTTCATGTTTGTTTCTACTGCAATTATGAGCTAAATTCGTTTTTGTTTCTGTTTGGGGAATACCAAAGAACTCCTATGGTTTAATTATTAATTTTTGCTTAATTGACTATTGGTGATTTATTAAATTAAGTTTGTTAAAGAACCTTATGTATTAATCACTACTATTTTCTGTTAATTGGAAGGCAATTAGGTTGCATGAACATCACTTAATTGTTAACCTCATATGTCTATGTGAATGCTAAACCATATGCTTAGAAGTAATGATTATGAAACTAAGATTAATAAGAAAATAGGAAGATTAATGTGTGAGCTTGTTTGAGAAACCATCAACAAGAGGTTAATTGAATTAATAACTTAATTAACCATTACAAATCTTATTTAATCCAAATAATTAATCTAGGGAATTAATTAGTCTAAACACTTGATCAACGTTTAAATTAGTTAATTGTCTAAGGGTTAGGAGTAATGAATATGAACCTAACTATTATAATTGGTAACCAATAGCAATTAATCCACCTTAACTTAAATAACCATAGGAGTGAATTGGTTGAACCTAAATAGAAACATCTTTATCAAATTTGGTGAATAGTTGTTGCTTTAGTTAATTAGTTAATTTAGTTTGTCTAAGTTTCTAGTCTTGTAAAACTAGAGAAAAACCCTTTACTTTTATTATTTGTTTTAGTTAAAATTAGCTATTAGTTTAATTTCCCATTCCCTGAGTTCGATACCTCACTTATCAATCTATTGTTGGATTAGTGTCTAAGTCCATAACTATTTTGGTATGTACTTGACCCGATGGTGCATGGTCCTTTTGGGTTGCCTTCACCAAAGCAACTTGATAGGATGATTTATGGAGAGTAAGGATTAAATATGATTTATTAATGTATTATGAGAATAATATATTAAAGGAGAAATCATATTGTTTAATTAATATTAGTCAATAATTAATTGGTAATTAGTTTTGTGACTAAAAGAGATTAATTAAACTTAAGGGACTGGAATTGTAATTATAAGATAATTATGATTTGGGCCATGGATTGCCTTATATTAAGGGATGGACGAATTCTAATGGGAAACCCATAAGGAAATCGTCCATGGGCTTAATAAAAGGAGTCTATGGGTTGCTTAGGGCTTAAGCATCCAAATTAGGGTTTCCTTGTTAGATAACCCTAATAGCCCAACTATATAAAGACCCCTTAAGGCTCAAAAACGTGGCTAAGCTTCTTGTAAGGGTTTACACACGTTTTTGGCAGCCTCCAACCTCTCTCCTCTTCATCCTCTTGCTTATGGTGTTTGTGAACCATTAGAGGAGTGACACTTGTGACTCTAAGCCTTCCAAAGTCAATACAAGGAGGATTTGGGATTGTTATTGCTACATAACAATCAAGGTAACACTATAAACTTATTCTCATGTTAATATGATTATATGTATGCTAGAATTAGGGTTTATAGTCTTGGATTCAAAGCATGTACAATAGAGAAACCTAGATCCAAGCATTAGGGTTTGTATGAGCACATAGGATGTCTTATGACCAAAACCCATCAGTGGTATCAGAGCCTAGATTGGTTTCTATTGTATTGATGCTTGATATAACTGGAAAATTCGATTTTTTGGATTCTGGAGGCTGGACTCGCCGAGTCCATGGCTGAACTCGCCGAGTCCATGCAGACTCGACGAGTTCAAGGCTGACTCGACGAGTCAACTCGTCTGACAGGCGGATTTTCGGGATTTTTACCTATTATGACTTAGGATAATTACCATAATTGTTTAAACTTGATAAAATTCGAATTTTATTAATCCCTTATGATTATCCTTGTCAAGATAAAAGATTTTGGTCATCTAATTAGATACTTGTTACCTTATTTCATATATGTGAAGTTATGGAAATTATTTGATCATTATCTTGCAAGAATTTGAACTAGATCTAATTAGATAACCATCAATTATAGTTAATTGCCTTATTTGAATTATGTGATCTAGAATATTCTTGACAAAGTTTGAAATAGTTTCAAATTAATCCCTTTAGGTTTTATAGTTTAAATTTGAACCCCAAAAGTTTTGTTGTTTTGAAATTTAAATAGTTAAAACCCTAATGTTTTGAAAAAAGGTTTCAAAACTTGCCCTCAAGTTTTGGAATTTAAAGGTTGATTAAAAGGTTAATTAGAAATGTTAAATTCTAAAACTCTTGTATCGTTTTGAAAAGGTTCAAATCACACCCTTATGGTTTTATTAATTAATTAAGGAGTATAATTAAAAGAGGTTTAATAAATCCATAAAAGTTTAGGTTAACTATTTAATAGAATTAAAGGTGTAATTGTTAAAGTTAACCACACAGTATTTTAAAAGTTATAAAATACACCCTATACTATATATAACATTAAAAGTCTAACATTATATATATATGTATAACTAAAAGTCAGTCTTACCATTAGTAGGCCTCATTCACGAAGCTGGTCTATAAGGGGTGTTTAAGGAAATTGCCTATAAAATGGCGATTGAATGGGTATCCACTCTTACCCACCGCACTCTTGACTAGTGGAGGGTCGTTAGCCGAACGGGTAGGATAGGACGAAACCTTCCATTATAAGTATAATGAAATACAAAGTAACTAAATGTTTTTCAGATTCCCAATCTTAGTTACTTAGGCAAAAGTGTATTGATGCAATTCCATGAAATTACACTTTGTGCCCTTGCGAAGACGTTAGTGGAGCGTGTGTGGTTTACCAGCACACTAAATGGTTCTAAGCAAAGGTAGCAAAGGGTGACTCAATGTTTGTCATAGTTCGGTGGAGCGTGTGTGGTTTACCGGCACATCGAATAGGTGATTGTAACATGTGAGGGCACCATGTAGTTCGCATGGTTATTCACACCCGCTTTGTGATCCTCGGCATCCCAGTCACAAACAAGAGGGGCATATCGAGATTTAAACATGCCATTGAAATGTTCAATGAATCTCAAAGGATCTAGGAGTTTTCATAGATTTAAAACTTAAATTTCTTTTTCGTTTTTCATGGTGGAAATTAGTGAATCGTCATTCACTTACCTTCAAATGTTCTGCGATTTGGGTTACGGCATCCCTCTCCCGAGTTGTAGGATATTGTGTTGGGTCCTAGCCTTGGAATTTCATTTGGGTGATTTACCAAGGACTCAATCAATCAACTAATTTGAATTCGTTTTTCTCCCGATGTCAAAGTTCGACAACTATGGTCTTCTCAAATCCCGTGGAACAAGCATTCCACATGAAGATGATATTCCACGATTCGATCGAGGAACAAGAAATCATGCTTCACTTCCTCATCCTCCTCCAATTATTCTCCCTAACCCACAAGATTGTAAAATTGAAAAGTTCAATATCACTCAAGCCCTTTTGGCAAGTAAACATAAAGAGGGCAAGTCGGTGTGTGCACACGTCTTAGGGATGAAGTCACACATTGATAGATTAAGAATGATGGGATCCGTTGTCGGTGAAGCGATGGCTGTTGATTGGGTTCTTCAGTCACTTCCTAACTCATATAGTGAGTTCGTAAGAGAGTACTATATGATGAACCGCGATGTGACCCTTATAGATCTCACCTATATGCTTATTGCTACTGAATCAGCAATGGTTTGGCGCAATAGAAAAGCAAAGTTGATTGGTGAATCTGCCTTCAAGACCTCTATGGATATAGACAATGGCAATGAAAGACATGCAATGATCAAAAAGTTTGATCATAAGAGAAAGGCGATGTCTGAGGTAGTTCCATGTGTTTTTCCAAAGGAGTCAATTTGCTTTTATTGCCAAGAGAAGGGGCATTGGAGACAAAGTTGCCCTATTTACCTAAGAGATCTAAGAGATGGGAGAGTCAAAAGTATGACTACGCTTTAGGTAAGAATCCACTATCTAACTCCATTAAGTTCCCATTCATTGATTCTTAATACATGATGTGATAAGATTGCATTTGAATGTTTTAAAGGATCGGTGAAAGGAAAGAAAGCTTGATAAGAGAGCAAGATGAATCTAATCACAAGTGATGGATCTCGATCTCATGGACTTGAAGATTGGATTTTGAGCTTAGATAGTTATGATAGAGTTGTTAGAAATTTTGTTACATAGTTTTCAATAGATTTTGCATTGTAAGGACAAATGTTTTTCCGCTGCTTTTAATAAATAAAATAAATTTTGGTTTGACTTATTTATTTGTTTACTTCCTTGCAATGAAATCGTTATGAAAATTGATGTTTGTATATTTCTACAACGAATGGATATGATTCTTAGTTATGTTATTTATGGAAATGTCGAGAATTTACCAAATAGGGAGAGTTTCTCATCGCCCAAGTTTCAATTGGACAGAAACTTGGAATCATGCAACTTGGTTGCATGATGAATGAGAAATTTCGTATTTGGAAATTGGACTAATTCATTGACAAAGTGTCAAGTAAAGGATTAGGAGATCGAGTACACAAAGTTGTGTGTTGATCAAGTTCACCATAAGAGTAACAAAGATATTCGTCATGATTTACTAAAGGCTTAGTAAATATGATTACACTTACAAGATTAAGTGTAATTTTGAATTGATTAAAGGGTTTAGATCAATAGCAAAACGAATAAGAAGAATCAAGTAGGCAGAAAGATAAGAGTTTCTCCATTCTAAGAAGAAGGGAGAGTAGCTTTTATGCTTTATGATAGGTCTTAATGATTAAGAACCATATCTCAATTGATCCTCTAATGAGTCTTGGTACAATTGTATGTCCAAGAAGAGGAATCAAAGATTGAAGAAATGGTCAAATCAAGAAGTCAATCATACTTCATTCCAAAACAAGTCTTAAAGTCAAGATTGTGACATTGAGTGAATAGTATTAAGAAGGTTTATAACATTCATCAATCGTGGAAAGTTGTGATGTCTTGGATAAGACAAAGACCAACTAAGACCATTTTATGAAGTGTTTTGATAAAAGCTACACTAACTCTTGAATATTTGGTTGTCAACAAATGTTTATTGACAAGAGAATCTTATATGTCAAGGAGTCAGTGGGAGTCTTAATGGTCTTGAAAGGTTTCAAGAACAAATCAAATAAACCTTATTGATCATCACTAGCACACGAGTTGAGGTTTACAACCTATTGTGAAGACATTATTTTGTTTCTGTGCCAATCCAATCGAGTTAATTATGCATGTGAGTCCTATGAGTTCTCATTTGAATGCATAAAAGGCAAGGACCTTGATCAATGGAAAGTACATTGATAGGAAAAGGTGAGCTACTTAACTACTTGGAAGACGTGGTGGGCAGCTGTGCTACCATAAGGCAAGAAATCAAGATTAAGAAAGTTCGATCCATATGAGTTTGAATTTGTCGTAAACTTTGGTTTTAACAAATTCACATGGATAGGAACACATACACCGTTTAAATCTAAGTGTCATAAGATTTCCTCCTTCATGAAAATGATTGTGAGAAAATGCTTTCACTAAGAAAGATTTTAAAAAGATGGTGGTTGTAAAATTGCATTCTCGAATTCGATCATGGTTACGGCATCCCTTTCCATAATTTGAATTGTGAGGTTTGGCAATTAGTCTTAATTGTTAAGACACACATATGAACTATCTAAGGCAAAGGTGTATAAGTTCAAGAAGCCTTGATAAAAGATTATCAAAGCACTAAGTATTAGAAACATGGACTTAAGGAATTCAATAGGTATTTTTTTTCTGAAAGTTAAGATGTTCATGAATACATGTCGAAGCTAGTGGGAGCATAAGTGTTATGTTTTATAATAATCATCATGATAGTGGGAGCATAAATGTTATGATTGTATGATTATTGAGGCAAGTATTGCATAGTTGGCAATATTAATTATAGAAAACAAGAGTCATACTTTGCAAAGTTGTAAGAGTTGAAAGGTTGTTTTGCTATAATTAAGGGAGAGAATATTATGCTTCATTTCAAATATAAAGGATTAGGTTGTGGAATGTTAATAAATTTAGTCAAAGGTACATAGTGTGTTCTTAAAATTTCGATTATGATTACGGCATTCCTCTTCACAATTCGAATTTTGAGAACATAGCAAATAAAACATTATGCGTCGTGTCCCATACGCTTCGAGTATAGGATCGATTGCAAATGCTTTAATTTTTTTGACCATTCTAAAATTTTCCAAATGTCTAGTGCATTTAGAGGAAAAAGGGACTAGAATCGGTTTTGACTAAAATAATTAAACAACTATCAAAGGACAATCCAAAGTTCGACGAGGATTGGTCGCTTGTGAGTAGTTGGAAGTATAGTATTGGAAATTATGGAAATGTTTCCATATTGGATGGACAATATCGACATCATTACAAATAGATAAGATTCTATTAAGAAATTAGTTGTCATATGGAAAATATGGAAGCGTGTCCATATTGGGAAGTAAACATTGAAAATCTATGTCTAGATTAGAAACCTTTATGCAAAAGGATGTTCAAAGGAATGTACTTTGAGTGAGAGACATCGTATCTAAGGAATTGTCTTGTAACAATCTCCGATAGAGGACTTTGTAATATCATTGGCAATAGTCTTTGTGACTTTGGTGCAATGACATTACGAAAGGATCGTTGCATAAAGTGTTAGAATCTAACATATTCTATAAGTAGCGAGAATTTGATATTCTTACACTTAAGAAAATGGATTTGGAGTTGTAAAATGAGAAGGATTGGAAACGTGTTCAATTTGTCTATTTCACAAAAGTAAGAACCATAGGTAAACATTGTGTGCATGCTAGGAGCATGGGACAAGTGTTGGAATTCAAGTAAGAAGTTGATTACCCGAAACGACAAATAATGAGTAATCGATATGGTGATAAATAAAACGTGTTTTGTTTATACTCAAAGGTTTGAGGCCATATAGGATTAGTATTATTCTTGTGTTTCACCTTGCATGTTTTGACTTCCAGAATAATCGAGTTTATTAAGAATAATCGAATTATTCAAACGGGCCACAGTTGTTCATATGTTGGAAGTAGATATGAATGAAGACTGTCGTGAATTGGTGTGTGGATTGTCTAAAAGAGTATTAGACATAAGCAAATGTTTGCTGCAACGTTCATGAGTGCTTATGAATATGATTTGAGCATTGGATTAAACCCACGCTCACTTGGATCACTATCTCGAGTGATTAGTGAGACGATAACATCTTATATTCTTGAAACCGAGATGTGGAAGTTGTATCTTGCTAATCGGTTGCACATTGACAATATGTAAACGCACTAGTAAATTGGTGTTATAAAACATATTGTTGTTTGTGATTTGGTTAGTGAGTGCAAGCAAGCATTGTATCAAAGTTTATTCGTTCCTTTTATCCAAAGTAGGATAGAAGCGATATCTTTTGGCCCCCTCGATGGTTTAGTGATGACATACGTAAATGCTCGGCCGGGTTAGGGCTAATTTGATTTGTTCAGTTAGTCTGTCGTCATAAATCGAAAATCGAGATATACTACAAAGAGAATGATTAGAAATCATATCTCATACGATATCTAGAATGGAGGAATATATGATCCCTTATCTAAGGACACGCGTATCTGATATGATCAGAGTTGACAGCGGCTTTGGAAAGCTAGGATTGCAGATCGGGATCTGAAGTCATACGCATAATAGTTGTTAGACTTATCCAAGTGGGAGACTGTTGGATTAGTGTCTAAGTCCATAACTATTTTGGTATGTACATGGTGCATGGTCCTTTTGGGTTGCCTTCACCAAAGCAACTTGATAGGATGATTTATGGAGAGTAAGGATTAAATATGATTTATTAATGTATTATGAGAATAATATATTAAAGGAGAAATCATATTGTTTAATTAATATTAATCAATAATTAATTGGTAATTAGTTTTGTGACTAAAAGAGATTAATTAAACTTAAGGGACTGGAATTGTAATTATAAGATAATTATGATTTGGGCCATGGATTGCCTTATATTAAGGGATGGACGAATTCTAATGGGAAACCCATAAGGAAATCGTCCATGGGCTTAATAAAAGGAGTCTATGGGTTGCTTAGGGCTTAAGCATCCAAATTAGGGTTTCCTTGTTAGATAACCCTAATAGCCCAACTATATAAAGACCCCTTAAGGCTCAAAAACGTGGCTAAGCTTCTTGTAAGGGTTTACACACGTTTTTGGCAGCCTCCAACCTCTCTCCTCTTCATCCTCTTGCTTATGGTGTTTGTGAACCATTAGAGGAGTGACACTTGTGACTCTAAGCCTTCCAAAGTCAATACAAGGAGGATTTGGGATTGTTATTGCTACATAACAATCAAGGTAACACTATAAACTTATTCTCATGTTAATATGATTATATGTATGCTAGAATTAGGGTTTATAGTCTTGGATTCAAAGCATGTACAATAGAGAAACCTAGATCCAAGCATTAGGGTTTGTATGAGCACATAGGATGTCTTATGACCAAAACCCATCATCTATACCACTTAAAGACAGGTTCACTGCCTTTGTGTGCTCAAATTATTAATAAAAAGTAGGGATAAAACTAGTTGAATTTACACACATCAAGTTTTTGGCGCCGTTGCCGGGGAACGGCTTTCAATTAATTTAGTTTATTTGATTATTCGTTATTTATTTTTAGTTAGTTTTTTATTTTATTTTTTTAGTTTTATTTTCGTTGATATCATTTCGCTTGTCGGGAAGGTTCTTGTTGTTATTTGCAGGAATTTGTGATCATACACATCGATTGGCTTTACCTTTTGCATGGGTTTCGTGATTGCAAGCGATTAGGGAATTCTTGACTTGTTTAGTCTACTATTTTGGTGATTTGTCCAACTCAATCCACGAGGCGTAGTATAGCAAGGCGTATCGAGGTGGTTAAGTGGAAGACTGAACTCTTCCTACTCTTGACTAGTTGGGTCAACTCTTGTTCTACTTATTAGTTAATGGTGCAAAGAAAACAAAGGAAATAGTCTGACAGGTCCCGAAAGTTTTTGTTTTCGCAAACCACCTCTTGCATGCAAGGGATTTAATCAACAATTGTAGTTTGATTTTGACGAAGACATGTGATCGTGATATCCTTTTTAGTTATTTTGGTTTTTTAGTTATTTTAGTGATTTTTTATTTTTATTTTTAGTTTGTTTAAAATTTGTTTTCCATGTTGATGCTCTTGATGTTTCAGATCTTTGCAGAACTTTTACCCTTCAGATGCTTTCAGAAATTTCAATAATTGGGGTCGAATGTTGATTTGTCACGAGAGAAAAAACCGTGTGAGGGTTTGTAGTTGACACTTGAGAGCCATGACTTTCAATAAGTGTGGGGTGCGCGTCAATATTTGGAGTGATTATTATTTCGAAGAGTGACGTTTCTAACTATAAATTGATTCCCATGGCATGGATGATCTGTTCCCACACCATGGAGTTTTATTTTGACGCGATGTAGAAGTATCATCCCGGCTGCCATGACATGGTTGACATTTTCCTATGTCGTGGGGGAGTTTTTCATCGCGAGAGGAGGCTGCTATTCTACATACCACGACGTGACCACCACTTACCACATCATGGCCATGCTATTATTCGCGATATGGATTTTTCCTCACTCGACGACACGACGTGGTTGACACTTTCCTACGTCATGGTCACTATACATTGCTTTAGTTTGCAATCGTTCGCACCATATTTCATAAGTCAATGTTCTTTTGTATTTTCCGGCACATTCAGAAGCAGCAGTTCCAATTTTCAGTTTTTCAGAAATATTTCAAGCAACCTGTAGCAGCCCCATTCGATCTCGCCACAACTACCCAGGGGAGTCTGTTCCTTTTTCTCCCTTTTAATGTTCTTAATTTGTTTTAGCATACAATGAGGGCATTGTATGAAATAAGTGTGGGGTAGGGGGTCGGTAAAAGTAAATTATAAAAATGAAATAATAGTTGGAAATTGCTAGATTTAGGGAAATTTAAAAATTTAAAAGAAAACTTGAAATAATAGTTTAATTTAGAAAAATCTAGTGATAATTTAAAATTTTGCTAATATTGTATGAGATGATCCGATGAGAACTCAAATGTTTAGTTGAGCCAATATACGTTATAGTGCATTTGTGGCTTACCTTATTTTAGTGAAATCATGGAACAAAAACATAACCCTGCTCGGTTTGAAGGATGCAATATGTTTAGCAGCCTAAACCTGAAATGTATCCAGGAAAGTTTTTATCATTAGCCAATAAAGGTTGAGATTGAGCGCCCCTGCTTAAGCATGTAGGGATTTGAGTGAAAAAAAAAAGTATATATATTGAGAAATACATGAAAAAAAGAATTACTAGAAAAAGTTATAGGAATTTTGGAGCAAATGAAGTGAAGATCTAAAGATCAAAATTCCAAGAAATCCAAAAAGTTGAAGATACCAAAAGTCAATACAAGTTGGTGAATTCGAAGATATCAAAGATCAAATTATCAAGAAAGTGAAGAATTCAAAGAATTCCATAGTGGTATCGAAAAGTTGTAATTCTAGAATATGTATACTTGGGTTGCTCAATTAAAAATACCTTGAGGGTAAAGAGATTTTCTGAGGATGGATTCGGAGGGTTGCATAAAATGAGCATAGTTCGGGGTGAGTGGGCGAATGTTTATGAGGATTGTGAGTATTTGAAGTATGGGGGGTTTTTAGGAAATTTTAGACACAAATCCATGCGTTGCGGTGTTGGCATAATGGCTGGGTTCGATTGGAGTTATTAATGTGATTTTAATATGTTTAAAATTTAGTTTTGCTTGGGGGCAAGCAAAAGTCAAGTGTGGGGTATTTTGATATGTGCATAATTAGTTAATTATTTAACATATATTCTTAGTTATTTTTGATTAATTATGTGAATAATGTGGACAAAAGGTACTTAAAATGTTGTGAATTGTGTTTTCAGTCCAAAAGATATGCTTGGAAGCAAAAAGGAGAAAAGGAAAGCAATTGAAGATTAAAGAGTGAAAGAATGAGTTCTACTCGGCGAGTAGATCGACCCTACTCGGCGAGTACACGAGGATATGCCAAAAGATAAATACGACTGCTGATTCAAGACGGATAAGCATGGACCTACTCGGCGAGTTGATTCTGCTACTCGCCGAGTACACCCTGTTTTGGGATATCTATAAAAGACGAATCCTTATCTCATAGGAAGGGACCCCTTGCGATTTTTGAAGGATTAGCTACGACTAAGAGTTTCAGAAGGCGCTAAGGAACCCTAAGCTTCAAGAGTTGGAAGAATTCAAGCAATTAGGTTAATTCTACCACTTAGACTTAGGAATTGAACATGTTTGCTTTAGTAAACTTTGTTTTCATGTTTGTTTCTACTGCAATTATGAGCTAAATTCATTTTTGTTTCTGTTTGGGGAATACCAAAGAACTCCTATGGTTTAATTATTAATTTTTGCTTAATTGACTATTGGTGATTTATTAAATTAAGTTTGTTAAAGAACCTTATGTATTAATCACTACTATTTTCTGTTAATTGAAAGGCAATTAGGTTGCATGAACATCACTTAATTGTTAACCTCATATGTCTATGTGAATGCTAAACCATATGCTTAGAAGTAATGATTATGAAACTAAGATTAATAAGAAAATAGGAAGATTAATGTGTGAGCTTGTTTGAGAAACCATCAACAAGAGGTTAATTGAATTAATAACTTAATTAACCATTACAAATCTTATTTAATCCAAATAATTAATCTAGGGAATTAATTAGTCTAAACACTTGATCAACGTTTAAATTAGTTAATTGTCTAAGGGTTAGGAGTAATGAATATGAACCTAACTATTATAATTGGTAACCAATAGCAATTAATCCACCTTAACTTAAATAACCATAGGAGTGAATTGGTTGAACCTAAATAGAAACATCTTTATCAAATTTGGTGAATAGTTGTTGCTTTAGTTAATTAGTTAATTTAGTTTGTCTAAGTTTCTAGTCTTGTAAAACTAGAGAAAAACCCTTTACTTTTATTATTTGTTTTAGTTAAAATTAGCTATTAGTTTAATTTCCCGTTCCCAGAGTTCGATACCTCACTTATCAATCTATACCACTTAAAGACAGGTTCACTGCCTTTGTGTGCTCAAATTATTAATAAAAAGTAGGGATAAAACTAGTTGAATTTACACACATCAATGCTTAGACAACTCTTGCATCTCGGGATGAGCCAACCGATATGATTCCTTAGCTATCGGAGCCGCACTAGGGACTAGGTCAATACTAAACTCGACCTATCTCTCTGGAGGTATCCCAAGAAAATCCTATGGAAATACAATCGGCTACTCTCACACTACCGGTATATCGTCCGTTATCATCTTACCCTTGTCCCGGGTATCCATAACATACGCAGCGCAACCCGTGCAACCGTGCTGAAGGTAGTGTCTCGCTCTTGCTGCTGAACACAGAGTTGGTCCACCCCGTGGCCTCTCACCCTGAATCACTAACCCTCCCCCACTAGGAGTCTGAACCCTCATAAGTTGTTGCTCGCAGTCGATCACTGCCCCATTGGGGCTCAACCAGTCTATACCAACTATAACCTTATTCCATCGTAGGGGAATAGGGACTAAATCCACTGGAAAACTCCTCATCAAACAATTGTAGTGTACAAACTCAGTGAACCCTCGCAACCCTAACGGTCCTGTAATTTGCCATCTCCACATCAAGTGGGCAATCTAGCTCCCCAGGATCCCTATGAATCACTAGTTGAGTGCGAGAAACACAAAAGATTAGGTGACACCCGAATCAAACGGTACAAAGGTTGATATACCATTCACTAATTAAGAATGCTCCTATAGAAAAATACATAAACATAAGCAAAAATCAATATAAATAAAGAGATAAAGAGAAGATACATACCTGTCACCACGTCAGGAGCTGCTCATGCCTCTTATTCTAACAACTGAAATGCCCTGCTCCCGGCCATAGGCGCCTCAGATCGGACCTAACGGCCGTTTGTAATCCTCAAAGTAGCAGGAGCGGGTGTTGTCACCTGCCCTGCTGCTGCTAAACTCTGGCACTAAGATTGCTTATGCTCCTTCTGATTGCACTGAAAGCAAAATGGGTCTAATACTGTCGTGGTGGTGGTAGTACCTGTACAATATCTACTCACATGCCCAGTCTGGGCACAAGTAAAGTAGCCTAAACTCCCTGCCTTGCACGTCCCATCATGCATCTTGCCGCATTTTCCATAACGGCTACGACCCTATTGGCTCCTAGGTCTGTGATCTGACACCTTGGGCTTTTTCCCGAAACTCCCTGTCTGAACCCCTCGGTTTTCCTCTTCCTCTTAATCTTTAAATCAAACTCTCTCTCTCTCTCTCTCTCTCTCTCTCTATCTCTCTCTCTCTCTCACCCTTGCAATCATGTCCTCCAGCGTCTTGCAGCTGGAGTGGCTCACAAACTGTCGGATATCACTCCGCAACATCTCATGATATCGGAACTTTTTCATCTCCTCGTCCACCCTCGTCCACCGCGTGCTATGAAACGAGAGGTGCCCTCTCCCTGAACATCGTGGTGTTCTCAGTCACTATCTTAGTCGTCTGCTGGAGATCTTGGAACTCCCTGAAAAGCTATTGCACCTTAATAATAAGTGAAAAATCGGCCCTGAACCTGGTTGAAAAGTCACTCCAAGTCATCGCGTATAGAATTGCGTCAACTCCAATGGATCGTCCGACCTCCTCCCACTAGTGACGTGCCCTATCCTTCAGAAGACAAGATGCAAGTTGAACCTTGTCCCCCTCGGGCATCTGCTGGTGCGGCGCCAACCATCTGGTACTCACAATGGGGTCCTAAGCCCCATGGTAATCAGGAGCTCCACAAGCTCTGAACTCTCGGAATGTTAGTGTGCGCGACCCCATCATGGCCGCCACCTCAGTGCAGAAGGCACTCAATCTCTCATCCAAAAAACTCTAAAATACCCTCATTGATCATGTTGAAGACCACGTGAGTCTGATCCAGGATACTGCGCGTGATCTCAGAGGAGATGAACTCCCTAGTATAGTCATCTAGCTTCCCATACTACCTTCCACATCTATTCGTACTTTCCTCAAGAACTTCCTTTACTTCACCAAGTCCCTCCTACTACTACCGCTTCACGCGCTGCTTTCATCCTAGGCTTTCCTTAGGGTAATCACCATTCCACTATCCGCCATCAGCTGCATAAGAAGTCCATGCTACCTCCCCTTACTAGCTTGTGAATACTATTACATATTACTAAGACTAGATAATTATTCGAATGAGAGGTCCTTCCCTATAACCGCTAGACTCAAACAAGAGTTGTGCAATAGAGCTAGACCTAACCTTCTGAAATTATTTAGTCCTCGCAATATGCAACTTAACATATTTGGTTACTATTTATTAAAAGATAACTAGAACTCCTAAAAGCACAAAGCAAGCAGCATTCGAGCATCAAGTAAACATAATCAAACATATCTTATTCAGGCCATCCCAAAATAATCTGTACTAGCATATAGTTCATAAAGCTAAGATACATATAGTAGGCATATAAGGCATCCTTCCTAGATCCTTATCCTTAATCTAGCATACAGTTCTCATAAAGTTGATACACATATAACAAGCACAGAAGGCATCCTTCCTAGATCCTTAGTCCAACTCTAGCATGTAGTTCTCATAACATAAACTTGTATGGGTAATTTGGGAGTACACACTTGAGCTCGACTGAGTGCATGCACCACACCCTTTTCTTTTTTTAAAATTATTTTCTCTTTTCAAAGTTCTTTTTATCAAAATGATTTTCTTTTTAAAAAAATTTTATACCAAGTCCTAAGTTTAAGTTCAGACACACTCGAGAGTGTGCCCAAATCCCTCAAACCAAGGCTCTGATACCAACTTGAAACATCCCAAAAATACGATCCAAAAATTCCATTGTAAATCATTTAAGAAAAACCATACTTTTTCAAACAACATAATAATAAAACCATAAGTATCAAAATATCATAAATCATGTATCTCAAAAATCTCATATCATCCATCAATGTATCAAAATCATATGTCAAAATATCATAGTGAATCCTCCCAGGCTGAAAGTTATGGTGTGTGCCATGCAGTCATCTCGAGCTCTTCCCCTTACTAGCGGAAGTACTTGAAACCAAAACTTAAAACTGTAAGCACGAAGCTTAGCGACTCTTACCAAACTACCACATACCACACACATAATCACATAATAACATACATTGGGCCTTTCCCACTACATCGGACCCCGCCCGACATCAGAAGAATCCGGCATCAGGCCTCGCCCGACATCGGACTGAAGTCTGGCATCGGGCCCAGCCCGGCATCGGACCGAAGTCTTGTATTCATATAACGTACCATCAAGCATATAACATAACCCCATAACATAATCATTTATACATTCCTCGGGCTTGCCCCGACATCGAACCAAAGTCCAAAATACATAACAAACACATGCAAGAAGCACAAAGACATCAAGCATACAAACATTCATTGGGCTTTCCACTACATCAAACCGAACTTCAAAAACATATCATCTACATCGGGCTAGCCCCGGCGTCGAACCCAAGTCCGGTATAAGCTAACATACATAAACTGGCCGACATTGGTGCCTTAGACTCGTTCCTACTAGAGAAACTCACCTCTCAAGCTGGCTACTGAAAATTTATTTGAGGGAATCTCTGATGGCTGCTCCAATGACTCCCCGACTATCATTATCACAATAAACACTTTGTCAAAAACTGAGAATCCTTCTAAGGGTAAAATAACCATTTTACCCCTGATCTAATTTAGACCATAACCTAGGCCTAATTCCTTCTAATCTTTCCAACTCACTATTGACCCACTAAAGGCCCACTAATGGCCCAATGTTCTAAATTTGGCCCAACTCCTCAAATGGGCCTTCTCTTAAGCCCAAACATGTCCTTGGTCCAATATCTAGCTTCTGATGGCCCATTTTAGCCCAACATCTGCTAATCCCAAAGATTGGTCCTAATCGAGGCCTAAATGTCGCAAAGCCTAAAATCTGAGAGTACGTTGTGCGTACTGGCGTGTACACCCAACGTACTACTCTGTTAAGCCATTATCTTCAAAACCGCTTATTTCCTTAACACACTAAGTCCAAATTATAGATCTGAGTCTAATAATCTGTCTTAACCCATAAAGTCGATTACTTGGTGGCTTGCAACCCACCAAGTGATACCAAACTTGGAGTATAGCAACTAACTTCCATGGAATGACTCCAAACTCATGCATGGTCATAAAAGGACCTTAAAGGTCGAGACTTTACTGTTTATGGGACATGAATATCACTGAGAGTGGCACCTATTGGCCTAGAAACGAACTTGAGTCATAAAGTTCCATTCTTGGAACTAAAAAGACCTCAAAACAACACTACACTAGATCTAAGTATTCAAAAAGAAAGTTGAAAGCTTTATACCTCCAATGAGTCCCAAAAGCTGATGTTATCCTGGATCTATGAGCTCAAGATACTCAAGTTCCTCTTCACTATCTTCTCCTTCCTTCTTTCAAGCTTCTAATCTCCCAACAAGCTTCACAAGGCGAAAACACACACAAGAATGAGAAAGGGAGGCTATCTAGGGGTTTTGAGAATGAGGGGCTAGTAAGGAGGCTAGGGTTTCTATCATAATGTGGTATTTATATCGCTTAAATCCTAAAAAATAGGGTTTGGAATCTACTCACGTACGCTGCACATACTTCTTAGTACGTTGCGCGTACATGCATGCGTCCCCCACATCCAATGCTTCTCTACGCCCCGCGTACCCCAAGGCTAAGCCCAACGTACGTCTTATGGGCGGCCCACTCACTAAAGGTCCACTCAGTTAGTCCTTTTATTAACACTTGGCCCAACAATTAAGTAAGAAATATTTAATAATTATTACCTCAAGTGACGGTCGTTACATGCCATCTTAATACTTAAGGTATGACTTTCTTTCATGTTTTGGTTGAAGCAAGCCATGTCATATGTTATATTGTGTATAAATAAACTTCTTAAGGCTTTACTTTTCATACTCTAATGCTTTATATATATATATATATATATATATATATATATATATATATATATATATATATATATATATATATTTCTACCACTAATGAAGCTTTAAAAGACAAATACTAATGGTCAATTTGAAATAGGGGCAATATGGTTTTTTTTTGTTAAAACACTTACAAGGAACTGTGAATTGGTATAAAACTGGTATCAACAAATTCTTCAATCCGACTTAACTAATAAAAGATGAAAATACCCTTGTTCGGTATTTGACGTATTTTTGTGGAAATCACATGTTAGAATGATAAGAGTTATTTCTTTTGTAGATGGAGGCATTCATATACCACCAAGGGCGGATCTTTATTAGGGCTAGGGGGCTGTGCCCCCCCCCCCCCTGTTCATCGATTTTTATACATATTATATTTCCGGCCCCCAAATAAAATGTTGAAGCTCCGCCCCTGTATACCACATACAAATTTTACCGGTTACGTATGGGTTTTTATGGGAAATTAAACAACCATCGGTTATAATTTTCAAGTGCTCTTAGTTGGTAATTTTCAATCTTGTGCTAGATGTTGGTTATAATATTGATCATATGCTATAAAGTAGTAGTTTTTTACCTACAAGTAGATGTTGGTGTTTGGTTTAATGACCCAAATTATTGGTGGAAGATATCTTAATGATGTAGGATTTGGGTTGATGTTGCAATAAGTATGTTAATACTTCAACTATTAAACCTTATTCACTAGTTGTTGGACATTAATATGAAGTACCTAACTATTTCATGTTTGGCCTCCAAATTAAACTAGCATTTGTTGAAATTAGGGACAACTTTTGGGATAAGTTTTGTAACACTTTCTACTGTTTGAAGTGTTTGAAGTTATTTTATGCTATTTTTGGGACTGCTTACAAATTGGTTGATGATACATTTCCATTAGTTTAGAAACTAATGTCTTTTTTCATTTTTCCCTTACGTAAGTTGGTCAAAAAATTTAATATATTGCCAGTTGTTAATTTCCTATAAAATTTTCTTTTAGCATACATATATTTTTTTTAATTTTAGTATTAACATAGACCATTAATGTATGCTGAAATAAATAAACACATTTTTAAATGATGTCCCTTGGCGACTTGGATCTTTGTCATGACTCCATGTGCTCAATCTTCCCTTTCTGTACACTAACAACACATCACCCCCTCAATCTTCCACTTTAAAAAGTAAATTCAAAACGGATAATAAATACTTGTATTTTGTTTATTTAATAGTTGTACATTTTTTCAAACAAGGACAATTATTTATAATCACATGATTTTCCTTTAGCATTAATATTAAAAAATGACTATATATTACTTATAGTTACATGTTTCCTTTAGCATTAATATTTTTTATTTTTAATTTTGACATATAAACAATTAAAGTATGACAATAAACTACTAAAAGTCGTTTATATTTTGATTTAGCATAACCATTTTTTTACTATTTGATGCATGTAATAACTAAAACTCTCATTATTAATTACTTATACCGGCAATTTTTATTATCATTAAAAAATATCATAAATTACTTAGATTGGAAGGTGTGGGAGGGAAGCTTCCCTTATTTTTTGTGGGTCATACCCTCATTTCCCTCACTTAAAACCCAATGAATGTATGGAAAGCCTTTCCCTCATTTTTTTTTTATTAAACAAAATTAAATTTTTTTATGATTTATACTTTTTAAATTATTACTAAACATAAAATTTAATTAAAAAAGGGAAAGAATATATATATATATATATATATATATATATATATATATATATATATATATATATATATATATATAAAAGTATAACTGTTTGGAATCAAAAAGAAAAAATAAATAAATAAATAAACAACCCAATCATGTGAAGAGAGAAAG
This sequence comes from Lactuca saligna, assembly GCF_052625555.1. Taxonomy (NCBI): domain Eukaryota; kingdom Viridiplantae; phylum Streptophyta; class Magnoliopsida; order Asterales; family Asteraceae; genus Lactuca; species Lactuca saligna. The sequence continues at coordinate 39,853,209 of NC_136422.1, forward strand.
TGCAGGACTCCCTCCCCCCACCTTTTTCCCGCACTCCTGGTGCGGTGTTTCTTCGTGCGGGATCGTTTCCCGCGGGACTCCCTCCCCCCACCTTTTTCCCGCACTCCTGGTGCGGTGTTTCTTCGTGCGGGATCGTTTCCCGCGGTTTCCCCGCTCGCCACTCCGTCCGGCCTTATAGTCACATTTTATTTCCTTTATCATTAGTATTCTTTACTTTTAATTTCACCACACATAAATAATTAAAGTGTGACATAAACTACTAAAAGCTATACATATTTTGTTTAGCATTACCATTGTTTACTATTAAACTCGCATAATAACTTAAACTTTAAAAAAAAATTACTTATAGCCACATGATGTTTTCTGTAGCATTAATATTGTTTACTTTTTGTTCCGACAAAAATAAGAAATTGAACTATGACCAAAAACTACTAGTAGTCATACATATTTTGTTTTACCATAATGATTGCTTACTATTAGATAAAAAAAATAATAACTTAAACTGTCACCATAAATAACTTATATTCACATGCTATTTCCTTTACTATTAGTATTGTTTACTTTTAGTTTCTACACATAAACAATTAAAGTGTTACCATAAACTACTAATAGTCTTACATATTTTGTTTAGCATGACGATTGTTTACTATTAGATGCACATAATAACTTAAGTTGTCTCCATAATCTCTCATAATCATATCTTATTATTATTATTATTATTATTATTATTATTATTATTCAACAATAACCATAAATTACTTACTGCCACTTGTTGCTTCCTTTAACATTAATATTGTTACTTGTTGACACATAAAAAATTACAGTGTGACCTTAAACTATTAACAATCATATGTTTTTTTGTTTTACCATAACCATTGTAAACTTTTAAACACATGTTTGAAATTTGTTTTATAAATAGTCCTTCTGAAACGTATCCTATAGGTCCGTATGTGAAATTTCTTACAATGATGGTCGGCATGTGTGAAATTCTTTTATAAATGGTCATTATGAATCACTTTGTTAGTTAAACACCATTAAGTTAATCCATCGATTCCTTAAATAACTAATATACCCCTCTTTGAGACACATTTTCTTTATATTTCAACTATTTTTCATCACCCACACTCTCTGATTTCTTTAACTCTTGTCGTCCCATTTGAAATTTTAGCTCCTCTACCTATCGGGAACATTAACCCCATCGGATACATTATCCTCATTGTTGAAGTAGGAAAACCGTCACCCATTCAGAAAATTTTCAACAAAAACAAAGAGGTTTTAAAGAGTCGAGTGGGTAGATATTTCGAATGAAGAAGTTATTTTCGGAGAATATTACTAAATGGAAAATACCATGGCAACTATATTATATATAAAGTTCATTATTTAGTACTGAACCCTATTATTAACAGTGATTTTACACCCCTTAATGATGTTGTCTCCGTCAAGAAAATTCAACAGATTCCTCAGATTTTGGTAAGTGTTTTTTCAAAGCCTTGCATTATCGATTGGTGATGGATGAGGAACAATATTAAGAGAAATAGTTGAACTTTTTGATATTTTTTCGGTATACAAATGAAGAAGCTATAAATTCATCAATATTGGGTTGATGATGAAAGAAAAAGCTCGACTGTTAAGGAGAGGAAGCACTCCCTCCACTACCCCGCAAATCTAATGAATAATATGCACCTTAACCTCGTGGACTTGTGAGCTTGGTTTGTGTAATGCTTAGATTTTGTAATGTTTTATTTAAGTATTATGTAGCTTGATTTAAATTTGTTTGGACATCTTTTATTGATGGACATACTAAGTTTTAATGAATGATTTGAAAATGTTGGTTTGTAATATTAAGTTTGGATACATCAAGATTATAGACTTAAGAAGATGAAGGGCATGAAATTTAATAAATAGTTGGGATAAATCAATATGATTAGAATTAAGTTTTAAGAACTCATATGATGTATTTGTGGTGTTGGTGAGAAATGGCGGTGATGGTCGGTATAGGTGTTTACTTATGGTGTGTGTGTGTGTGTGTCTATATATATATATATATATATATATATATATATATATATATATATATATATATATATATATATATATATATATATATATATATGGGAAAAGTGAATATACCCTTAAGGGTATATAAGCTTACGTACCCAAACTCATCATACTATATCGTTTTGTATCATATATATACACTGTAATTGTCCAATATTCTTATAATTCAACTTCTAACTTGATTATTTCCAATATTTTTATAAATTTCACATTTATCTTCTTCTTACATAATTTCATTTTAAACTATAATATATATAGTCTATAAAGTGTTCGGCAAAATGATGTGATGTAAAAGGAATATAATAGTGAAATTTTAAAATTTTTGAAAGTAAATCAAGTTAGGGGTTAAATTTCAAGAGCAGTATGATGAATATATCAAACAAAACGATGTATTATGGTTAGTTTGGGTACCTAATCTTTATATACCCTTAAGGGTATATTCACTTTTCCCTATATATATATATATATATATATATATATATATATATATATATATATATATATATATATATATATATATATATATATATATATATATATATATATATATATATATATATAGGGTTAGGTTCATTTGAGACCACCTATATTTTGTGAAACCGTGAGACGCATTTTTTTTATTTTTTATTTTTATTTATTTTTATTTATTTTAGTTAATTCATGTTCCAAAAATAATATTTAAAAAAAGAATTTTTTGATTTTTCCATTTATTTTGCATTTTAAAATTATTTTTAGAATATGTACAGTGTAATATTCTATTTAGAATATTTCACGTATTTTTCAAAAAAAAAATAGAATTTTTTTTATTTTATTTTTATTTTTTTTAGTTGATTCAAATTCCGAAAATAATATTTAAAAAAAGAATTTTTAAATTTTTCCATTTATTTTGCATTTTAAAATTATTTTTTTGGAATATGTCAGTGTAATATTCTATTTAGAATATTTCACGTATTTTTCAAAAAAAAACGGAATTTTTTTTTATTTTTTTATATATATTTTTTTATTTTTTTAGTTAATTCATGTTCCGAAAATAATATTTAAAAAAAGAATTTTTGGATTTTTCCATTTATTTTGCATTTTAAAATTATTTTTAGATTTGGTCTCACGGTCTCACAAAATTAAAATGGTCTCAAATAAACCTGAACCTCTATATATATATATATATATATATATATATATATATATATATATATATATATATATATATATATATATATATATGGGCGGAACACAAGCAATAGAAGAAGGGGGGCCAAATCCATATGTATATATATATATATATGTTACTATGAATCAATAGTTCATTACATATAACTATAATAATATAAATAATAAAAAGAAAGCAATTAAATTACACTTGAATAAAATGTTACCCTTCTAATAAAAGTTGGTACTGAAAACAAATTAGATAATGAAATACAAATGAAAAAGTGAAGTAAAAAATAAAAAGGTATAATAAAAAACAGATGAAGTCAATTGATTTGAGTTGTCATGCACTTTGATAGACTTAGACCTAGACATGAGTAATTTTACCATTTCTAAATATAACATTACAGTAACTTTAATATATATAAAAAATATAATAAACGTATAAGAGAAGTAATGGAAGGTCTAAAGCCTAATGTCATACCAACTCTAATCTGACATTGCATTAACTTTAATTTGAAATTGTGTATTCGTCAAAACATAGCCATACTAAAGAAAATAAATATAAATAACACAAATCTAATCCTCAAAAGCAAAAAAGAATATAACCACTAACGGAGAAGAATGCATACAGTCCCAACAACGGTGGTTGGGTGAAGCAAGGCGATAGAATAGGGCAAGATCACTACTCTCCGGCTGCTAGCATCACTTCTGCTGTGGAAGACGATGTTTCTCTTCTTCCTTGTATCTCGCTTAGTTTTCTTTTAAATTTTTGAAGATATTTCCTTCACTCATTGATCATTCGACAATAATGTTATCTTTATCTAATTTTTGCAACTTCTCTCCTCCTACTTTTCTTCCTATTTTATCTCTTTAATTGTAACTGATTGTTGTTTATGATTTTATTTTTTTGATATTTATGAGAGAGAATATATTTCTATTCTTAGATTAATGATTTTAAATTTAATCCACTGAGCCAACTGTAGTCTTTACCTAAAAATCATGAAGGCCAATATTATAACAACTAATTTTTTTTCTTTTGGTATTAGATCGCAAAAAAACAGGGGGGCCATGGCCCCTCCTAGCCACTAAAGGGATCCGCCCCCGTGTGTGTGTGTATATATATATATATATATATATATATATATATATATATATATATATATATATATATATATGGGTAAAGTGAATATACCTAACAACCTTATATAAGCTTAGGTACCTAACCACATCATACTACATAATTTTGTATCATATTTGCATTGTAATCACCTAAAATTCTTAAAATTCAACCTCATAACTCGTTTGCTTCCAAAATCTTTGGACATTCACCATTATCTTCCTTCAAATGACGTCTTTCTATCGGAGACCTCCTAGTGGGCTTCATATACTATCGTTACAAATCAAATGGTGTAGGAAGAATATAATGATGAATATATGAAAATCTTGGAAGTAAATCAAGTTAAGGATTGAAGTTTAAAAACCTTAGACGATTAGAATGGAAATATAATGCAAAACAATGTAGTATAATGTGGTTAGGTACCTAAGCTTATATAAGGTTGTTAGGTATATTCACATTACCCTATATATATATATATATATATATATATATATATATATATATATATATATATATATATATATATATATATATATATATATATATATATATACTTTGCCATGAAGGTGTATTAGTTAAAAAGGACCATTTATGCAAGGAATTTTAAACTTACGGACAACATAAAATAGCTTTTAGTAACTATTTTTGACCCAAATAACATAAATCACCTTCTATCCTCGACTAACTTAGGATCCAAAATATATTTAACCCGAAAAATATATTTAATTCCTAGATTTTCAAAAGAACGACATACCTCTTTTATTAGATTGGTTAATAAAGATAGTTATGAGGATGCGATCTTCGAGCAAAAATATTTATTTTCATAAGAAGTAGGAACCCATATCTTCTAGCCCATGAAATTCACCTTAAAAGATAAGTATGTTCCATAGATAAGCAATTTCAAAACATTTACAGAAAAAATGTTGAAAGCATCGGCAACCCATTTCGTTATCAATCAAAAATAAAGAGATGAGTGGGGTGGATCAACTCCAGTACATGCGTCAATTGCCAAATCCAAGACCATATTTGAGATTCGTTGCTCGTATAATAGTAACCTCTTACCGATTTCTTTTTTTATTTTTTTTATTAGTTTTATATTTTAACTACAATAAAAGTAAAAGTATTTAAGAGGTTACTTATGAAAAAATGATTTTGTTAGAGGATTCCTACCGGAATAATTTACTTTCCATCCAAATATTTTTTTATTTTATAGTGGTATAAAACCTTTAATAAACTAATAAGTTTTGTAACAAGCAGAACAAACATTCCCTAAAAATAATCGATCGAAATCTCAAAAAAAAAAAAAAAAAAATAATAATAATAATAATAATAATAATAATAATAAATGGAACATGAAAATTAAAAAGTTTGGTATGAATGGGTAACGCCTAATTTACTTCAACGACCAGCCTAAATGGTTCACCTCCTTCATTAAGATGTTGACTTGATATATATATATATATATATATATATATATATATATATATATATATATATATATATATATATATATATATATATATATATATATATATATATATATATATATATATATATATATGAAGTGGTTCAAATAAAAACTAAAAAATATTAAAATCTTAAGAATTTTTTTTTTTTTTTTTTGGTTTTCATTAAGAGCATTTTACCTATCATTTCTATGGTAATATTTTTTTAGCATATACTATTTTATTTTTGCAGTCAAATATATAAAATTTAGTTAAAAAATAAAATTATGCTTTGAAAAATTCACTTGTTTTTCTAAATTGTATTTTTTTAAATATCATTTATGAGACATATTCACAGTTTAATAAACGTATAAATTCACTAATACCTTATTTAAAATTTTCCTACATACATTCATTCATATTTTAATACAAAATTTCTATAAAATATACAGCTTAATAAAGTCTTTTCTTAGTTTAATACATAAAATCACAATATAATACAATCCATTATATATTAATTCAAATATTCAAATAAATCAAACTCAAACTCTAACATCATCATCACCAACTACCACATGCAACTACCAACCACATGTGTCACTGTCGAAGTCATTCATCCTTTAAAATCTGATCTGTATATAAAATAATGGTTTCACATTTTAAATATTATATTCACAATTTAATAAACTAATTAATTCACTAATTCATAGTTTATTGAAAAATAGTTATAAAACTAATACATTTTCTTACATATTTATACAACATAAAAAATATATATATTCACATCAAAATTAATACAGTCATATACAAATCATTCACATTTTAACACAAAGTTCATTATAAACTACAGCTTAGTACAGTCATTTCATATTTTAATAGAATCATTTCACAATTTAGTACACAAAATTAAGATTAATAGAGTAAATTCATTGTTTAGTATACAAAAATTGTATATTCAAAGCGATTCACAATATAAAGCTTATATTTAAACATTTAGATATGGAGGTGAACATTTTCTTTCAAAGTTTATTACACAAGATTCATAGTTTAAATTATTCAAAATTTGAGAAAAATCATGTATGTGTACGATGCTTCTTTCATCTCATATTTCAAAAGCAAACACAAAATTAATAAAAAAATCACAGCTTAATACGGTGAATTCACAACTTATCCAGTGAATTCACAATTTAATACACAAAAACCACAGCTTAATAAATAAAATTCACAGCTTAATACAATAAATTTACTGTTTCATATCATATTTCAGATACTCATTCATAGTTTAATATAGCAGTTCAGACACTCATTCACAGTTTAATATTGCAACCCAAGTACTCATTAATACTTTAAAGACATACTGTGATATCCCCAATTTCACGGCCAGAAAAGACCGAATTGTTTATGCTTTGTTTTATAAAATCAGAGTAATCTTTTGATTAAAAGAGTTGCGGAATTTGTTCCCAAAATAAAATATGATAAAATTTATCAAAACATTTCTCAAAGAGAATGTATTTTCATTAAATAATAAAACCTTGGGATGTCATGTTCGATACAAACCAAAAGCATAAACAATATAAAATAGACCTTACAATAATTATTCAACTATTGATCTATAATCCAAAATTTCTCGTCAAGCCTACCAACTTATACCCTTGTGCCATTACCTGTAATGAAAAGAAAACTGAGTGGGTCAGGCTTGGGAGCCTGGTGAGCATATAGGGTTTTCAACCCACAATAATAAAATTATTATATGTAATCAGCAAACAATCAACCCAATTACTCATCCCCATTATCTCCTTAAGGTTTTACCCTAAGAACCAACTATCCTTCATTCATTTATGCGTAAGGGATTTGGCACGAATTCCATTGCTGCCAAAGCTTATTTATCACGTACTAAATCCATAGTTATCTGGCGCTAACTCCATAGTCACCAAGGTTCACTTAACAAGCACTAACTCCATAGTCGCCAAGGTTTACTCAACAAGCGCTAACTCCATAGTCGCCAAAGTTTACTCAACGTGCGCTAACTCCATAGTCGCCAAGGTTTACTCAACGTGCGCTAACTCCATAGTCGCCAAGGTTTACTCAACGTGCGCTAACTCCATAGTCACCAACTATTCCATCTACCTATGTTCTACCCAACAATTTTGTAGATATAAATACTTACACAGTTTAAATCATTTAACCCCTGTATAAAACTCCAATTTCCATGCCCATCTCAAATAGACAAACAACATATAAACACATAGCACGTATCTCCTAGCAAATACGTCATATTTATGTGTTAGGAGAAAGTAACTACACACTCACACATATAAACAACAATAAACTTAATACACTCAAACCATACTTGTATTATTATTGCGTTTATGAAAGGTAGTATACACTCACTTGATCAGAAGATGATCGGACAGCACTACGACTTGCAGAAGTAGTATTCTTCGGTAGATCTGGAAGATCTCCACAAAAATCGAACTTCTCGCGGGCAGAGCTTCGGTTCGGGAACCGCACTTCTCGGGATCTTCAGGATCTCGGGACTTGCTTCGGGGCTCAAGAATAATACCAGGGCTTCGGGGTATTTCTGGCACGCAAATCAAGGCAAAACGGGAGAGAGAATAGAGAAAATGAACAAAAGAACCGGCTGCCCTCGCATCCTCTTTATAGGAGGCTGGAGCCTCGGAGTACGCGGGGCGTACGCGTCCGAATTCGTCACTGCATGCGTCATCCGAAGAACTCGAGTGCGAAGGTCTTCATGCTTCGCTGTACGCGGGGCGTACTTTGGATCGGACCGCTGACTCCTCCTCGGATAATGCCGGGGTTTAATAATTAATTTTAATTATTAATTATTTAATAAACTTCGGAAATTCATATCTCCTTCATACGAACTCCGTTTTCGACGTTCTTTATATCCACGCGAAGGTGAGACCATGCTCTACAACTTTCGTTTAGATTCCGTCGGCTAATTTTGACTTTTATTTTTATTATTTATTTTTAATAGGTCGGGACAGAAAATCTCGTTATAAATTCATAACTTCTTCGTCCGACGTCCGTTCTTGCCCAACTTTTTGTCGTTTCGCTACTAAAAACGAGATCTTCGATTCTTGTTTAGATCGCTAAGGCTAAATATCACTCTAACGTAAATTCACTTTTTACATCATTCAGCGTTGTGTCGTTTCTGTCGCGGAACTTTAACAAGTCGTAACTTCTTCGTTATAACTCGGATTTTGGCGTTCTTTATATGCACGGAAACCTTGTAACATATACTACAACTTAGTTAGGATTATTCATCCTAAATCATCTTCTATCAAAAAGTCATTTTTGACGCTTATTGTCTCTAAATTGACTAGCCCTGATCTACGGGCGTTACAGTTATCTCCCCCTTAGGATGATTACGTCCCGGAATCATCAACGAAATAGGATTCGTATACTGACTCCATAAGTTATCTCTCCATTCTAAGTAATAACCTTGATGCTGAACCCTGCATCTGCTCTTCGTACTACGTTGGACTTTATATCGACATCTTTAAGTTACAAAATAAATCCTTATTGTGGACTCCTTCTTCTTCTAAGGATAAATACATTCATTTATCTATTGTAACTAACCGATGGGTCGTGCCCCGATGATCTCTCATCGCGGTCGGACTCAATTAATATGACCACTAGGGTCGGAATAACCATCATCCTACTAGTCATTACCAAAACAAGGGAAATGACAAACTTGAATAAAATGAAATCAATTACTAGTTTCTTGATAACCTTGTGACTTCCCCTGATCCAAGCGTGAGTCATGTGCTTCCGGTAGTATAGATTTCTACTACCATTCACACCTACTCATACTCGTCCCAAGTATTGTCTCGCAGTTAACCAAGTCACCATACATAAATCATATAATCATTCAACACATCAGATAACAAAACCAGGGTTTATATTAAATCTTGAAACTATTACACAAAAGTTCAAGTTCACCCTATACTATGCCTCTAACAGGCTATGCTTCCTGATACAGACTATATATATTAATATGAAGTCTTCATCTTTTAATCCTCCCATCCCTTTCTGCTTCGTTGAGGAACATGTTAAATGCCCTTGGCTGTGGAGGCATGTTTTTCTGTGGGCAGTCTTTAGAAATATAACCTTCTTCGTTACACCTATAGCACACTTTCTTGATAGGTGCGCACTTGTTGGCGTAGTGCCCTGTCTTCCCACATTTGTAGCAAGTCATCTCCTCGCTACATTTCCCGAAGTGTTTCTTCTTACACTTCTCACACCACTTAGCTTCATCTCTTCCCCCAGACTTCGAGAATTTACTTTCTTTGTCGATTATTGAAGATCCTTCACGCTTCCTTTTCTCTCCAACTTCAGCTCTTTCCAGACCCTTTTCTTTTATTTGGGTCTCAACATTCTTGGCTGCCCAGATGGCGGCTTTCAGAGTGGTTGCTTGTTTGACTATCGGACCAAAGTCCGCTGGTAATCCATTGGCAAACTTGTTGACCTTGGAAAGCTCAGTTGGAATTAGGTGTGGAATAAGCTTCATCTTCTCCGTAAAGCTCGTAGCGTATTCAGTAACGCTTAATTTTCCTTTCTTCAGATTCTGGAACTCATTGTTGATTTCCAGAAGATCTTGCTCAGAGCAGTATTGCAATTTTAGTTGCACCATGAATTCTTCCCAAGACATCTTGCTAGCTTCCCCCTTGGGCATCGAACCAGCCAGTAACTTCCACCATCTCAGTAATCCAGATTTTAACAGAGGGATTGCAAGAGCGGTCTTCTGTCTGTTGCTACACTCGCAACTTTCAAACATTGTCTCCATCTCGGAGATCCAGTCCATGACTTGCACCAGTGTCGGGCTCCCAGAAAGACATGGTATTTTTGGATGCCATGAAATCCTTGTACTTGCATCCACGTCCATCATTTCCTCTATCCTGGTTGTTTTGGCGAACTATTGGTGGGTTGGCTTGACCAACGGTCCCATTGTAGTTTCCTCCTTCAGACTGCCCTCCATTTACTTCGGGCTCTTCAACTTGAATTGACCATTCCTCGCGATTCTGCCTGATCAGACGTCTGGTTTCTTCCATCTGATTATTCAACATTGCCTGGATCATCACTTGAACTCCGTCCATTGTCATTAGTTCAGGCACTGCTGCTACAACATGTATTTGTTCAATTACTGGTATTTGATTCCTGTTTTCATCAGCATTTCCAACTCCACTCCTCGTTCTCACCATTTTTGATCTATACACCGAATAAGGTGAAATTAGATCCTTAGTCACGATAGATATTCAAATCATCCTTATCACTCCGAAACGTTTACATGTTAGTTTTAATATCGTAGACGCACGCTTAGAATCCTAAACACATAAGGTTTCCAGATCCGGTCGGCAACCGACCATAGATCCGAACAATTAACATCATATATGGCAAACATATAACAATTAGCACATAATAGCATTTTAGGCAATTTTCCTAAAATAAAATAGTGCCTGTGTCAATTTTGGTGTACTACCTAAAATATAATGGACACACTCAACTCACAATCATTGCTTAGCATTCTAAATTTAAGTCTAGAAATAAATCCATATTCCTAGTTCGCTTAAACTAATGCTCTGATACCAACTGTGACATCCCCAATTTCACAGCCAGAAAAGACCGAATTGTTTATGCTTTGTTTTATAAAATCAGAGTAATCTTTTGATTAAAAGAGTTGCGGAATTTGTTCCCAAAATAAAATATGATAAAATTTATCAAAACATTTCTCAAAGAGAATGTATTTTCATTAAATAATAAAACCTTGGGATGTCATGTTCGATACAGACCAAAAGCATAAACAATATAAAATAGACCTTACAATAATTATTCAACTACTGATCTATAATCCAAAATTTCTCGTCAAGTTCACCAACTTATACCCTTGTGCCATTACCTGTAATGAAAAGAAAACTGAGTGGGTCAGGCTTGGGAGCCTGGTGAGCATATAGGGTTTTCAACCCACAATAATAAAATTATTATATGTAATCAGCAAACAATCAACACAATTACTCATCCCCATTATCTCCTTAAGGTTTTACCCTAAGAACCAACTATCCTTCATTCATTTATGCGTAAGGGATTTGGCACGAATTCCATTGCTGCCAAAGCTTATTTATCACGTACTAAATCCATAGTTATCTGGCGCTAACTCCATAGTCACCAAGGTTCACTTAACAAGCACTAACTCCATAGTCGCCAAGGTTTACTCAACAAGCGCTAACTCCATAGTCGCCAAAGTTTACTCAACGTGCGCTAACTCCATAGTCGCCAAGGTTTACTCAACGTGCGCTAACTCCATAGTCGCCAAGGTTTACTCAACGTGCGCTAACTCCATAGTCACCAACTATTCCATCTACCTATGTTCTACCCAACAATTTTGTAGATATAAATACTTACACAATTTAAATCATTTAACCCCTGTATAAAACTCCAATTTCCATGCCCATCTCAAATAGACAAATAACATATAAACACATAGCACGTATCTCCTAGCAAATACATCATATTTATGTGTTAGGAGAAAGTAACTACACACTCACACATATAAACAACAATAAACTTAATACACTCAAACCATACTTGTATTATTATTGCGTTTATGAAAGGTAGTATACACTCACTTGATCAGAAGATGATCGGACAGCACTACGACTTACAGAAGTAGTATTCTTCGGTAGATCTGGAAGATCTCCACAAAAATCGAACTTCTCGCGGGCAGAGCTTCGGCTTGGAACCGCACTTCTCGGGATCTTCAGGATCTCGGGACTTGCTTCGGGGCTCAAGAATAATACCAGGGCTTCGGGGTATTTCTGGCACGCAAATCAAGGCAAAACGGGAGAGAGAATAGAGAAAATGAACAAAAGAACCGGCTGCCCTCGCATCCTCTTTATAGGAGGCTGGAGCCTCGGAGTACGCGGGGCGTACGCGTCCGAATTCGTCACTGCATGCGTCATCCGAAGAACTCGAGTGCGAAGGTCTTCATGCTTCGCTGTACGCGGGGCGTACTTCGGATCGGACCGCTGACTCCTCCTCGGATAATGCCGGGGTTTAATAATTAATTTTAATTATTAATTATTTAATAAACTTCGGAAATTCATATCTCCTTCATACGAACTCCGTTTTCGACGTTCTTTATATCCACGCGAAGGTGAGACCATGCTCTACAACTTTTGTTTAGATTCCGTCGGCTAATTTTGACTTTTATTTTTATTATTTATTTTTAATAGGTCGGGACAGAAAATCTCATTATAAATTCATAACTTCTTCGTCCGACGTCCGTTCTTGCCCAACTTTTTGTCGTTTCGCTACTAAAAACGAGATATTCGATTCTTGTTTAGATCGCTAAGGCTAAATATCACTCTAACGTAAATTCACTTTTTACATCATTCAGCGTTGTGTCGTTTCTGTCGCGAAACTTTAACAAGTCGTAACTTCTTCGTTATAACTCGGATTTTGGCGTTCTTTATATGCACGGAAACCTTGTAACATATACTACAACTTAGTTAGGATTATTCATCTTAAATAATCTTCTATCAAAAAGTCATTTTTGATGTTTATTGTCTCTAAATTGACTAGCCATGATCTACGGGCGTTACACATACTAATCCGCTAAGCCATTTCATTAAACACATTGTGTACCAAAATTTAAGGTTATATAGTGTTTCGTGGTTAATTTCCACATAATTAATCTCACATTAAAAGTTCATTTTATATATATATATATATATATATATGAAAATGATCCTTAAATTACAGATTATATTATTTAAAAGGCTATATACTAGTTTATTGTTAAATATCACATAATTAAATCTCACATTAAGTTCATTTACTATATATATATATATATATATATATATATATATATATATATATATATATATATATATTAACATGGAATTGATAGCTTGTATTATTTAATGTGTATAATGTTTCTTTCATCTCATATCTCATAAGCAAACATAAAATTTATCAAAACTTTATAGATTAGTACAGTTAGTTCACAACTTAATATAATTAAATCACAACTTCATATAAAAAAAAAATCATATCTTAATACAATAAATTTACAGTTTAATGTTATAATTCACAATTTTATGAGTTTAATGTTATAATTCACAATTTTATGAGTTTAATGTCATATTTCAGATACTCATTAACATTTTAATATAGCAGTTCATACACCCATTCACAATTTAATATAACAGTTTAAATACTCATTCACAGTTTAATATTTTTATCATTAAATATCTCATAATCAATATCACATTAAGTTCATTATATATATATATATATATATATATATATATATATATATATATATATATATATATATATATATATATATAAAAGTAGAAAACTGATTATTAAATTATGGCTTTTGTATTATTTAAAAGGTCATTCATTTTATATTTGTGTTAATTAATAATATTTCCAAGCTATTTGATTTGTACATAAGTTTAATAGTCTATAAAAATCTAATAATTGTTTATATGA
>NC_136422.1:41852500-41935000 GCF_052625555.1 Lactuca saligna
ACCAAAACAACAACTCTCGTTGTGTCGTCGAGCATGTTAATCATCGAAATATTTGGGATCTACCATCCGATAATGCTCGTGTCTAAAATGCTTACAATGAATCTGTCCAAGATGTCGACAATGTGGAGGCCGAAAATGTTGACATAGTTCAAAACAACTCTTCATCTAGAGCTCGACTTTTTATCGACTTCTCACAATGGTTTCAGAACAATGTTGATGTAGCTCAAAATAATGATGATTATGACGATGAAGAAGAGACTGAAGTACCTCCGCCAATGGGTAGAATCGATAATGTTTCCGATGAAGAGACTGATTATGATGATGGCGATTATGATTATGATACCGATGAAGAAGACATTGAAGTATATGATGAAGATTTTGATTAAAAAATCAATTTTTTTGTAATAGAAACTTTATTTGAAATGTACCTTTAATTCATATTGTTTGTCTAACTTTTATTTATGTTGTTGGTCTATATTGTATATCTTACAATTTCGCAGGGTAACTAACTTTTATTCATATTGTATTTCTATATTGTACATCTTGTAATTTACAGATTGCAGATGAGGTTTACTTGGGCGCTACTCTTGGCCATGATGGCCGATGTTATGGGGCTTGGACATGTAAGTGATAGAGCCGGGGATCCACCACCTCCAGTAGGCTTTGGTCTTGGTCAACACGAACAAGATGGTGAGTTCTTTTATGATATATTTATTAACTATTTTTATTATTTTATAATAAGTTATCATGACTAATATTTTTAATTTTATTTTTTTAGCCGAGCTTCCAAAAAAAGAAGGGGCATGTCAAAAAATATCGAGTTGGGAAAGTTGATACCGACAAATGAGGGAAAGCCCGTGGATTTGGATTTCGACAGGGAGATCACATGTTCCCCTGTCGGGAAGCGTGGTAATTGGTTCACACATGAAATTGGGAGGTATTTGTGGAACAATGTCCCTTTCAACATATCTGGTTGGGACAATGTTTCTCCCGCCTTAAGGAACGCAGCAGTTGTACATCTAAAGGTAACTTGGATACAATTTTAAATTTAGTTGTGATTGTTATTCAATTAACTAAATTTTTTGTGTCTGCAGAATAAATTTGATTTGGATAAGGTTAACATGGATCCAGAGGGTACTCAGTTGTTGCGGAGCATTGATTCGAGTCTTGCAAAAGTTTATAGAGGCCAAAAAAGTAAAGCTCATTCTTATTTTAAGGAAATCGGGGGCCCTGCAGATATCCCAGCTGCATTAAACAACCCCCTATTTGTATGTCACATGAAAATTTGGCGAAGGCAGTCAGACATTTTCAAACGCCATAATTTTTAAGGCATTCGACGTCAAATAAAGAATGTCGTGCAAAACAAGTAGTGTAAATAGAGGGGAGTCGAGCTCATACAGCCATACATGTTTCAAAGAAGCAAGTTATGATATATTTAAATATTTATTTAAATTATAAGTAATCTAATTTCTAATGTTAAATAGGATATTAGTCAAATCAAAGTTTTTCGTAAGGCTAATTCCAATCGCCAAGGTGTATTTTATAGTCCTGCAGTCGAGCAACAATACGTAAGTGGTTAATTTGTATTTTTCATATAAGTTTTTATATCTTCAAATGTATTTAGTGATCTAATTTTTAAGATTTTTATTATTTTTTAAAAATACATAATGCTTTATTCGAGGAGATAAATCAACGAACCCAAGTTACTTCTGAGGCTAGCGGTCTAGCACCAACTAATATAAAAGATTGTTTTGAAAGAATATTGGGTGTTCGACGCGGACATATCAGAGCATTCGGTGTAAACCCCCTACCATTGTGTTCATGTACGATCAGGAACAACCAATGACACAAGAACAACCACAATCACAGGTAATTGTTACTAAATGCTATAATGGAAAGTAGATGTATGTTTAAGTGTATTTGATATGTTGATATTTTGATTTTTTGTAGAATTGTATAATTAATTATAATGTTATTCTGATATATTGTTAATATATTTTGTTTTCGTTATAGTTGGACATGTTGTAAAGAATACTACAGATTCCGGCCTGTTCTGCAGCATTGGAATAGTGGTTTCGCTCATTGCCACCACCAAATAATGAAGGAAATGATGATGAGGACGAGTAGTTACTTTAGGATTTTATGAAATGTTTTGTAGTTTGGAAGAATACTTAATGTGGTATAGATTAATATTTTGGATGGATTGTATATGTATTAATATTTCTATAAAAAGTTATCGCATTTTTCAAATATTATATGGATTAATATTTGAATTGATTATAAATTTAATGTTAAATAAATAAATTTAAAAAAAAAATAAAAAGAGTATTACCGGCGACATATTTTGTGGCGACATGTACTTATTAGCGGCGACAATGTATTAGCGGTGACGCGTAGCATTAGCGGTGACACGTAGTATTAGCGACGACTGGAAGTATTAGCGGCGACAAGAAGCGTATTAGCGATGAAGCTATACCGGTGACGTTGTTGCCCAATCTTCTTGTAGTGATATTGAGTAGGTTTTAAATTGATATCCATCATCCAACTACTTGGTGTGTACATATATATACTCCATGATTCCCTTCGTTAAGTTCATATGGGAAATTCTTCGGTGTCCAACTACGGTCATGATTTGAAAACTATATGTGATCAACTTGCAGTTATTGGTCTTGACAAAATACGTTGTGTGCCTTTTTCAAGACCTTCTGTATAACACAACCGGTTATAAAACCACATCCCTCTTTCTATGATATTCTCTCTCAAGCAGAAAGTCATGAATTGTTTTTTGGTTCACGGTTTGTTTCTTCCACACGTGGCGTTTTCAGCACAACTACATCAACCTTCTCCTGAACACACTTCCCACGGCTCGTGTAATTCTTCTTGTGATCGTGGAAGATCCTCAAATCGGGGTGCGTACACAAATGGTCATGGCAGATGTCGCCATACCAGACTGCCAACTTTATTGCAGGGATAGACATTCTGCCATTCGATATCCAAACCTTTCCTCGTTTCTTAGCGCACATCATCACTTGATAATGTCATGCCACTAACAACTCTTCTGACCAGTATGTCGAGTTCATAATTTCTATTCACAGGACAACTATTTATAATCTCATTGTTTCCACACCTTATTCTGGTAACGAAAATGCTCTTTATATTTTATACGTTAAATTATTTTTAAGGATTTACAATTGCTCGATGTCCTAGTTGTTCCTCACAAAATTTACTTTTAATTAGCAAACACACAAAAAAAGACATTGTTGACTCCAAGGATTCGATGAATGTATAAATCTAGATTCACAATTAAAGATATGATTTGGCGTAATATTGGACGCTCAATGGATGATATGATGCATCATCAGATTGATGAGATTTCATGGCATGATTTTGATCAAAGATATCCAGAGTTTGCTAAAAAAACCAGAAATGTTGTTTTTGGCTGTTGATGGCTTTAATCCATTCCAAAACTTCAATAGAACTTATAGTGCTTGGCCGATTAGATTTTGATGGTTTTTCTAGGTTATAAAAGTTTTATATGTGGCGGAAAAACACTTACACCCTTAAAGTTCACATGCAACCTAGAAAAGATCTATGTTTTCTCTATTGATAGCAATTAACTATGAATATAAAGAAACCGTTGGAGAAAGGCTATGAAATCAAAATTCACATCAAATTAGGGTTACATTATTATTATTATTATTATTATTATTATTATTATTATTATTATTATTATTATTATTATTATCAAAGTAGAATCATTCTTCAAAATCTTGGAAAGCTAGCACGAAAGGAATGGACGTCTCTAATGAATTGTACCCAAAACCCTAGTAGCAAGAACACTTGAGGAGAGAGGAAGCTAGAGCAAAATTTCGGCTCTGTGAAGGCAAGAAGGAGTGGAAAAAAATAATAACAGCTAGCGAGAGGTTTATACAGTTGCATGAAACTTGAGGCCAAAGGTAAGGATTTTAGGATAAGGCCCGAATTGATTAATAAAATAATCAAGCTACCTTAGGTCCTTATCCTAGGCCTTATGAACAAAAATTCTAGGTTATTCCTAGCCAAATTTCATTCACCTCCTCTAACATCCAGATTTCCATTTATTTTATTTTAATTATTTAATTTCGAGGATCATTGATCTACTCGACGAGTTGGCGCTATAACTCGCCGAGTAGAAGCGAGTATGACCACGTGAGTTTAATGATCAACTCGACGAGTCCGAGAGTAAACTCGCCGAGTAGGCTCTGGAATGAGAAACCCTAAATCCCTGGGTTTGGGACCTATTTAAAGGCACTTATAGCCTCCTATTACGCCCACACTTCACAGAGAGAAACCCTAAACTTACCCCTTCGTTGTGTAGCAAGAGAGAGACCAAATTGATCATTCTTGAGTTTTTTGAAGGAAGATTTAAAGAGAATTGTGGATCTTATCAAGGAGAGGTAATGAATTTAGTGTTCTTATATCATTAGTATCTGTTTAGAGGTAAAAAGCTCTCACCATGGCCACATATTTTGTTAGATCTCTTTTGTGGGGGATTTTTAGGGTTTTCTTCCCATCATCTTGTGTCCTTGCATTATTTGAGCATGGTTTGAGGTTAGAGCCTCAGATCTGGACTATAAGAGGCCTTGAGAGTCTAAAGATCCAAGCTTTATTGGGCTAGGGGCAGGCTCATGAGCATCTAACCTTCCTTTGGAGCTTGTAATGACATTATGGAGAAAATATGGCATGCATGAACGTAAAGATCGAAACTTTACGTGACAATCGACCGTATGGAGCCTAGATGTAGTAGTTGGAGTGATAGATCTGCCCTAAAACGTTTGAATGGGAGTATAGACTGAATGAACTCACCGAGTCCATGAGCTAACTAGACGAGTCGCTTAGGGTTTATATTCTGATAAGTATGAGCATGATGTAACTCGTCGAGCTAGCGGCTCAATTCGACGAGTAGAGTTGGTTTTCATAAGGCCTATGAGGGAACTAATGGACTCGACGAGTCCTCCTGATGCACTCGTCGAGTTGGGTCAACATGGACCGTTAACTAAAGTTTGACTTCGGTTGACTCTTAGAGTTTTGACCAAATGTGAGTAACTGAGATCTTAGAGGGGTAAAATGGTCTTTTACCCTTACCAAGAGTTAAAAGGGATTAATATGAATTTATTAGAATTGTGATCTAATTAGAGATAATCACCACATGTATGAGGCGGAGGCTAGATCGGTGATCCATGTACGAGGTGTATTAGCTTGTTTGCTTCGAGGTCAGTCTTCTCACTATACATTACCTAGAGTGGTA
This sequence comes from Lactuca saligna, assembly GCF_052625555.1. NCBI lineage: Eukaryota > Viridiplantae > Streptophyta > Magnoliopsida > Asterales > Asteraceae > Lactuca > Lactuca saligna. Next base: position 41,857,788 of record NC_136422.1, read on the forward strand.
TTTATGTGTTACCAGAGGGTCATATGTGCGTACTTGAGTTATGCATTTTGTTGTGTGATATTTATGCTATATTATGTGATACTTAGACTGGACCGGAGGGTCCAACGAACTATGAGACCGGAGGACCCTCACTTAGACCGGACCAGAGGGTCCAACAAGCTGTGGGACTGGAGGGTCCCACTAAGACACATTGACTAGAGGGTCTTCCAGAGCTATAGCCTCGAGTGGCTAATTATTTGTGCGTGATATTTTGGGGAACTCGCTAAGCTTTATGCTTACCATGTTATGTGTTATGTGTTTCAGGTACTTCGGAGGATCGCAGGAAGGTACCGGCATGATTGTACACAGCTGTTTGAGATTATGTTAAGGATTCTGGGATTTGACTTTTGTTGTGGATTTTTGTTGAAATTGAGACACTTATAATTTTTCATGAAATCTAATATATGAGTTGTACGTGTTTTAAAAATGAAAATTTTGGTTGAAAAATTATGTCGTTACAAGTAGGTATCAGAGCCTTGGTTTGAGGGATTCGGATGCACCTTCCGGTATATCTGGACTGAAACTGAGGATTTGAGAAAATTTTCAAGAGAAACGATTTTTCTAAAATGAGTAATAGTTTTTATGAGAAAACAAGAAAGAGCAGTGTGTACAATCATCCAGAACCCGAACGGTGATTTTCCCAAAATACCCTTGTTTTCAAATTTATGAGATATTTTGAGATACATTATGCATGCTAGAGAGTTGGCTATGTACTTCATATTTTTTGACTAGAGTGGTCTGATTTGTGATGCCTTAGCCTAGGAGTTACTGCTACCTATGATTTGCTTTGAGTACGGGTATGTAGCAGAAATGAGCTTATGAGAGTAGCCTATGTTCGGCTAGATATAGAGTACTTGCGATTTGGAATCTTTGGAGGAGGATGTGGGGTGATTACAGATGCGGTGTGGAAGGTAGTAGTGGGCCCGTACTACTAGAAGCACCGGTTTGGTGAGCAGTCCAAGTAAGAATCATCAGGATGCTAAGGAATAAGTAGGGGGAGTGATAGAGTGTAAGAATACTCAAGTAAGTCTCTGATTATTTTATGTTGTGTTTCAGAGACATCATGGTGGGTACGCGCCACAACCCTGAGAGTAGTGGGGTAGGCGATGATGCGATTTGCAAGATGATTCACGAGGAGGTGGTCACAGCTTTCCGAGAGGACACCCTAGAGATGTTTGGATTTATCAAGACCTTGATTCAGACGTTTGATGAGCGTTACGCTTCTGTTACTGAGGCGGCTGCCGTGGTAGCCACCACATCTGTCGCTGCTGTCAGGCCACAGGCAGGTGACTCGCTGATGTATCGGGAGTTCAGCAACACAAAGCTACTAGAGTTTAATGGGGATCAGGACCTAATTGTCGCGATGAGATGGATCTCCAAACATCGAGGGGTGTTTATACACTTGTACCTGTCTAGAACATTTGAGGGTACGGTTCATGCTGAACGAGCTTCGCTTGGGGGCAAAGGACTGGTGGAAGTTTGTGACAGCCTGCTTCACTTCTGCTATAACTTCCCAAATATCACGACAAAAATTTTCATTTTTAAAACATTACTAAAACCATATTCCTAAAAACCGTCTCATAAATCATAACATAATTTCATAGCATTAATTCGAAATACAAACTTATTATCAGAGTAAAACATCCCAGGCTAGCTGACTATGGTGTGTGCATTGCAATATTTCTGAGCTCCTCTTTTGAAAACTGAGTACCTGAAACCAAAAACTGAAACTGTAAGCACGAAGCTTAGTGAGCTCCCCCAAACTACCACATACCATATAATAACATATAAAGCACATACTGGGCCTTGCCCACTGCATCGGACCGAGGTCCGGACTAACTGGGGCCTTGCCCCATGCATCGGAACGAAGTCCGGAAACTGACTGGGACCTTGTCCCCTGCATCGGACCGAAGTCCGGACTAAATGGGGCCTTGCCCCCTGCATCGGACCGAAGTCCGGAAACTGACTGGGACCTTGTCCCCTGCATCGGACCGAAGTCCAGACTAACTGGGGCCTTGCCCCCTGCATCGGACCGAAGTCCGGAAACTGACTAAACATATCATAGCATAACATATCAACTAGCATGAACACATATACTGCATACTACATCGGGCCGTAGCCCGGAACACATAACACATAACACATAACACATAACACATAACACATAAATCTTGTTTGATCCACGAAGGCATCAAACATACTAACTACTGTATCGGACCGAAGTCCAGAAACTACTGCTAACTGAACGGGCCGGCATTGTGGGCTTAGACCTGTTCCTACTGGAAGGAAACATACCTGAACTGCTGAATTCTGCTGGTAACCCTCGGACTGCTAACCAACCACCATCAGAAATGCTGCTCCTCTAACTCTCCGAGCTACCAATAACAAAGCGACACTTAGCCTGACAGTCCTCTCAAAGTCAACTAACTCAACCCCAATCAAAGTCAAAGTCCTGGCCAAAGTTAACCTTCCATGTTGACCCTACTCACCGAGTCAGCCTACTGACTCGCCGAGTTCACTGATTTCCATGTTCCGTCCTGTCCAACTCACTGCATCCCCACTCAACTCATTAATCTGGGCCTTGACTCGAAGGGTTTGGGGTTTCGCAACCTGACTCGCTGAGTCCAAGAACAGACTCGCCGAGTACAAGGCAATCTTCATCTGACTCGACGAGCTGTTCATCCCACTCGCCGAGTTGCTCCACTACTTCATGCAACTCGCCGAGTCCACTCAAAGGACTCGCCGAGTCCATTCGAATCCCTCAACATGCAGAGGGCTATTGAGTCATGCATGGACTCCAAACTGTAGATCTACCCTTCCCAAGCCTATTCCTCACGTAAAGTTGCAAACTTTACGTGTAGAGAAGGAGATCTAGACAAAATACACCATGAACTAGGGTTTAAGGCAAAGAGGCTTCATGATCCACTCAAGGGCTGATACTTTGTGCTTCTCAAGACCATCACATGCTTAGATCTGAAGTAGCAACTTCAGATCTGGCTTCTAACTTGAAAGAATAACATCATGGGTAAAAACTCCAACAACAACACGTAGATCTAGGTGCAAAGAGGGGTCCAAGAACTAGTTATTACCTCCAAATGCTCAGAATGAACTCACAATCCCAGATCTATAGTCCTTTCTTGCTCCTCCAAGCTCTTTCTTCCTCCTTCAAGCTTCAATGCACCTTCCAAGTCAATAAATGGCTCAATTAATGGATGTGACGGCTAGGGCTTGATGTCCTGGGTGAAAGAGGCACTAAAGGAACCTTAGGGAAGAGAATGAGGCGTTTAAATAGGCTCCAAGTCACGATTTTAGGGTTTTCCTCGTTCAGACCAAACTCGCCGAGTCGGTCGCTTACTCCTCGACCCGGATCCCGCTCGGACTCGCTGAGTCCTTCCTTGGACTCGCCGAGTCTCCCCTTAAAATTGGGGATTTCTTTCTTTTCTTGGCTTTCCAAATTTTGGGTGTTACATCTGCAGAGCTCACTACAGTGTCTTGGGAGAGGTTTACTACTTTGTTTCGAGATGAGTATGTTCCCCCGGTGGAGAGGGAACGGTTGGCCCATGATTTCTTGTACCTCAAGCAGAAGATATAGTCGGTGACAGTGATTACGAGGATGTTCCATGAGAGGCCGATATTCTGCCCTAAGCACGTGTCTACCGAGCAGGCACTTATGAGTTGATATTTAAGTATACTGAGGAGGGATATTAATGAGTTTGTGGAAAACTAGACATACCAGACATTTGCTGAGCTCCAGGTAAATGCTCGGAAGAAGGAGATTGAGTTGGAGACTCAGGTCAGAGAGGAGGCAGAGTCTCAGGGGAGGGATAGGCGACCGATATAGTCTCAGCCGACAGCCAAGTGGGCAAAACCCGCTGATTCGAGATCTGGAGGCCAAAAGGGCCGATCTTGTGGAAAGTACAACCAGAGTCATGAGTGGGTGTATCAAGCTGCTGTTTGATACAAGTATGACAAGGAGGGGCATATCGTGAGGGATTGCCCCAAGGGGTTTGCAGTTTGTTTCCACTACAACCACACCGGCCATCGGAAGGACGAGTGCCCACAGCTGCTATAGGGATCAACATAGGGATCTACCCCTGCTACTACATGAGCTACAGAGAGCCAGCCAGTGAAGGCCGATGTACCGAAGTCTCGCAGGAGAGCTTTCCAGCTGACACCGGTGGAGGTCCACACAGTACCTGATGTCGCGGTCGGTATGTGTTCTTTTATTTATTTTAATTGAGTTATTTGTGTTATATTGTGTTATGCATAGGTACTTTTCTTGTAAGTTGTGTACCTGCCTTGGTGCTATTTGACTCGGGTGCAAGTCGGTCCTTCGTATCATTAGCATTTAGTCATCACATCCGTATCCGACAAGAGGCATTGAGCCAACCTCTGAGAGTCTCTATAGCTGATGATCACACAATGTTTGCAACCAATGTGATCCGGGGATGTGTACATGAGATTTTTGGAGTTGAGTTTCCGATAGATCTGGTACCTATTGCGATGAAGGATGTCTGTATCATTGTGGGCATGGACTGGTTGAGTCGATTCGTAGTTGTGATCGACTGCGAGTGTCAGTTGGTGACCATACGAGACCCTAGTGGGGGAGTGCTTACAGTATATGGTGAAGGTACCCGATTTGGGTTAGCATTTTGCTCGGTTGCCAGAGCGAGACATAGTCTTTAGCAGGGTTGTAGGGGTTTTGTAGCGTATGTGATGAATACGCCAGTTGCGTCCGAGAGATCGAGTTCTATCGTTGAGGTTCCGATAGTGAGTGAATTTCTGGATGTTTTTCCTGAGGTGTTACCGGGTGTGTCTCCCGGGAGGCAGGTGGAATTTCGGATTGATTTGGTTTCAAGAGCGGCGCCTATTGCCAAGGTACCTTATTGCCTTGCACCGCCCGAGATGTAGGAGTTATCATCACAGCTTCAGGAGCTATTAAGAAAAGGTTTTATCCGAACGAGTAGCTCGTCGTGGGGTGCACCGATCCTTTTTGTCAAGAAAAAGGATGATTCACACCGGATATGCATTGATTAACGGGAGTTGAACAAGCTGATGGTTAAGAACCGTTATTCGTTGCTGAGGATCGACGATCTGTTCGATCAGTTGCAGAGCACGTCTTGGTTTTCCAAGATCGACTTGAGGTCTGGATATCATCTGATGAAAGTCCACAAGGAGGATATCCAGAAGACGGCCTTCACAACTTATTATAGGCATTATGAGTTCGTGGTGATGCCTTTTGGGCTCACCAACGCACCTACAACATTCATGGATCTCATGAATTGGGTGTACAGGCCTATGTTTGATAGATCGGTGATCGTGTTCATTGACGATATTTTGGTATATTCGAGACCCAGAGAGCAGCATGAGGAGCATTGAGAGAGATTCTTCGGGTATTGAGATCCGAGAGGCTTTATGCCAAATTCTCCAAGTGTGATTTCTGGTTATGAGAGGTCCAGTTCCTGGGTCACATCGTTAATCGGAATGGGATTTTCCTCGATCCGGCCAAAATTGAGACAGTTATGAGATAGGGCGTGCTGAGATCCCCTACCGAGATCACGAGTTTTCTGGGATTGGTCGGCTACTATCAAAGATTTATCCGAGATTTCTCCAATATTGTTGTCCCCCTCACCAGATTAACATGTAAGGGTGTTAATTTTACTTGGGGGACCGAGCAGCAAACCTCATTTGAGACTCTTCACCAGAGGTTGTGCGAAGCCCTGGTGTTAGCTCTTCTCGAGGGAATGGAGGACTTTGTGGTTTATTGCGATGCATCTATATTCGGTTTGGGTGCGGTGCTAGTGCAGAAAGGACATGTGATAGCATATGCATTGAGGTAGTTGAAGCCTCATGAGACGAGATATCCCAACCACGACCTAGAGTTGGGGGCGGTGGTGTTCGCCCTCAAGATTTGGCGCAACTACTTATATGGGGTTCGGTGTACCATATACACGGACCACCAGAGCGTGAACTATCTAATGAATCACCCCAACCTAAATATGCGACTGAGGAGATGGTTGGATGTGGTGAAAGACTATGACTATGAGATCCTGTATCATCCGGGCAAGGGTAATGTGGTGGCCGATGCCCTGAGTCGTAGAGTGGAAAGCGCCCCGATTCTAGGTTTGTGTAGGAGGATCACAATGATGACTCCGGTATTGGATACCATTTGAGAAGCCCAGGCGGAGGCCGTGAAACCGAAGAACTGTAAGAAGGAGTAGGTGATTGGGCAGGTGTTTGATTTTATGATGGATAGCCGAGGACTTATAACTTTCCGAGGGCGGATTTGGGTGCCCTATACGGGCGGAGCTCGGCGTATACTGATCGAGGAGGCGCATAGATCGAGGTTCTCGATACATACCGGGGCTACTAAGATGTATTTAGACCTGAAGAGAGACTATTGGTGGCCCTGTATGAAGAGAGATGTTGCCTAGGTAATTGAAAGGTACTTGACCTGCCGCCAGGTCAAGGCAGAGCACCAACGATCACATGGTCCATTACAGCCCCTTGAGATTCCCTAGTGGAAGTGGGAGTAGATATCGACGGACTTTATCAACAAGTTGCCATGGACTGCGCGAGGAGTTGATGTGATTTGGGTGATTGTGGACCGATTGATGAAGAGTGCTCACTTCCTTTTTTATTAGTGAGACCTCTTCTACTGAGATATTGGCTGAGATCTATGTGAGAGAAGTGGTAGCACGCCATGGGGTGCCGGTCTCGATAGTGCCGGATCGGGACACGCATTTTACTTCTAAGTTTTGGAAGAAGTTTCATGAGGAGTTGCGCACGAGCTTGTTTTTCAGCACTGTGTATCACCTACAAACCGATGGGAAAAGCGAGTAGACGATTTAGATGCTTTAGGACATGTTGCGTGCATGTATCATGGACTTTGGAGGAAGTTGGGACTTTTACATACAACTGGCTGAGTTTTCTTACAAAAACAACTATCATTTGAGTATTTGTATTCCTCCCTTTGAGCTTATGTATGGGAGAAGGTGTCGGACTCCCATTTGCTGGGGAGAACTAGGACAGAGAGTAATTGGTGGCATGAAGATAGTGCTGAAAATGACTGAGCATATTCATTCGGTCATACAGAGGTTACTGACGGCACAGAGTCGCCAGAAGAGTTATGCGGATAGGCGATGGTCCGGGCTAGAATTTCAGGTCGGAGATTTTGTGCTTCTGAAGGTATCCCCATGGAAAGGGGTGATCCGTTTCTGGAAGCGGGGTAATTTGGGACTCCGACACATAGCTCCTTTAAGAGCGACCGCCAGAGTGGGTAGGGTAGCATACTAATTGGAGCTAACTGCGGAGTTGAGTCAGATCCATAACACCTTTCACGTGTCCCTATTGAGGAAGTGTGTAGCTGATCAGAAGGTAGTGGTACCACTAGAAGACATGCAGGTAGATGCGAGCTTGAATTATATTGAGAGGCCCATCGCGATATTAGATCGAAAGGTGAAGGTTATGAGGAACTAGGAATGCCCCTGGTTCAGGTCCAATGGCAACATCAGAGGGGATCCAATTTGACTTGGGAGCCGGAGTCAGAGATGCAGGAGCAGCATCCAAAGTTATTTGTGGAGCAAGACTTCGCGGGTAAAGTCTGATTCTAGTGGGGGAGAATTGTAACATCCGGATTTCCAGGTATATTATTTTAATTATTAATTTTCTAGGATCATTGAACTACTCGACGAGTTGGCGCTATAACTCGCCGAGTAGAAGCAAGTATGACCACACCAGTTTAATGATCTACTCGACGAGTCCAAGAGTAGACTCGCCGAGTTAGCGCTCAAATGAGAAACCCTAAATCCAAGGGTTTGGGACCTATTTAAAGGCACTTATAGCCTCCTATTGTGGCCACACTTCACAGAGAGAAACCATAAACTTTCCCCTTCGTTGTGTAGCAAGAGAGAGACCAAATTGATCATTATTGAGCTTTTTGAAGGAATATTTGAGGAGAATTATGGATCTTATCAAGGTGAGTCAGTGAATTTAGTGTTCTTCTATCATTAGAATCTATTCAGAGGTAAAAACCTCACACCGTGACCAAATATTTTGTTAGATCTCTTTTTTGGGAGTTTTTAGGATTTTCTTCCAATCATCTTGTTTCCTTGCATTATTTGAGCATGGTTTGAGGTTAGAACCTCAGATCTAGACTATAGGGGGCCTTGAGAGCCCAAAGATTCGAGCTTTATTGGGCTAGGGGCAGGCTCATGAGCATCTAACCTTCCTTTGGAGCTTGTAATGGCATTATGGAGCAAATACGACATGCATGAACGTATAGATCGAAACTTTACGTGACAATCGAGCCTATGGAGCCTAGATCTAGTAATTAGAGTGATAGATCTACCCAAAAACGTCTGAATATGGGTAGATAATGAGTGAACTCACTGAGTCCATGACCTAACTAGACGAGTCACTTAGGGTTTATTCTGATAAGTCTGAGCATGTTGTAACTTGTCGAGTTAGCAGGTTAACTCGACGAGTAGAGTTGGTTTTCATAACGCCTCTGAGGGAACGAATGGACTCGACGAGTCCTCCTTATGCACTCGTCGAGTTGGCTCAACATGGACCATTGACTCAAGTTTGACTTCGGTTGACTTTTACCGTTTTGACCAAATGTGAGTAACTGAGATCTTGGAGGGGTAAAATGGTCTTTTACCCTTACCTAGTTAAAAGGGGTTAATATGAATTTATTGGAATTGTGATCTAATTAGAGATAATCACCGCATGTATTAAGCGGAGGCTAGATCGGTGATCCGTGTACGAGGTGTATTAGCTTGCTTGCTTCGAGGTGAGTTTTCTCACTGTACATTACCTAGAGTGGTATTTATGTGTGACCAGAGGGTCGTATGTGCGTACTTGAGTTATGCACTTTGTTTTGTGATATTTATGCTATATTATGTGCTACTTAGACTGGATTGGAGGGTCCAATGAACTATGAGACTGGAGAGTCCTCACTTAGACCAGAACAGAGGGTCCAACGAGCTGTAGGACTGGAGGGTCCCATTAAGACACATTGACTGGAGGGTCTTCCAGACCTATAGCCTTGAGTGGCTAATTATATATGTGTTGTATTTTAGGGAACTCACTAAGCTTTATGCATACCATGTTATGTGTTATGTGTTTCAGGTACTTCGGAGGATCACGGGAAGACACCGGCATGATTGTACACAGCTGTTCGAGATTATGTTGAGGATTCTGGGATTTGACTTTTGTTGTGGATTTATGTTGACATTGAGACACTTTTAATTTTTCATGAAATATAATATATGAGTTTTATGTGTTTTAAAAATGAAATTTTTGGTTGAAAAATTATGTCGTTATAAGTTGGTTTCAGAGCCTTGGTTTGAGGGATTCGGATGCACCTGCGGGTATGTCTCGACTAAAACTGAGGATTTGAGAAAATTTTCAAGAGCAACAATTATTCTAAACTTAGTAAGAGTTTCTAAGAGAAAAAGAGAGAGAGCAGTATGTACAATCAGCCGGCACCTGAACAGTGATTTTCCCAATATACCCTTACTTTCAATGTTATGAGATATTTATGAGATATTATGAGATATGTTATGCATGATAGAGAGTAGGCTAGGTACTTCATATTTTAGGACTAGAATGTCCTGATTTGTGATGCCTTAGCCTAGGAGTTACTGCTACCTGTGATTGTAGACACCTGTTCTATGTGTTTTGGATTTATGTTGAGGATTCTGGGATTTGACTTTTGTTGTGGATTTATGTTGACATTGAGACACTTTTAATTTTTCATGAAATATAATATATGAGTTTTATGTGTTTTAAAAATGAAATTTTTGGTTGAAAAATTATGTCGTTATAAGTTGGTTTCAGAGCCTTGGTTTGAGGGATTCGGATGCACCTGCGGGTATGTCTCGACTAAAACTGAGGATTTGAGAAAATGTTCAAGAGCAACAATTATTCTAAACTTAGTAAGAGTTTCTAAGAGAAAAAGAGAGAGAGCAGTATGTACAATCAGCCGGCACCCGAACAGTGATTTTCCCAATATACCCTTACTTTCAATGTTATGAGATATTTATGAGATATTATGAGATATGTTATGCATGATAGAGAGTAGGCTAGGTACTTCATATTTTAGGACTAGAATGGCCTGATTTGTGATGCCTTAGCCTAGGAGTAGGCTAGTTAATGTGTTATGTGTTTTAGGTACTTCCGAGGATCGCGGGAAGACACCGACATGATTGTAGACACCTGTTCGAGATTATGTTAAGGATTCTAGGATTTTACTTTTTTTGTGGATTTATGTTGACATTGAGACAATTAGAATTTTCATGAAATATAATATATGAGTTTTATGTGTTTTAAAAAAGGAAAATTTTGGTTGAAAAATTACGTCTTTACACCCCCATCCCATGGGGTTTTAGAGTTTTCCTTCTTCATCTTTCAACAAATAACCAAACAGTCTCTACACTTTTAATCAATTCAATTAATCACAAAATTAATTCTAATTAAATTATTATTAATTCTAAGTTAATTACTATTATTTCCTATTAATGTACTAATCATATAATATATTAACAAACTATTTATTCCAATTTATTAATCATATAATAAATTAGCAATTCAACATTTTCCTCCAAAAGTCATTCTGTCCAAATATTAGTTTTGAGGGCAACAAAAAAAGAATTTAGCTTATAATTCAAGAATATATTGATTTAGTTATTGGCTTAGACATCTTAGTCCAAGAGTCTCCCACTTAGATAAGTTTGTAACTACAATTGCAAGTATAAACCTTGAATTAAATCGTAAAGCGTGTTTTCAAAAACTATTGTCGAACTCTAATTCAAATCAAATGTTGGCCCTAAGATAAGTGATCACTATTTCTTCATTCTACAAGATATCATATGAGCTGAGTCATGGATTAAATGATCAACTTCATGTTCATTTACTTTGCTTCCCGATTTCCCAATTTGTGATCTAATTTCAAACTATAAAATTAAGCACATCAATTTAGTCCGGACCAGGCACCTGGTTTTTTATAGATTAACTGAAATCATCAAAGGGCCTAGAAATATCACTTTTCCTTATTCAAGAAAAGGAACAAATTACATTGACTATATAGTCATCCAATTTGCATATCAAATTACACATGGAATAACCTTTTATAACACCCAGTTATGATATATGTTTGAGCAAACCAATACACTACTAATCTATAAACTACAAGCTATATATCTCTGTTTTAAGAATAGAAGATATCATCGTCTTAGAATTACTTGTGATTGAATCCATGAAGTAATCTCTAAGCGTTAGTTTTCCAATACTTAAAATCTATATTTTCAAAGTACTCATGAATATTGTAGAAATTCAAATTTTAATTTCTTAACCTCAATCGACAATCTACAATCAATTCATGATAGTCTTAATTCACTACTTACTTCCAAAAGTATGAATGACTATGAAATTTTGAATAATATCAAAACTACTTAGGGAAGTAAAACCTGCAAAGTTAAACACAATAATAAATTAATTAACTATAATATCGTATGCATTGATCATAAATAAATCCATATTATTCAATCACCATAAAAATTATGAATTTATTCATTGTATAATGTTTCGAGTAATCAACTAACCACTAGAATTATATAGCATCAGTCATGCCATGTCAAGAACATCCATATTATACCTCTCGATGATCCTTCCTTCATGAACAGGTCGATTAGGCGTTACTCCAACGACACTCAATTCACTATTCCAAATTTATATCGCTATCTAAGATGTATTGGAATTGTAACACTTGGATTTGGTGTAACATCCCAAAAATTAAGGCCAATAATTTCAATTTTAATATAACGATTCATAAAACAATTTATAGAAAAACATCATAAAGTTATTTCATTTCATAAAAACCATAGATGACATGTCTCAAAACCATATCATCAAATAGTAATAGTGTCAGAGTACAAATCCCAAGAATATCATGTGCGGAAAATCATGTGTGTGATGCACTGCTACCGTGCCGGCTCCTATCCCTTCCAAAAAGAAAGACTTGAAACAAAAACTAAAAACCATAAGCACAAAGCATAGTGATTTCCCCCATCATACCACATACCATACTATAAACATACTGCCAGGCATATCTTAGTGCCCGACCTACCCTGCTGAGCATACTCGGGTGCTCAACTACCCCTGCTAGGCACACCGGGGTGCCTAACCTACCCCTGCCAGACATAATGGGTTGTCCGACCTACCCCTCCGGTTTTTGTCAACCGATTATTGGGAATATTACACCCCTACTACTACCACATAACAACACAACATAATCATATTGGCATGCATATCGGGGTGCCCGGCCTACCCCTTTAGTCCTTTTGACTAATATAAGGATTATTCCCCTTAGTACCACTATCACATAACATCATACCATACTAGCACATAAACATAACAAATAGTAGCATAAAAGACATTTATCACAAAGACAAGCATCTAACAAACAACTCAAAATAGTGTGCCAACAATGTGGCCTTAGACCCACTACTACTTGAAGGTAACTTACCTCAATGTCGTGAAGTAGCTGAACTATCCTAGGTGTTGGGATCAACTCTCCTCAAACTCCTACACATAACATCTCTTTTAATTAATCTTTCAAACTTATAACCCATTTAAGGATCAACTCTGGTGAATGGTCAAGTCAAAGGGGAACACTCTTGTCAAAGTCAAGTCAATGGTTAGCACTATGGTCAATGTCAACCTTCTGGTCCAAGTCAATATTCTGGTTGACTCAACTTGCCGAGTTGATCCGTTAACTCATGATGTTCCATGATTCAGTAAATCTCGAACTCACGATCTAACTCGTCGAGTCACCCTCTAACTCACCGAGTTTCTCCTAATGATGGAACCGGGACTTTCCGTTTGAACTCGTTGAGTCCTTCCTTGGACTTGTCGAGTTCTCTTTCATACAGAGTCGGGCTATTTCACTCATAACTCGTTGAGTTCCTACTTGAACTCGTCGAGTTCCTATTCATATCATTTTGGACATTTTACTCACAGCTCGCCCAATTCATCCTTGGACTCGTCGAGTTCTTTGATCCTTAAGTCCATAAACACGTCCGACTAGCCAAGTCCTCTTCTAGAATCAACAAGTTTGTTTAGTAATAGAAAAGGTTGGGAAACCACGACCCAACTCGATGAGTCCTAAGAACGACTCGTTGAGTCCCCTAATATCTAATTCTATACAACCGATTTATTCAGGCTTAATGCATCCAAAACATAGATTTGGCCTCCTAGGTTCGGTATAACACGTAAAGTTACAAACTTTATATTCCTGAATGGGCTATTTAGCTCAAATAGCCCTAAAAGTTGTTCATATGATGCATGGGACTCCCATGGCCAAAATGTTGGAACCTTTATGTGATGGAGTCCCTCAAAGACTCTTGATCTGAAGTCTTAGCCCATAATATGATTGCATCCACAATGGATACATATTATACTAAAAAATTCCCTAAACTACTCCATGAAGAGATCTAGTAAAGGAATAGTCAAGGTATAGACTAAATACCTCAAATAAACTAGAAATGGAGTTCTTTTTCTGGATCCAAAGATCCTTCCTTCAATCAAGCTCTTCTAACTTTCCCTCCTTGAAAAAAACACCAAGAAATCACTTCTTTTTCACTCACACACACTCACAAAGCTCAATATCACTAATTAGGGTTTTCCGGACTATGGGAGGTGATGACGGAGGCTGTAATGGGGGTGTTAAGGTCTTTAAATAGGGTGCAAACCCTAAAAATTAGGGATCACTCTGGTAGCCCTACTCGTCGAGTCGAGGCCTCTCGACTCGTCAAGTACACTTCAAGTCTCGCACCCATCCAGGGCCTCCGAATCGCCAAGTCTCTTTGCAAAAATGAATAATTCTTTATTAAAATATGTACCAGGAACCGGCTGTTACAAATCTTCCCCGCTTATTTTTGACTTTGTCTTCGAAGTCTGCTGCATTCGGAAATAGCTAGAGATAGTGCTCGCTCATCTCGTCCTCCAACTCCCAAATCCATTCTGATCCCTTGCAGTGCTGTCGTTGCACCTTCAACAACTCGACCTTCTTGTTGTTCATATCTTTTTTCTTCCTTTCGAGGATGGCTCCCAGCCGCTCGATGAAGTTCAGGCTATCATCTACCTGAATATCCTCTAGAGGTACCACCGCAGAGTCATCCTCCAGGAAATTCCACAGCTGGGAGACATGAAAGGTATTGTGGATCTGACTAAGCTCGGCTGACATATCAAGCCTATATGCCAACTTGCTTACCCGGGCTACAACGCTGAAGGGACCAACATACTTGGGGCCGAACATGCCCCACTTTCTGAACCAGATGACACCTTTGCAAGGTGACACCTTCAGGAGAACCATATCCCCGACCTGGTATCCCAGGTCCGATCAGTGTCTGTCGGCGTAGCTCTTCTGCCAACTCTGAGTATTTTGAAACCTACTCCATACCTGTTGTATCCTCTCTGTCATCTTGAGTACCACCTCGGTCTCCCCATGACCCTCTATCCAACCTCACCCCAACATATCGGGGTCCTGCACTTCCTCCCGTACAACATCTGAAAGGGAGGATGGCCGATACTCGCATCGTAGCTATTATTGTAGGAAAACTCTGCAAAGGGAAGGTAGGTATCCCAGCTACGACAAAAGTCTAGGACACACGCTCGTAGCATATCATGCAGAGTCTGGATTATCCGCTCACTCTGACCATCCGTCTGCAGGTGAAAAGCCGTGCTAAAGTGCAGACGAGTACCCAAGTTTGTCGTAAAACTTCTTCCAGAATCTAGAAGTGAATCATACATCTCTATCTAAAATCACAGGATCTGGCACTCCGTGTCGAGCTACTACCTCCCTAATGTAGATGTCGGCCAGTTTCATGGCCGAGATACTCTTCTGGATCGGAATGAAATGGGAACTCTTGGTCAAACGATCCACGATGACCAAAATCAAATCCAATCCTCGTACGGTCCTATGAAACCTTGTGATGAAATTCATAGTAATGTCCTCCCACTTCCACATAGCGATATCCAACTGCTGCGTCTTGCAGTGAGGTCTCTGGTGTTCCGCCTTGACCTTCTTGTAGGTCAGGCATCTCTCGATGTATCAGGCTACATATCTCTTCTTGTAGAGCGGAGATCTCTATACATCTTTGTCGCCCCGATATGGATGGGAATTTTGGACTTGTTGGCCTCATCCATCAAAATCTGCTACACTCCACCCCAGTACAGAACCCAGAACCTGCCATGCAAGGTTAGCAGCCCACGGCTGTCATAGTGAAACGAGGCCACCTGACCTATGATCCGCTCGCACTTCCGGCACTCCTCCTTCATAGCCTTAACCTGCACCTCTCGGATCCACTCCAAAAGTGGATTCACCACTTTCATTCTCAAGCAGGTGTCTCTGATCGGGGCTGCCTTGTAGCTGAGCGCATCGGCCACATCCTTTGCCTTCCCCGGGTGGTAGAGGATCAGACAGTTGTAATCCTTCACCACATCTAGACATCAATGTTGCCTCAAGTTCAGATTCGGCTGATCCATGAGGTACCTTAAACTCTTATGGTATGTGTATATCGTACAATGGACCCCATAGAGGTAATGCCGCCAAATGTTGAGGGAGAAAACAATTACACCCAACTCTAGATCATGCGTCGGGTAGTTCGCATCGTGAGGCTTCAGCTGCCTCGAGGCATAAGCGATGACGTGCCCCCTACATCAATACCAAGCCTAAACCCGATATGGACGTGTCACAATATAATAGAAAATCCTCTACGCCCTCTGGCAGGGCTATGATCAGTGCCTCACATAATCTCTGTCTCAAAGTCTCAAACGCTGCATGCTGCTTAGGCCTCCAGCAAAATACAGCGACCTTCTTCGTCACCTAGGTCAAGGGTACTGCTATCATGGAAAAGTCTTGAATGAACCTACAGTAATAGCCTTCTAACCCAAGGAAACTACGAATCTCAGATGGAGATTCGGAACCTCCCATCTCATCATGACCTCTACTTTGGTCGGGTCAACCAAAATCCCATTCTGGTTGACAAGGTGCCCTAAAACTCGCACGTTACGCAACCAGAACTCACACGTTGAGAACTTGTCGTATAAGCTCTCCCTCCTCAGGGTATCCAAAACCTCACACAAGTTCTCCTCATGTTGCTCTTGCATCTTTGAGTAAACCAAGATGTCATCGATGAAGATGATCACAGACCGATCCAGCATCAGTCTACACATGCGGTTAATGAAGTCCATGAATGTGGTAGGAGAATTGGTGAGCTTAAAGGGCATCACCACAAACTCGTAGTGGCCATGCGAGTTCGAAAAGCAGTGTTCTGCACATCCTCTAAAGGTTTTCGGGTATTCTAACAGTCATAAGGTGTACATGCAACCCTACAAATCATGGATCTATGTTTTCTCTATTATACATGCGAACTTTCATTTTTCAAAGGTTTCATCCTAACTAGCATACCATGAAGTATATGTAATTAAAAAACTAGTAGATTGACATACCTTTTCTTGTAACTTGTTTCCATTAGACCTTTAAGAGCCTATCACCCCAAATGTTATGCCTCAAATGCTTCACACAACACCACCAACAATGGGAAGGACTTGAGAGAAGATCACTTGCACTCAAAATCGGCTATAGCTCTCTAAGAACACTAGGGTGCCCATTTTGGTAGCCTAGGGGCTTGTTATATAGTACGGTGGAATTAGGGTTACACCATGTAAGCCTTAATAACCATGCCTTTCCACATTCATCATGCTCCATGGATTTTAACCTCCATGGAGTATCCATGGGTCACCATATGGGTTTAGCCCAACACAAGGAATCATGGATCATAAGCCCACTTTATAAAAATGAATGATTACCAAATCAACCCCTTATATTTAATTAGTCTCTTTTGATCACAAAATTAATTCCAAATTAATTCTTGATCAAGTCTATTTAAATAATATGATTTCATATTAAGAAATTAGAACTTATAATATATTGATAAGTCATAAATATCCTCTCCTCTTAAGTCCATCCTTACAAATTGTTCTGCTACCATGCAACCCAAATGGACCATGCTACTCTCAGGTCAAGTACATACCAATTATAGTTATGGGCTTAGACACTAATCCAACAGTCTCCGACTTGGATAAGTCTAATAACTATAATAACAAGTATGAATTAAAACATCGACTAGAAATCGTAGATCTTAAAAGCCTCTATCAAACTAAGATGCTCCATTTTAGATAAGTGATGATATAATCCTCCGTTCTCAAGATATCAGTCGGACAAATACACGGAAGAATGTCATACTTATTGTCCATCAGTTTGTTTCTTGATTTCCAATTTGTTTGACATAGAACTTAATCAAACACATCAATTTAGTTCTGACCGGGCCCGACACATAGGTCAAAACAAAATCATCGAGGTGCCCAAGATATCGCTTTTAATCCTCCAAGGACTAAAAGGAACAGATAAACATCAATAGTATATGCTTGTACTAACTATTCATTGAATCATACACAATAACACATTTTATAACATCGAGTTACCGATGCGTTTTCGTACTATCAACGCACAACCAACTCATAGTCAATAACTCATATATCTCGGTTTAAAGACTTATACTATATTATCTTCTCATGATCACTCGAGATGAATTCCATTAAGTGATACAAGTGAGCATGGGTTGTATCCAATTCTAAGACCTTATGAGCACTCATGAATGTTGCAGCAATCATTGCTATGTCTAACACAATTCAGACAAATCTAGAAACCCAATTCATGAAAGTCTTGATTCAATACCTACTTCCAAATGATTATCGAATATGGATAGTTTGAATAATATAAATTTTCTGGAAGTCAAAACATGCAAAATGAAACAATAGTAAATGATTGACACGAGACATTACCATACTAGTAAATAAAAAAACTTTTCATTTAAGCATCAAATCTCAATTGCATTTCAACTATTACATGTTTCAAGAACTATCTAATCATTAAAACTAATATCATCCTTCAGCCCAATGCACCTCACATGCTGTAAATGCTTAACCCTACTCAGTCCCTTCGTGAGGGGATCTGTTGGGTACTCATCTGATGATACCCTCTTTTCTACGAGGAGTCATTCTTCTATTCAATGTCTAATGAAGTGGTATTTTTTGTCGATGTGCCTGGATCTGCCATGATCCCTTGATTCCGTGGCTAAGGCAACTGCACTCTCGCTATCACAGAAAATCTCTATAGACTCCTTATAGCTGGTACAACTCCAAGGTCTCCAATGAAGTTCTACAACCATGTACTCTGATTCGTAAGTTGAATCAGCTACCGTCTCCTGCTTGGAAATTTTCCAAGTTATTGCTCCTCCATTCAAGGTAAAGACCCAGCTTGACTTAGAGCGGAAATTATTCTTATTAGTCTGAAAGCTAGTGTCTCTATATCCTACTACCCTCAAGTCATCACTCCCACTGAGGGTATGGACCCAGTCCTTAGTCCTCCGCAAATACTTAACAATGTTCTTTACCGTAATCCAGTGATCCTTGCCCGAATTCCCTTGAGATCTGCTGACCATGCTAAAAGCAAAGGCCACATCAGGGCGAGTACAAGTCATAGCATACATGATCGATCCAATAATGGACACATATGGTATTCGACTCATCTTAGCTATCTCAGCCTCTATACTCGGACCCTGAGCTTTAGTAAGTTTGGCATTGCTTTGGACTGGTAAGTCACCTTTCTTGGAATCATGCATGCTGAATCTTTTCAACAACTTATCCAAGTAGGCACCTTGACTAAGCCCAATTAGTCTCTAACTCCATTCTCTAAATATCCTAATCCCAAAAAATATAGGCAGCTTCTCCGAGGTCCATCATAGCGAAACACTTCCCAATCTAGGACTTAATCTCCTGCAAGGTTGGGGTGTCATTTGATATGAGTAGGATGTCATCCATATACAATACCAGAAAGCTAACTATGCTCCCACTAGCCTTGACATATACACAGGACTCATCCTCGCTTCTCAAAAAGCCAAACTCTTTGACTTTCTCATCAAAACAAAGATTCAATCTGTGAGATGCCTGTTTCAATCCATAAATGGATTTCTCAAGCTTAGAAACTCTATTAAGGTACTTTACATCGAGAAAACCCTCTGGCTAACTCATGTAAGCATCCTCACCCAATTTTCCATTACAGAAAGCGGTTTTGACATCCACTTGCCATATTTCATAATCATGAAATGCAACAATGGCAAGCATAACCCTAATAGACTTAATCTTTACTACTGGCAAGAAGGTCTCATCATAATTCACTCCCGGAGTATGAGTAAAGCCCTTCGCTACCAGTCGCACTTTGTAAGTGTGTACTTTCCCATCCATGTTGGTCTTCTTCTTTAAGATCTATTTGAACCCAACTGTCTAAGGACCCGGTAAATTGTCAATCAAGTTCCAAATATGATTGTCATACATGAACTGAATCTTGATGCCCATAGCCTCTTTCCATTTAGTAGACTCAGGGCCAGTCATGACTTCCTTATAGTTGTTAGGTTCATCCCAATTTACCAGTGTGCTATCACTGATAAATGTATCACCCACAAATGTTATATGAAAACCATATAACACAGGTGGAACACTAACACTAACTGAATGTCGCAGAGGTACAAACTCGTCAATCAGTTCAACAGGAGTTTCTTCCTCAAGTTGATCTCTAGTGTTTGAGGTTCCTTCACTGCTTGACTCTTGAAATTCTTCAAGGACAATTTGCCTTCCACTGTCCCCTTGGCCTATGAGCTCTTTCTTGCGAAAGACTCCTATCCTCGCAACAAAGACAACATTGTCACTCGATATGTAGAAGAGATAACCAAAGGATTTCTATGGGTAGCAGATGAAAATACACCGTTCATTCCAAGGTTCGAGCTTCTCGTGAGTCTCACGCCTCACGAAAGGCTCGCAACCCCAAACCTTGATGTGATCTAACGTGGGAGCCTTCCTAGTCCACATCTCCTGAGGTGTTTTGGAAACCTTCTTGGTAGGGACTAGATTAAGGATATGGGCGACAGTCTCTAAGGCATACCCCTAGAATGAGATAGGTAACGAAGCTCCACTCGTCATGGAATGAACCATGTCCAACAAGGTTCAGTTGCGCCTCTCAATCATACCATTAAGCTGTGGTGTCCTAGGTGACGTCAACTGTGAAAAAATTCCACATTCCTTAAGATAGTCAAGGAACTCGATACAAAGATACTCACCAACTAGATCGCATCGGAGCATCTTTATCTTCCACCCAAGTTGATTATGCACTTCTTGTTTAAACTCTTAGAATCTCTCAAAGGTTTCTGACTTATGCTTGATTAAGTAGACATAGCCATATCTACTGTAATCATCAATAAAAGTCACATAGAAGTGGTTAGCATCCCTTGTGGCAGTTCTGAAGGGCCCACACACTTCGGTGTATGAGATCCAACAAACCTTCACCCCTCTCACAAGTACCAGTGAAGGGTGACTTGGTCATCTTTCCAACTAAGCAAGATTCGAAAGTGTCATCCGACCTTAAGTCGAATGGATCCAAAACTCTAGCCTTTTGGAGTCGGCCTATGCTCGAATGGCTCCAAAGCTTCCTGCTGACATGTCCAAGACGACAATGCCACAAGCATACTTTATCTTATTCATTGGAAGAAGCGATATGCAACACATCATTTCCTATGTTGTCTACAACATTCACTCTTTCATATACACCATTACAACGTAATGCCTTCAAATAAAAATACCATTATAATAATCATTTATAACACCAATTTGATTATCAAATGAAAAACTATAACCTTGTTTGTACAAACCATGAAAGGAAATAATATTTATCGCCATATCAGACGAGTAGCAACAATTATTCAAATCTATTTCTAACCCACTACTAAGAAATAAAGAGTAAACTCCAATCTTGGTGACAGGTTAAGCCTTCTTATTCCCCATGATCAAGTTTATCTTCCCGTGCTCCATATCCTT
Source organism: Lactuca saligna (assembly GCF_052625555.1). NCBI lineage: Eukaryota > Viridiplantae > Streptophyta > Magnoliopsida > Asterales > Asteraceae > Lactuca > Lactuca saligna. The sequence continues at coordinate 41,878,821 of NC_136422.1, forward strand.
ACTTCTTTTTAGACCCTGCATATCAGGACAAATGTGAAATCCACAACCTGTGTCAAGAAACCAAGAGTTAGAATGTGATGAGTTTTTAGATTGAATAGTATAAATACTTGCATTGGTGGGTTTAACCTTCCCATCCTTAAAATCCTGAAAGTATTTGGGGAAGCTTCACTTCCAGTGCCATTTATCGTGACAGTAGACACACTCTGCTTCATTAGGAATGGAAATAGGAGTAGCAGAACTAGACTTGGTCCCACTTGAAGAGGATCCATCAAGAGACTTTCCCTTGCGACTCTTTGAGGGAGCCTTCCTCTTCTTCCCTTTCCCTTATCCAATTGCTAGAACAGTGGCGGTGGTAGGAGTAGTAACAACTGTTTTACCTTTGAGACCACTTTCGGCAATCCTAAAAAGCCCTTAAAGTTTACTAAGTGTGACTTCCTCCTTGTTCATATGATAAGTCATGCGGAACTGATCATAACATGGAGGTAAGGAGTGTAGAATGATGTCTATTGCCAGCTCCTCAGGAAAGTTCACATTCAACATTAGCAACCGGTCGACAAACCTTTGCATTTTCTGTAAGTAGCCCGTGTTGGATTCACCATCCTTCATTCTTGTTGTTATCATGGGAGAGATGATTTCATACATCTCTTGACGAGCACTCTGATGGTATCTTTCCATCAGGTCCTCGTGCATCTCAAAAGGGTAGAACTCCTCATAGGAATTTTGTAATTCAGCTGTAATGGTAGTCAAGATGATACAAGACACCTTGGTAGCATCCTTCTCATGTGCCCTAAACTCAACGATCTCCTCAGGAATAGCTGAAAACTCATCAATTTTCTTTATCTCTTTGTCATGGACATATTCCTTATCCTCATAGCGAGCGACCATCATGATGTTCATAATCCAATCATTAAAGTTGGAACCGTCGGAGATGACTCTCCTACAGAGGTGCATGAGATATAAGGAGCGAGTAGGGTTTGAGCCAGAAGCAGTGTTGATAGACATCTGAAAAAGAAGAAAGATAAAGTTTAGATTAGATATAGAATCCTTAATACAACACCCAAATGAAAAGGGATGCCGTAATACTAATTGCAAAATATTTGAAGGTAGGTAATTGACAACTTACCAATTTCCACCATGAAAAACGAAATAGATATTAGGTTTTAATTGGATTTAAACTCCTAGATCCCTTGAGATTCATTGAAAAATTCAATGGCATGTTTAAATTCTTGATTATGCCCTTGAGGTTTGCGACTGGGATACTGAGGATCACAAACAAGGTGTGACTAACCATGCAAAGTAACTTGGTACTCTTAATATTATCACCTAATCGATGTGGCGGTTAACCACACACGCTCCACCGATCTATGATAAACATTATGCAACCCTTTGCCACCTTTACCAGTCCATGTTAGTGTGCCGGTTAACCATACACGCTCCACTAACGACATGGTAATGTGCAAAGTGCAATTTCATGGATTAGCATCAATTTCACATTTTCCTAAAGTAACTAAGATTGGGAATTTAATACAAGGTTTAGTTACTTTATTATTTTCACTATACTTTTAATGAGAATTTAGCCCTATCCTACCAATTCAGCTAACGACCCTCCACCAGTCAAGGAAGCGTTGGGTGAGAGTGGACACCCATTAAACTGCCTTTTTATAGGCAGTAACCTAATACCCACCTTATAGACCGACTTCGTAAATGACGCCTACTAACGGTAAGACTAACTTGATCTTATATATATATATATATATATATATATATATATATATACATATATATATATATATATATATATATATATATATATATATATATATATATTATTAACTTATAATACGATAAAGTATAAGGATTTAATTTTAAACTATTAAAATTATAGGGTTTGGAATTAAAGCTTTTTCTAAAGTGACTTTACAAATTCCAAAACTTGAGGGCATGTTTTGAAACTATTCAAAACCTTTCATTTCTATAACTTATAAATTTTACTGACTTTTAAGGAAAACACCCTTGGAATTCAATAACTTGAGGAAAAGTTATGGAGTCCATTAAAATGAATTTAGATCAACAATTAAACTAACAAGCAAGTGTCAAATAATATGCTATACAAAAACTCATAAGCATAGATAATTCAAATCAACAATTTTCAAGAATCATATAAACTAATATGAAATTTGAAACATTGGAAATTATCTTTGAAATTAGATTAGAATGATCATTACCACATCAAAAACATGTTTATAAGTTCAAAAAAAGTTTAGGGCATTGATCCTAGTCCAATTCTAACCTTAAAAGTCTAAAATTTGCACTATGGATGTGACAACCCAGAACTTCTATCAATTATAAGCTCCACTACATCACCTTTTAACACTGTTTAATGGTTCGTTTATGTGTTCCAAGCTTGAGCACAACCAAGGTTGAGATTAGCGAAGAACTATAAAGTTGTTAAGTAGCAAAATCAGGCCATACACCCTCTAGGGAGGAATGTACAGTCGTACTCATGGCTGTGCGGGCGCACATCCACCCCTCAACGGCACACCTGGGGTGGTGGGTCACCCACCCCTATAAATATGAGGAGAATGTTCTTTACCGCAGTCCAGTGATCCTTGCCAGGATTCCCTTGAGATTTGCTAACCATGCTAAAAGCAAAGGCCTCATCAGGGCGAGTACAAGTCATAGCATACATGATCGATCCAACAGCGGAAACATATGGTATACGACTCATCTTAGCTATCTCAGCCTCTATACTCGGACCCTAAGCTTTAGTAAGTTTGGCATTGCTTTGGACTGGTAAGTCACCTTTCATGGAATCATGCATGCTGAATCTTTTCAACACCTTATCCAAGTAGGTACTTTGACTAAGCCCAATTAGTCTCTTACTCCTTTCTTTCAATATCCTAATCCGAAAAATATAGACAGCTTCTCCGAGGTCCATCATATCGAAACACTTCCCAAGCCAGGACTTAACCTCCTGCAAGGTTGGGATGTTATTTGATATGAGTAGTATGTCATCCACTTAAAATACCAGAAAGCTAACTATGCTCCCACTAGCCTTGACATATACACATGACTCATCCTGGCTTCTCGAAAAGCCAAACTCTTTGACTTTCTCGTCGAAACAAAGATTCAATCTGTGAGATGCCTGTTTCAATCCATAAATGGATTTCTCAAGCTTACAAACTCTATTAAGGTACTTTGCATCGATATAACCCTCTGGCTAACTCATGTAATCAGCCTCACCGAACTTTCCATTACGTAAAGGAGTTTTGATATCCACTTGCCATATTTCATAATCATGAAATGCAACAATGGCAAGCATAACCCTAATAGACTTAATCTTTACTACTGGCAAGAAGGTCTCATCATAATCCACTCCTGGAGTATGAGTAAAGCCCTTCACTACCAGTCGCGCTCTGTAAGTGTGTACTTTCGCAACCATTTCGGTCTTCTTCTTGAAGATCTATTTGCACCCGACTGTCTAAGGACCCAGTACATTGTCAACCAAGTTCCAAATATGATTGTCATACATGAACTGAATCTTGATGTCTATAGCCTCTTTCCATTTAGCAGACTCGAGGCCTGCCATGACTTCCTTATAGCTGTTAGGTTCATCCCAATTTACCAGTGTGATATCACTAATAAATGTATCACCCATAGACGTTATATGCAAACCGTATAACACCGGTGGAACACTAACACTACTGGAATGCTGCAGAGGTACAAACTTGTCAATCAGTTCAACAGGAGTTTCCTCCTCAAGTTGATCTCTAATGTTTGAGGTTCCTTCACCGCTTGACTCTCGAAATTCTTCAAGGACAATTTGACTTCCACTATCCCCTTGGCCTATGAGCTCTTTCTTGTGAAAGACTCATATCCTCGCAACAAAGACAACATTGTCACTCGATCTGTAGAAAAGATAACCAAAGGATTTTTCTGGGTAGCAGATGAAAATACTCCGCTCATTCCAAGGTTCGAGCTTGTCATGAGTCTCGCGTCTCACGAAACCCTCGCAACCCCAAACCTTGATCTGGTCTAACGTGGGAGCCTTGGTATTCCACATATCATGAGGTGCTTTGGATACCTTCTTGGTAGGGACTAGATTAAGGATATGGGCGGCAGTCTCTAAGGCATACCACTAGAATGAGATAGGTAACGAAGTTCCACTCTTCATGGAATGAACCATGTCCAACAAGGTTTGGTTGTGCCTCTCAACCACAACATTAAGCTGTGGTGTCCTAGGTGACGTCAACTATGAAACAATTCCACATTCCTTAAGATAGTCAAGGAACTCGATACAAAGATACTCACCACCTAGATCGCATCGGAGCATCTTTATCTACCAACCAAGCTGATTCTGCACTTCCTGTTTAAAATCTTTGAATTTCTCAAAGGTTTCTGACTTATGCTTGATTAAGTAAACATAGCCATATCTACTGTAATCATCAGTAAAAGTCACATAGAAGTGGTTAGCATCCCTTGTGGTGGTTCTAAAGGGGCCACACACTTTAGTGTGTATGAGATCCAACAGAGCTTCACCCCTCTCACGAGTACCAGTGAAGGGTGATTTGGTCATCTTTCCAAGTAAGCAGGATTCAAAAGTGTCATCCAACCTTACGTCGAATGGATCCAACATCTAGCCTTTTGGAGTCGGCCTATGCGCGAATGGCTCCAAAGCTTCTTGCTGACATGTCCAAGACAACAATGCCACAAGCATACTTTATCCAATTCATTGGAAGAATCGATATGCAACACATCGTTTCCTATACCATTATAAGAATCATTTATAACACCAATTTGATTATCAAATGAAAAACTATATCCTTGTTTGTACAAACCATGAAAGGAAATAATATTTCTTGCCATATTAGACGAGTAGCAACAATTATTCAAATCTATTTCTAACCCACTACTAGGCAATAAAGAGTAAACTCCAATCTTGGTGACAAGTTAAGCCTTCTTATTCCCCATGATCAAGTTTATCTTCCCGTGCTCCACATCCTTACTTCTTTTTAGACCCTGCATATCATAACAAATGTGAAATCCACAACCTGTGTCAAGAACCCAAGAGTTAGAATGTGATGAGTTTTTAGATTGAATAGTATAAATACTTGCATGGGTGGGTTTAACCTTCCCATCCTTAAACTCCTATAAGTATTTGGGGAAGCTTCGCTTCCAGTACCATTTATTGTGACAGTAGAAACACTGTGCTTCATTAGGAATGGAAATAGGAGTAGCAGAACTAGAATTGGTCCCACTTGAAGAGGATCCATCAAGAGACTTTCCCTTGCGACTCTTTTAGAGAGCCTTCCTCTTCTTCCCTTTCCCTTATCCAATTGCTAGAACAGTGGCGGTGGTAGGAGTAGTAACAACTGTTTTACCTTTGAGACCACTTTCGGTAGTCCTCAAAAGCCCTTAAAGTTTACTAAGTGTGACTTCCTCCTTGTTCATATGATAAGTCATGCAGAACTGATCATAACATGGAGGTAAGGAGTGTAGAATGATATCTATCGCCAGCTCCTCAGGAAAGTTCACATTCAACATTAGCAACAGGTCGACAAACCTTTGCATTTTCTGTAAGTGGCCCGTGTTGGATTCACCATCCTTCATTCTAGTTGTTATCATGGAAGAGATGATTTCATACCTTTCTTGACGAGCACTCTGATGGTATCTTTCCATCAGGTCCTCGTGCATCTCAAAAGGGTAGAACTCCTCATAGGAATTTTGTAATTCAGCTGTAATCGTAGCCAAGATGATACAAGACACCTTGGTAGCATCCTTCTCATGTGCCCTAAACTCAACGATCTCCTCAAGAATAGCAGAAGACTCATCAATTTCCTTTATCTCCATGTCATGGATATATGCCTTGTCCTCATAGCGAGTGACCATCATGATGTTCATAATCCAATCATTAAAGTTGGAACCATCAGAGATGACTCTCCTACAAAGGTTCATGAGATATAAGGAGCCAGTTGGGTTTGAGCCAGAAGTAGTGTTGGAAGACATTTGAAAAAGTAGAAAGACAACGTTTAGCTTAGATATAGACTCCTTTATATAACACCCAAATTAAATATTTAGGCTAGGATCCAACATAATATTTTATAAATTAGAAGAGGGATGTCATTATCCTACTTGCAAAATATTTGAAGGTAGGTAATTGACTATTTACCAATTTCCACCATGAAAAACGAAATAGATATTAGGTTTTAGTTGGATTTAAACTCCTAGATCATTTGAGATTCATTGAATAACAATGCAAATTAACTTGGTACTCCTAATATTATCACCTAATTGATGTGGCGGTTAACCACACACGCTCCACCGATCTATGATAAACATTATGCAATCCTTTGCCACCCTTACTAGTCAATGTTAATGTGCCGATTAACCATACACGCTCCACTAACGACTTGGTAATCTGCAAAGTGCAATTTCATGTATTAGCATCAATTTCACATTTTCCTATAGTAACTAAGATTGGGAATTTAATACAAGGTTTAGTTACTTTATTATTTTCAGTATACTTTTATTGAGAATTATAGCCCTATCCTACCCGTTCGGCTAACGACCCTCCACCAGTCAAGGAAGCGGTGGGTGAGAGTGGACACCCATTAAACTGCCTTTTTATAGGCAGTAACCTAATACCCCCTTATAGACCGACTTCGTAAATAAGGCCTACTAACGGTATGACTGACTTGATCTTATATATATATATATATATATATATATATATATATATATATATATATATATATATAAACTTATAATACTATAAAGTATAGGGATTTAATTTTAAACTTTGAAAATTCTAGGGTTTGGAATTAAAGCTTTCTAAAGTGACTTTCCAAATTCCAAAACTTGAGGGCATGTTTTGAAACTATTCAAAACCTTTCATTTCTATAACTTATGAGTTTTACTGACTTTTATGGAAAACACCCTTGGAATTCCATAACTTGAGGAAAAGTTATGGAGTCCATTAAAAGGAATCTAGATCAACAATTAAACTAACAAGCAAGTGTCAAATAATATGATCTAAGAAAAATCATAAGCATGGATAATTCAAAACAACAATTTTCAAGAATCATATAAACTAATATAAAATTTAAAACACTGACAATTATCTTTAAAATTAGATTAGAATGATCATTACCACATCAAATACATGTTTATAAGTTCAAAAACATTTTTGGGCGATGATCCTAGTCCAATTCCAACCTTAAAAGTCTAAAATTTGCACTCTGGATGTGACAAACTAGAACTTCTATCAATTTTTAAACTCCACTACGTCACCTTTTAACACCGTTTAAGGGTTCGTTTATGTGTTCCTAGCTTGAGTACAACCAAGGTTGAGATTAGCGATGAACCATAAAGTCGTTAAGTAACAAAATCGGGCCATACACCCTCTTCGGAGGAATGTACTACATCATATACACATATACATATACATTCACATACAAATACGTTTTTACGTATATACATATACATACATTTTTACATACATATCCACACATATACATAGGTGATTTCGGTTTCCATGTCTTTTGTTGTGAAGGAAAGAGTGATTTGGCTAGAGATTCAAGGTCTCCCACTCTATGCATGGTCTATTACAGCTTATAAGAAGATTGCAGTGATATACGGTAAGGTGTTGTTTGCTGATGAGGATCTTGATGAGCAATTAAGTAGTGGGAAGGTTTGTGAGGGTACTTTTCTATTAGACTTCATTAACAATAACCCAATTATTGATATTGAAGGAAAATCTTATGCTATTCAAGTCCGTGAAATTGCTTTATGGTGCCCAGAAATAAAGACGCCTAAAGATGATGCTATAAATGATAGGGAAGCTAAAAAAGAAGAGAATGATTTAAGTGACGATGAAGATGCGGAGAGCATAGATGAAGAGTCAGAAAATGGAAAAGACGATGATGGGATGAATCAATTCCTACCCGATGATCCATTTTTTTATAATGATAAGTTTGTTGGGTTGAAAGACGGTAATATTGAGAATGTTTCAAGTGACCAAGAGTTTTGTAATAAGGATCCAGTTAGTGCGTCGGTTAATTCAAAAAAGTTGATTCCTAACAAAGGAAAGTCATCGATGACAACCATGGTCTCAATCCGGAAGAGTCAGTACCTTCTCTTGTGGAAAAAATTGAACATGTTGGGGTTATTGATGTTGGTACAGGTGATGTTGGAGAAAAAGGCGATGTTGGAGAAAAAGGGGATGGATCTAGGGTGGATGAAAATTCTGATAGTTCAAGGTATTTATCTGCCCCACCTGGATTCAATGGTGTTAAATTCCACTCGACAGAACATTTGAAGTCAGTCCCTTCAGAACAAACATTATCGGCTTCATATATCAAAGGTAATAATTTAAAATATAAGGAAAAGCAAGTTAGTGTGGGGTCTCTTATGGAAGTTATGGAAAACTATATTGAATTTGGTAAAGTCCTGGGTTATGATTTCAAAGGGTGTAAGGAAGATTTGGCTTGTATGATTGAAAGTAAAGGAGAACAAATTAGTTTTAAATGAATATAATGTCAATTAATTGATGTGGTGTCAAATGCCACAATAAGAGAGGGTGGATCAAAAAACTTTGCATGGAACATTGTATTAGTGTGTTGGGTATTCAGGAGTCGAAATTAACCAGGTTGGACATGTTCTTGGTGAAATCTTTATGGGGCAATTATCAATTCTGTCACACCCCAAAACCGGAACGGCGAAAACGTTCTGGGGTGGATGACGTCATGTCAAGTATCACAACACATGCATTATAGTAATCAAAGTACAACAAAATTTTGCATTAATAGTAATAGTTTTACATAGTTTACATTACAATACATCAAAGAAATACGAGTAATGATATAAGTACATCTTGGTACTAAGCTATCTTCATCAAAAGCTCTTGGGATGTACCTGTCTAATGCTGACCTGAGAATACTAGTTATTTGAAAAACGAGTATCAGCATTTTTACAAATGCTGGTGAGTTCATAAGTATTTAGTGTCATGTTATACAAAATTTTATATAAGTGGTAGTTTTCAAGTATACAGTGAAATAGAGGCTTCTCAAGAAAATCCTATATTTTCTTTAATAAAAGCAGTCTTCTACCAAGACTGGACGGAGTGTAAGTTGCTGGTGAAATACCGACCGCGGACAATATCAAATGAAAGATACAGCTTGCAATGTCTGCAAACAGTGTGACTCTGAGAATGGGTTTCCAGCATACAGTGTAAGTTGCTGGTGAAGTACCGTTACCTTAAGGCCATGAATTATAAGGTAACCTAGGATACTCGTAACCATACTAACCGACACTAGAGTACCTGACGCCCTACAAGCGTCTATAAAATATGACATTTGTCACCCCTTGGCTTGGTGGGTCGTGGACTGTAGCTAGCAGTCAGGGTGCGGGGGTGTCAATCTCGTATAGATATATACACACAATGTTCACTCTCTCTACAGGAGACTCTGGTTACCAACTAGACGACGGAGAAGGCCGTGTCCCGAAGATGCATCCCAAATAGTGGGTAGTGGGTTTCATATGTAAGTACTGAACTAGGGGTAGAGACTCATAACTGGACTGACTAGAGTAAACCTATATGTCTATGCTCGCATACATAACATACAACTAATGAATCAAACGACCTTCAGACGGCCATCTGATCCCACCAGACCACATCTCAACGAAGAAAAGGAAATAGGGCGGACAAGCCTTCCTAAGTCCTTCAACCATTATTTATATGCACCTATACAAGTATAGACATACATCTAACTAATACTGAGTGTGTAACAAGTGGAAACACATCGTGATGTATAACTAAGTCGTGGTGTGTAAACGTACAGTGTGGAATAACCGAATCATAAAGTGTGAACAAATAGTGTGGAATAACTGAATCATAAAGTGTGAACGAATAGTGTGGAACAACTTAATCATAAAGTGTGAATGAATAGTGTTGAACAACTGAATCATAAAGTGTGAACGAATAGTGTGGAATAACCAAATCGTAAAGTGTAAACAAACAGTGTGGGATAATCAAGTCGTGAAGTATAAGCATCAACTAATATATGTGTATCACGAAGTGGAAACGTTAACAAGTAGGAATTTAAAACTAAGTAAAAGCGAAACAGTGGTATCTAACAAGTAGGGTATATAATATGAAAGAAAGGCTTGATGAAAACTTTGGAAAAACCTTTATACTTTAGAAAATCGCAACTTAGTATTCTTTGGTAAAATAAGTTTGAAAACCTTGGGTATTCTTTGGAAACCGTTCATAAACCAGTTTAAATGAACTTTGATGAAACAATATAGGTAAGAGTTATGAACAAGTGAAAACATTTTAGAAAAAACCATTTATAGTATCCTACTCGGTAAAATAGTTTACAGTGTGGTAAATTCTTGTGCATGCGGGTTATCAATCACATGTGATTGATATGATAACTGGCATGTTTAACTTGTATCCCCCCTTATAAAACATGTAAAAACATTTAAAAGCTTCATTCAGGGGTATGAACTCACCTGGTGTAAGTGGATCCGACGAAGGTGTCGGTTGAGTGTCCGGTGTCAAGTAAGGACTTAGACACACTTAGAGACCTATTTAACATATGGTAACATATGTTTACATACAATTAGTATATTTAATACTAATTAAACAAGTATACGCACTCTAAGGAGCGGAAAACACTTAGGTTAAGTGTTTGGCGTGTCCCGGGTAACATTTAAGGGCTCAAATGGCTTAGGAATGGAGTTTACTCTTCAAGAGTAAACTCACCTTATGGTGTTTATGGCCCAGGGACAACTCCCCATGAGTTTACGGCCATAAACTCATGGTGAGGGGTTCTAGGGTGTTTTAAGGGCTCTATCTTGTTCGTGGAATTTTGCAAGGTCCAAATCCGGAAAGTATGAATGGGTTTAGGGCTTTTAAAGGGACCATAAGGGAGTTTATAGCCCATGAGCCACCCCTATGGGATTTCACGGCCGTGAACTCCTATACTCTTGGTTTTATGGAAGTTTAAGCCCTTATTTCAATCCTAGTGATTTATAATGAAGGTATAAGGCCATTTGGGGAACAAACACTATCATTTGACATGGTTTGGGGGTGTTTACAGCCTAAGCACTTGCTTGGGCCGTAAACTCCTTTTTACCCCACATATCTTAGTTTTTAATTGTTCCAAAGCCGAAATATTAAGTCCCTAATTTATGTCTTAAGCCTAAGGGTGGTTTGGGAGTGTTTTTGGGGCATTTTTGTAAGGTTTAGAGGTGTTTACAGCCTAAGCATGTGCTTGGGCCGTAAACACTCTTTTATGCCCTAAAATCTTGTGTTTTGATGGTTAAACACTCCTAGACAAATTCCTTAATTGGTTCCTAGGCTCAATGGGACAAGTTCGGGTCATTTTGGCCACATTTAAGGTGTTTACGGCCTAAGGAGGATCTTAGGCCGTAAACTCCTCTTTCACAGCTTCTAAGTCCGATTTTTGGGGTATAATTACAAGCCAAGATGTTTGGAACAAGCTAGGGTAAGTGGACTTACGATTTGGAAGCGTTTGGTTGCGAATTCGATTTGAAAACGAGATTTATGCGAGAGAGTATAGAGAAAGGAAAAAAGGGTGAAATGAAGTTTACTCTCCCTTATATAGGGGTTGGAGTTGGGGCTCAGTGGGATTCTAACCGATACTGTCATTATACGGGGCTTTTGGTCGCACCCGATTTAGTGGTCGTAATAAAATTTAACCTTTTTCCAAATTAACATGGAAATGTAATTTAGGTGTTTTTATTTACGTTATTACGACTATAACGACATAAAAATATAAATAAATAAAACATTTATTTATTTTATGATCTCTAAGTAACGGAACTTTTATAAAATGGAATATTCCGTTAACGGTAACGGGGTAATGTAACAAAATAAACTTTGGGTTGTCACAAATTCCAGGTTGCTAGTAGCAGTACACAAGGACGTTCTGGAGGTATTCTCACCATTTGGGATCCTGCAGTTTTTTAAGAACATAAAACTTGGTCTACGAGTAACGTTCTAATTGTGAAAGGGGAGGTGGTTGCGTCTCGTTCTATTTGTTTTTTGGTTAATGTTTATGCTCCACAAGGAAGACAAAATAAGAAAATGATTTGGGAATATATTCGTTCTTTTATGTCACATAATAATGGTGAGTATATTGTATTTGGTGACTTCAATGTTGTTCGAAATTCCAATGAAAGAAGTGGGACAGCTTTCTGTCAAAATGAATCTGATGATTTTAACAAGTTTTTGATAAACATAGATCTTCTGGATGTGCATTTAGGAGGGAGGCGGTTCACTAGGGTGGATCGTTTGTGCTTAAAAATGGCCAGACTAGATAGAATCCTTGTTTCTAATGGTGTTATGCATTGGTTTCACAACATGGTTGGTCTGGTTCTTCATAGACTTTGGTCGGATCATAGCCTTATTGTGTTGAAGAATGAAAAATTCGATTATGGTCCCATATCGTTTAAGATTTTTCATTCTTGGTTTATGCTTGAAGGCTTTGAAGACACAACTAGGGATGGTTGGTTGAACGATCATATGTCGTTAGAGAATGGTAAGTTCTTGGCTTTTAAAAATAAACTTAAAATTTGAAAAGAGAGATTGAAGGTGTGGCATAAGGGGGTAATTATTAAAAGCAATGGTTTGAAAAAAGATCTCTTGTCAAAACTAGATGATATTGACTCACTGCTGGATGGGGGTAGACATGATGGTGATATTGCCTCAACGAGAATTGATGAGCTAAAACAATTAATGGATTTAGAAAAGATTGAAGGATCGGATGCGGCTCAAAAATTAAAGAAAAAATGGGGTGTGGACGGAGATGAGAATTCAAACTTTTTTCATAGCATGCTTAAAAGAAAAAGAAGAAAGTTGGCTATTTCAAGCATACTGGTTGACGGTTCTTGGGTTGTTGATCCTGTTAATGTCAAGGATCAATTTTTACGTTTCTATAAAGAAAAATCAAATGGTTTTTCGGGTGTTTTTTCTCCTCACCCAAATTCTCGGATCAGACAACTCTCCGCGGGCTTTAAGGAGATGTTGGTTGCGAGGTTTACTGAAGATGAAATTCACACTGCTATCTGGTCATGTGGTAGTGATAAGGCTTCTGGTCCCGATGGTTTTTCTTTCCATTTTATAAAAAAGTTTTGGGATCTCATGAAGACAGATATCTATAATTTTGTTGATGAATTTTTTTGACACGAGCATGATCCCAAATGGATGCAACTCATCCTTTCTCACTTTAATCCCAAAAAGAGATAGTCCTTCGAACTGCAATGATTATAGACCAATTAGTTTAATTGGTGTGCAATACAAAATTATTGCAAAGCTTCTTGCAAATAGATTGACACAGGTGATTGATGATCTTGTGAATCATGTGGAGTCTGCTTTTGTTAAAGGCAGATAAATCCTTGATGGTCCATTAATGGTGAACGAGACTATTCAGTGGTATAAAAGAAAAAAAGAAGAACTTAATGATCCTTATAGTGGATTTTGATAAGGCATACGAGTCAATGAGTTGGGAGTATTTATATCAAATTATGTCTTTCATGGGGTTTGATCATAAATGGATTCAATGGATTAAAGCTTGTTTGGTGTCGTCTATTACTTCAACTCTTATCAATGGAAGCCCCACAAAGGAGTTCTCTCCTCAGAGAGGCCTTCGTCAAGGTGGCCCTTTATCCCGCTTCCTTTTTATTCTCGTCATGGAAGGTATGCATGTAGCGATAGAGGATGTTGTGAACCAAGGTGTTTTTCGGGGAGCATTGATTGGAGACGGAGGTTTTGTCGTGTCTCATCTTTTCTATACTAATGACGCATTGTTTTTGGGAGAGTGGGATGAACAAAATATTGTAAATCTGGTTACTATTCTCAATTGATTTTATTTGGTGTCAGGTCTTAAATTGAATCTCCAGAAATCTAACCTTCTTGGTATTGGTGTTTCTTTTCAACAAGTGGAAGAGATGGCTATTATCACCGGATGTGCGCCTGCAAGTCTACCCTTTTCTTACCTTGGGTTACCAGTAGGTGCAAACATTAATCGTGTTGATAATTGGAATAAGGTCATTCAAAGTTTTGATAAGTTTTTGTCAAGTTGGAAGGTGAACTTGATTTCTGTGGGTGGTAGGCTTACATTAATAAAGTCTATCTTTAATAGCATTGGGATTTATTACATATCTGTATTTAAAATGCCGGATTTTGTGAATTCTTATCTTTAGTCTTTACGTTTTCAATTTTTTTGGGGTGGTAGTAGTATGGAGAGAAAGATCTATTGGGTTAAATGGAAACAAGTGTTAAGTTCTAAGGATAAAGGTGGACTGGATATCGGCAGTTTAAAAGCTTTTAATTTGGATTTTCTTTTAAAGTGGTGATGTCGTTTCTACAATGAAAAACACACACTTTGGGTTAAGGTGATCCATAACATTCATGGAATGCATGGTGGGTTGGGTGAGTCTTCTTCAAAACCAAGAGGAGAGGGGGGGGGGGGGGGGGGTTTGGTCTAATCTCGTGACGCTTTATGATAAGCTCGATTCTCTTAATATTATTCCACACTATTTTTTATTAGAAAACTTGGTAATGGAAGAAATACTCAATTTTGGAAGGACATTTGGATTGATAATGTGAGGCTTTCTTCTCATTTTCCTAGACTTTTTGCATTAGAAGAGGAGAAAGATTGTTCGGTGGCAGATAGATGGAATGCAAGTGGTTGGCTTTGGAGATGGAGTCGTCAATTACGTGATAGTGGAAGCACAACCTCTCAGTTCTCGGCCTTGACCAGAGTTCTTTCTCATGTTATGTGCGTCGATCAGGCAGATAGTTGGGAGTAGGGTGTTGATCCAGATGAAGGATTTACTGTGAATAACACTAGAAAATATATTGATCCGATTTTGTTGCAGGAAGGCATGATTTAGACGAGATGGTGTAGGCTAGTGCCTATCAAAGTTAATATTCATCTTTGGAGAACTATTCTTGATAGACTTCCCACTTGTTATAATTTGGCTTGCAGGGGTGTTGACATGATCTCGGTGCTTTCTCCTTTATGCTCTACTCAGATAGAAGTCTGTAGTCATGTGTTTGTCAATTGTGATGTGGCAAAGGAAATTTGGAATAAAGTGTTTAAGTGGCTTGATCTCCCTTTTCCTTTGTTTGCAAACGTTGATGAGATATTGGATTGGATGGATGGCATTCCTTCAAGTCTGCAAAAAAAAAAAAAAAAAACAAAAACCAAAGCTTGAAGTTATTATCAATACCACGATCTGGGTTATTTGGGCTTACAGTAATAGTGAAGTGTTCAAGACGTACAACATGCAGAAAAATCATATTTTTGAAAGCATATTCATTCATTCTTTCAATTGGTTCTCTAGTAGAAATAACAAAAGTGATATATCATGGACCTAGTGGTTGCGAAATCCCCTTTTATGACTCTTTGTAATTGGTTTTTGTTCTCTAGCTTTTGCTAGTTTTCTTTTTATAATATGTGGCTGTTAAAAAAAACATTCCATAAACATACATACATTTTCACATAAAAATTTTCATATATCTACACCTATATACATAAAATTTTCACATATACATACATTTCACATACAAATACTATTATACACACATTTTTTCATATATATACATACATTTCATACATAAATACGCATATACATAAACATTTCACAGATAAATACCAACATTCCATATACTACATAAAAAACAGGAAAATTAAGAAAAAAAAACCTGGAAAATCGTTGTGGTGTGTTGTTGTGGTCGCTGCAGATGCTGGAAAAGAAATACCAACATGGGAGCAGCTTTGAAACCACCGAAATACGAAATTACCATACAAATTAGTGTATTTGTTACTGAAAAGAAATTGAAAGACAAAGGAGGAAAGGAAGCACATACCCTCGCTACAGATGTCGGAAAAACACAAGTTTTCTCACTGGAAAACTTATCACAACTAGAAAAACGGGCTAAACTAATGGGGGAGAGGAGGAGTGAAGTGGATAGGAGAAAGGAGAGGTTTTGTGGTGGTGGTTTCCGGTGAAATCGAATGGATGAGCCATTGTGGTGGTAAATCGCCGGAAAATCACCGAGAGGAGGATTGGGGGTGATTGTGGATGTCACCTGTTCTGAGACACAAAGTGGGTGTAAAAGTGACAAACCCTTTAATGGCGACGGTATTTGCGGCGACAAGCTGGCAGCTAGGGTGACAAGTTAGAGGGAACGGGTCCCGCATCTTTTTGGTGACCAGTAGTGACAACATAAGTGTCTCTGTTAGCGTCGCCACTATTGCTTTCGTACGGAGGAACTCTGCCCGTTGGATCTGATGAAAAGTGAATTGATTGTAGACGAAATCACACGGATGGCCGACATGTCCTATTAGAGTTGACTCATTGGCGGGGACGGGGAGCTTTTAGATTTGACAACCACACGTGTTGTCACGTGTCGTCGCTAATAGTCTGTGTCATCTCTAATACGGTCGCCTCTAATACTTATATTTCTTGTTGTGAATCCATAAGACTCTATTATATTTTTCGTTACAATGTATTGAACTCTACAAAGTTTAATAGAATGTTATAAAATGTAATTTATTGTAAACTTAATTTTAAGAATTAAAAGTTTATTTTTTCATTGAAGAGTTCAATGAGTGAACTCCAAATTCATTGAATACCAACGTGGCATCTCACAATGTTTGACTTTCATCCGTTGAATAACACATGAACTTGTCGCTTCATTCAAATATCCTATTGAGCTTATCATTGTGGATACTCAATGTATTTCTTGATGCCTTTGTTATTCTAAGGCATATAATAAGTTTTTTAAGATAATGTCACTTTTATTTGAAGGTATAATATATATAATTTCTATAGTTTTCCCTAAGAAGAAAAATATTTCAAGGTTGACATAATTTTTGTAGAACGTCCTCAATAATTTTTTTAGGTAGGGTTGACATTCGGCTAATTAACCCATGTGAGATCATAAGCCCCTGCATATTCATTCCCATTTGCATTAGGATAACTATATTAAATGAAGATATACCATCTACCAATACCATTCACACCATTTTAATATAACTTCATAATACCTTTTTATCAAAATTTTAAACCACATTTTGTGAAATGAATATTATACAGACTTGTTAAATATATGTTAATCTATTATGGAGGTTACATGATTAATATTCCCTGCATGTTACCATCTCGATGGATCAGTACGTACTCCTATACATACGGAGTACTTCATATCAATCATTATCAATAATACAACCCAGCCCCCCGGTGCATAGATGAACAATGCACTCAGTTTAACAGATATAAATAACTGAATCAACGGGTTGGTTATACGTACTATAACATTTCATAACAACTTCATCATGGTCACCAAACTAAATATTGTTCCTGTCTTCATCATTTTCCTCCTCTTCCAATACTCATATTCAGCAAAGGTAACATATAACGTCCTTAGTTTTGGAGCCAAAGCCAATGGGCGCTTAGACTCAAGAAGTGCATTCCTAAAAGCATGGGGTTTGGCCTGTAATTCAACAAATCCCGCCATTATCTATGCACCCGTTGGCAGGTACTTGATCGGTTCTGCAATCACATTCTCCGGCCAAGCATGTAAGAGCAAAGCCATCACAATGAAGATAGATGGAACTTTGGTGGCTCCCTCAACGTATAATGCAATCGGCAACGCCCAAGTTTGGATTAAGTTTTACCGGACTAACCGTGTTACCATCTCCGGTGGAACCCTTGATGCCCAAGGTTCTTCTCTATGGGCCTGCAAATCCTCTGGAAAGACATGTCCTAAAGGAGCTACGGTAAGTACGATCATGCGTGTGGATGCCATATCCTTAATTATAAACTTTTATATATAGTTTTTTTTTTTTAAATCGTTTCTAAGATTAATATACCATTCATTCATCTTGCAGACACTTGGCATCTACCATTCCCAAAACACAGTGATCAGTAATTTAAGGTCATTAAACAGCCAAATGTTCCACATCCTGCTATATGCATGCACCAATGCCAAGCTACAAGGGGTGAGCATCTCAGCACCCGGGCTCAGCCCTAACACAGATGGCATCCATTTATCATCTTCCACAGGCGTCACCATCTTGAATTCTAAGATCTCCACAGGGGACGACTGTGTCTCCATTGGCCCCGGCAATTCTAATGTATGGATAGAGAAGGTGGTGTGTGGACCCGGTCATGGCATAAGGTACATGATCAGTACTTTATAACATCTATAATTTTGTTTTGAACTTTCATATATTATTCTTCTCCAAGTGTGTTTGTGTATGTGTTAATTAGTTGTGTTATGTGGATGCAGCATCGGGAGTCTAGGTTGGGACGTTATAGAAGCGGGTGTTCAGAATGTTACTGTAAAAACTGCAACATTTATAGGTAGTGACAATGGTTTAAGGATAAAGACATGGGCAAGACGTAGCAATGGATTCGTGAAGGATGTCGTTTTCCAGCATGCAAGTATGGTGAACGTAAAAAATCCAATACTAATAGATGCAAATTACTGCCCAAACAATGAGAATTGCCCGAATCAGGTTTCAGGAGTAAAGATCAGCAACGTGCTGTATGAGGATGTACATGGAACATCAGCGACACGGGTGGCAGTGAAATTTGATTGTAGAAAGGGGAAGCCATGCACTAATATCAGACTAAAGGATGTTAACCTCAAATTTGGGGGTCAACCAGCAGTCTCCTCTTGCTCCTATGCTGCTGGTACTGCTTCTGGATCACTTCAACCTACAAGTTGTCTCTAATTCTAGTACTCGTTTGAGCCAAAAGTTTTAGGCAATCATATTCGGGACTTTTATATATCCGAAGCAGACACCTAAAATATTGGACTTCCACCTCCAAAATTAGCTGAAGCACGAGAGAGTTTCTGATAGACAATCAAACTGGTGTTTGAGAAATTAGACAACTTTTGATACATCCTAAAAAGCAGACACCTTTTCTTTTTTTGTCGGTAGATCTTATTATTAATTAGTCAACAAAGCATGAGAGACGATTGTGTGAGTAGATCCTCTAAAATAAGATAATTTGTTATTTGGTATATCTTGTAACTTTTAATTTATATACACTAGATCTGAGAACCGTATATTACATGGGTCGATTAAAAAAGTTAAATATAAGGTGTACACATTAAGTATTTTCTTTTCTAAAGTAAACTTTGAAATAAATATAAATGAAATGATAAATAAGTAATGCAATCTATACTAATAAAATATTATTATCATGTTTTAAAAAATCATGTTGAATATGAATGTGTAAAAGCTAAATGTTTTTAAAATAAACTTTCAAAATAAATACAATAAATAGAATAAACCATAAGGAGCATTAATGTAATTTCTCTTAGTTAATCTATAATAATAAACTAATTAATATAAATTCACAAATGAAATTTATTAAATAGAAATAAGAATTCACAAATGAAATTTTATTGTATACATTAATTCATATTAATTATTATGAGGTGACATTTAATAAGTGAAAGTTGAATAAAAATGAAAAAAAAATACGAAAATGACAAGTGGAATTTTTTTTTAAAAATTCTAAGAAAATGACATGTGTCAAATTGAATAAGAAGTTG
This sequence comes from Lactuca saligna, assembly GCF_052625555.1. Taxonomy (NCBI): domain Eukaryota; kingdom Viridiplantae; phylum Streptophyta; class Magnoliopsida; order Asterales; family Asteraceae; genus Lactuca; species Lactuca saligna. Next base: position 41,898,427 of record NC_136422.1, read on the forward strand.
ATATTTGATAAAATTATCTTTATTTATTAGGGTAGATTATTCAATATACAACATAGGTAGCAATCAATTTTTTTCCACTTCTTGATTTCTCCCTTTTCCCTACTATTGTTAATGGTAGCCAACGACTCCACCGGAGATGCTTGCTTCTTCCCCTAGCCACTCTACTTCATACGTTGTAATTAAAATATCTTCTTCTCATTATTTTGTTGTGGCACAATCAGGTCCTGCCACTCCTTGCCTACCAGAAATTTACAAAACCGCCATTGATGATGCCGGTAGGTAAAGCTTCTCCCTATCTCGCCTATCTCTCTCAGCAAGAGGCTTTGCTGACCAACGAGTTATTCTTCTGCTTCATTGCTCCCTCTTTGAGGATGTTAAGGAATGCGCCTTAAAAAAGCCGGTAGCGTATGGTACGATCTTGAAACCCCTACAGGCATGACTCCATTTAATGGATACATAAGGGAAATTCTACAGTATCCGACTACTATCGTAAATTCAAAACTATATGTGATCAACTTGTAGTGATTGGTCTTCACAAAGATCATGGGTTATGGTATGCCTCTTTTGAGACCTTCTCTGTAACACAGCCGACTATGAAACCACGCCCCTCTTTTCATGATCTTCTCTCTCAAGCAGAAATTCATGAATTGTTTCTCATGTTCGGCTCACGTATCTTCTCTTCCACCCATAGCATTTTCAGCACAACCACATCAACCTTCTCAAGAAACACATCAACCTTCGCATTAGTTAGTATCATTACGTGTTTATACGTTATATGTATACCAGGCGGGGCCGGATGACTGACAGATCTATATACCGAGCGAGGTCCGATGCTGGGCAGGGCCCACTATATATGTGTATAGTGGTGGTAAGGAGTAAAATAAACTTGGTATCCGATTGAAATATAATAAAGGGGAATGCAAGCACCCAGATATGCTTGGTTGTAGGTATGTATGCATGTATGTATGTATGTATGTATGTATGTATGTATGTATGTATGTATGTATGTATGTATGTATGTATGTATGTATGTATGTATAATATGTGGTATTTTGGGGAACTCACTAAGCTTTGTGCTGATGGTTTTTATGGTTATGGTTACAAGAACTTTTGGTTTGAAAGAGAAGGGTCCAGCTTGATCGCAGCGCATCCACCCATGTTTTTATATCATGATGATTTTGGGGATTGTACAATGATAATTATTTTCTTATAAAAGTACTTTTGAAGATTTGGATAAGTAGATATTAAATGTTAATTTAAAGATAATTAATGCTTTGGTTGAATTAAAAATAAAATATTTAGCTCATAATTTTTGGTCGTTAAAAGTTGGTATGAGAGCCTTGGTTTGAGGGGTCGGGCACACTCTCGAGTGTGACTAAACTCAAACTAAGAAATTGATAAATTTTCTTTTAAATAAATCAATAAAAATAAAAAATAAAACCAGTTTTGAAATGATTTTTGTAAAGGGAAGGAAATTTCAAAAAGGGATTTTGTAAAGGCAAAGGGGGTTTGATGTGTGCAATCGGTCGAGCTCAAGTAGGTGATTCCTAAAATACTCATACATGTTTGTTATGATTATATGTTATGAAAATTGCATGCTAGGATGAGGCTAGGGATACTTTCAGGAATTGCATGATGATTGTCCTGATGTGTGATGCCTTGTAGCCTAATGAGCATTGGATGCTACGCTAGAATGAGAGTATGTATTGGTATCAGTAATTGCTAAGTGTATGCTTTAAAATGGTATACGGTTAGGATCATATACCCCTAGATTGATTGATTTGACCTTATTTCTTGTTCCTCGTTTGGTTATGGTCCTAGGGTAGATTCTTTTATTCGATAGTTTATTTGATCATGTATTGTGTATAATTTGCATGCATAAGGCAACCGACAGTGAGAGTGGATGTTCCTAGCAAGAGTTGTAGTATGTGACTTTCAATGTTCTTTGGTTATTCTATGGATTTGATAGCTACTACATGAATGTTGCTTGTTTTGTTCTTTGTGGGACTCTTAAGTGATGTGAGTTAGCTTTTCAGTGAATATGTTAACTCACATGTAAGAAAGGTTGAATAATCTCATAGTAATGGATTCGAACCTATTGCACAGCTCTCATTTGAGTCTAACTGTTGTAGGGATGAGTCTTTTCCTCGAAGGATTATCTGAGCTATGTTGCATAAGATTGTATTCATGAGGTAGCTAACTGGGATTATGGGGAGCTCTTCCACAACTGATGGCAGGGTGAAGACATAAACCTAGGAAAGCCTTGGAAATGCTTTAGTGGGTTTAGTTGCGTTATTCAGCGAGCATTTGGAGTATCAGTTAAGAGGTGACTTCGAGGATTCGAGAAGATTCTTGAGGAAAGTATGGATAGGTGTGGAAGGTAGTATTGGGCCTGTATTACTAAAAGCACAAGATCCATACTCGAATCGGGGAGAGTCTTAGAGAATCTGTGACAACCATCAACTTCCGGTCAACACAAAGTCAACCGAAGTCAACAAGTCAAACCGTTTGACTCAATTTGCCCGTGGGTACTAGAAATTACATTATGAAATTTCTACATAACTCTCTATTCTAATGAGAGATCATAAATCAAAAGTGCGAACATCTAGATATCCTTAACCATAAACTGTGGTACGTGGCGAGCCCAAACCGATAAAACAATGTTGCATACTCATCGGGAGTGCGGGATATAATTCCTGGTAGTTATAATCAGAATCTCCTTGAGGGAGAACGTGATACTTGTATATAGATCTATATTGGGTTTGACACCCCACACCTTGCTGCTAGCTACAGTGGGACCTGCAGGTCTACGGGTGACAAATGTCATTTCAGTTTTCGCGACGCCTGAGAAACGTCGTGGCAGGTTCACATACTCATAGTATGATTATAGCGACTCACATAGGGATATAAAAATCCATAAAGTTTACGGGATTTGATTTATAAAACCTAAATAAGTTTTATGTCGATTTAAAATCACTTTTTATCTCAATGAGTACAGATATTACTGTACACTTTTGGTTTTGGTAGTTATGACTACACATCATTTGAAACCACATTTATACCTTTAAGTATAGTCAATACTTGTTCTTTCTCGGTCCTCGGATTTAGGACTACATATACATAAAGTATTAACAAACATGAGAACATACGAAAATTTCATTTAATTCAAACGCGTCCATCTCCATTTAAACACATAACATTTTCTATTAGTAAGAAAGGTTACTTATACATTTTGGTCTTCGGTCATAAGACTACATTACACAGATTTTAAAGAAAATATCGGATTTTCTGGATACATATTCTACCGCTTTTACAAGGAAAACGGTTTACTTTTCTAACGAAATCTCTTATGAACTCACCAACCTTTGTGTTGACACTTTTCAAAACTACTTGTATTCTCAGGAATTCAATGAAAACAGGAAATCAACAACATTTTGAGGATGGGACGATAAATCGTCAAACAGTTCATTTTGTATCATAATGTAATTGATGTGAATCATGTAAACATGTTCTTTGATGTAACGTTTTCAATTATATTTGTGATGGTTGTATTTACTTTGAGCACTATTATACTCATTGTTGTGATACTCTACATGAAGTCCTCCACCCCCGGACGTTTCCACCATCCTTGGTTTGGGGGTGTGATAGAATCTAAGAAGCCTGTGGGATGACGATTCTTGGATATGTTCTGATCATTTGCATGATTGTTTTTTAGAATGGTGATGAGTACTTTGGAAGGATATTCGGGTTAGGGTTCAAGCTTAGGTATAGGTACTGAGTTGATCGATAAACGGGTGCGGCAGTTCATCTTGTTGGAGATTACCCACAGTAATTTGGAATGGACTCGTGTGATCTTTGGTTCGGTCAAGGAAGCGATTTTGGAACTTTTTGATGGTTGTCACGCGGATTTTCAGACCGAGATTGTAGGAGGACAGTTGGGGGCCCATCAGGAGCTCAAGGCTTGTGAAGCCCTAGAGTCCTTTGGGAAGAAGGATCCTTTTGCTAACTTTTATCATAAGGGATCAGAGCTAGGTTATTCATCATGCCTTCCAGGAGATCGATCCTACGATTGGATTGCCACGGAGGTTTCACGAGCTTTATGTGAGGAGTTACTCGACATCATTAGTCGTATCGCTGATAGATTGGTTGCCATGTTCGAGGGTCGAATCTTGGCTATTCAGGTGGTTGTTGGGGGTAGTCGGGGTAACTCAGGAGAAGGCGATAGGTTTGGAGAGGCGAATAGGGAAGAGGAAGCGGACCCATGGTTTGAATCAGCTGGTAACATTTGAGCAATTGTATGTTGCCATGTCTATCATTAGAGGCCCGAGGGCCATGATGTTTATTTGAAGAATGAATGAGCACATGAGCATGTGTGCGACAAGTCTAAATGTGGCAGGTGCGAATGTAAGGGCCAACTTCACCAAGAATGCACCATGGAGGTAGAATTATGTCATCGTTGTCATCAGCTTGGCCATATTAGGGTGAATTGGCCACGCTTAGTGGTTAGGGTAGCCCGGGTTCCATCACAGGTGCTTCGCTAGGAAAGGGAGGTCTGGATTTCATAAAAATCAACTATGGGTATATTATCTTTCATTTTTCTCTTGATTATTATCAGTATTTATATTTCTTTTGAATCTTCTTTGGGTATGGGTAAGCTTTATCTCTGCTTTAGTTTGTTGCTATTGGCTAAGTTATATCATTAAGAATTGTTATGTCTTTTTGGATGTCAAGAGTCATCAGTGGGTCATATCTTGCTGAGTGGGTTTCAGTTTGTTTGGTTGTTGTTCCAGTTCTTTGATGCGGTTAATTTAGGGGTATATTTTAGAAGGTCTATGGTTGGATTAGTTGGTTAGTTCTTCAATGAAGTCAGAGTTCACTCGTTTACCATTTGTTACCGTACGATCGGCAGCCGTCCATTGAAGGACCTTTGGGCTCAAACACTATCGTTGCTAGGAAAGGAGCGGTAGCAGGAAGATGGTGGTGCCAATAGCATGAGTTTGTTTGGTTACTGGAAGTGTCAGGGGAATTTTATAATCGCAAAGGTTGAAGAGGGTTAGAATTGAGAGATCCTTCTGAGGATAGGAAGTTGGAGTGAAGATTCTCTAGTTCAGAGTAAGGGTTATGGTCTTTGTTACCAGCATGAAGGACTTAAGGATTTGGTGTTATACTATGGGAATCAATTGGGGTTATCGGGCTTACTGAGATTTCAGGGAGTATTCATCTGGATCTCAAGAATTTTGTGACCATCCGGATTGGCTAGTAATGGAATGTTAGTTCTTGGTAAGCTCGGGTCGTCAACGATTTGAGTTATAAGTAGGTAAGATGGGTTGGGAATCCATCAAAATTTATGGGTTGGGAGAGCTTCGATAAATCCAAGTGGGGGAGAATCATTCAGAGTTCTGGAGCTAAATCAGGTATGAAACTAGGGTGAGTTTCACATCCCATTCAGGAGGGAAGATGAATCAAGTGGTCGTCTGGATTGAAGATTGTGTAAGTTGGAAGTTCAGGAAACTTCCAACAGCTGGTTGGCATCTTCTTTGTGATGTATAGTAGGCACACGGACGAATCTAAGTTGTGGGTTGTGTTAGACCCTCACTGCCTATTCTTGTTTGATGAAGGCTTTGGGGTTTGAAGTATGACTAAAACACTTGATTCGGGTTCAGTCAGATGTGGGTTCGACGCAGTATGATGGTGGATGATATGGTAGAGGTGTGGTAAGACCATGGGCGGTGACTAGGGCAGGTTAGATGTGTCGTAAGACTATGGGGTGGATGTTGCACTCACTGGATTAGCAGATAGTATGGAAGTTTTGTAAGACTACGATAGGATCGTAACATTCACCAGATTGATGTAGACCATCATTGGGGCGCTCATGAATATAAAGGAGGATCAGCTCATTCCTTGGGCAAGGAGGACCATTTGGGTATGAGTCAATGTTGGGCCAATATAGCTCTTCACGGGGTGAGACCCGTTGGAGTGGCCCTATCGTTGGTATAGACTAGGTGAGACCTATGAGCGAGGCCTGTGTGATCATGGGACTCTTTGGACCTCTCAAGGTCCAGATATGATGTCTATGCCTCAAGAGGACTTCACTTTCATCATAACTCAACTTAGAAGAAGGTAAAGAAACCCTAAATTCATGAGATCTACTAACTATATGAAAATTGGTACAGATTTATACCTTAACCAACAACTTTGAATGGAATCGTAGTAGATCTGAGCCCCTCCCACAATTTAACTTGAACAATCACCTTCTTCCTTGCAAGAATGTACCCAAAATGATGAAAATTAGCTCCCTCTTTCTCTCTATGCTCTCTGGATCAATTAGGGTATCTCATGGGAAGTGTGTCTGCAATTGAAGGCCATAAGGGCCTTTAAATAGGTCATAAACCCAGTCAATTAGGGTTTTCCTCAACAACGCTAACTCGACGAGTTAGATACCCAACTCGTCGAGTCCATTCATTAAACACGTCACCAAAACGCGACCCTACTCGACGAGTTAAGGCACCAACTCGTCGAGTCACTCCTCATATCTCGAAATGAATACGCAAAATATTATCTCTGGAAATCCGGGTGTTACAATTCCCCCACACTTGAAGTAGATTTCGCCCTTGAAATCGCTCCTCAACCACATAGATAGAAACCAAACACCTAAAAAGCACCACTGAAAGGACCTCACACCAAAACAATATCTTACTCCATGGATACCTGAACCCAAATAGATACTCCTGAATTCGAAACAAAACTAACCCCTCTTCCGTTAATATATCCCTTCTAACTTTCCAAATCTGGAACTCCAGTGGTCTGGTCCGCCGCCAGACCATCCACTCAAGATATAATCACGTTATTGGCTCCCTGAATAACAGAGCCCGATAACTCACTGCCCCTCTGATTCTTACAGATCAGCCCAATAGCCGGCTACCAATCACCCATGCCAGGCATACCAAATGATCCCAAACACTCTTCCATAGACGAAAGGGTCACATGCTACCAGAGACCCATCAACTGGACTACTGTCAGAATCCGTCCGAACATCGAACCCTCAACATCCTGTCCTCAGACACAAGAAATATAATCAAGCTTGCTCAGAAGTGTCCACAAACATCAAAAATCATATTCCCTGAAGCGTCTCAGTGACTTCCTTCTCATAACAACTATCTCAGCCCATTATCACACACTAGACACGAAGCTTGCTTTACCCCAAGCGAATATGAAATTTGTCTCAGCCTCGACCTTTGTTGTCTACTACTCATTAGTTCCATGCACCTTGCGAGTATTCTCATTCCCACGAAACTGACCCACTCTGCTTAGATAAATCAGATGAAGATCAAATTCCCTCAAAATGAGACCCATCTACAAAACCGAAATCTCATCTCGCCTACTCAACACGCGAATGAATCCAGACTCAAGATTAAGAGTCTGATTCAATAGCAGGCTTGGAACCAGTCAATTCCAATCTGGTACTCAACTCATGGCCCAAGATTCGTGAATTTAAGCACACGCCTTCTCCCTAATTCCTTCCAATTACGACAATCCCCACTCAACATGGGATATATCAGTTCCCAAATAACAAGGAGACCAGTATCTCACTCTTTGTTCGACAACCAGGCTCTTGAAGACTTAAACGGTAAGGCTACCCTAGCCTAAGAACTCCCCTGTGCCTTACTCTGACTTAGAGAATACCACGGCTCCTCGTAACCTCACAACACCCGTTCGCTGACTAGTGAGTACTACGGCTCCCCGAAGCGTCACAACACCCTATCGCTGACTAGGGAGTACTACGGCTCCCCGTAGCATCACAACACCCTCTCTGACTAGTGAGTACTACGGCTCCCCATAGCATCACAGCACCCTCTCGCTGACTAATGAGTATTACGGCTCTCCGTAGCATCACCACACCCTCTCATACCAACTCATGGACACTGCGGCTCCCTGTAGCCTTACAGTACTTTCTCTTACCATCCCACGATCTCATCCTCTAGTCGACCCAACCCACTGCATCTATTAATCCACACTCTATGGCCCAACATAGATAGATGCACACACCAACCAAAAGTAGGTGACGCTACTCTTGACGGCAATCGTCATGACCAAACTCTTTTTCTCACTGCAATTCTCATTCTTTAATAATCTCTTTTGTCATCAATCAGTCGAAGAGCTCCCGATGGAACCATAGACAGTTGCTACACCGCTTGCCATCTCTTAACTGATAACTCAAAATAATCTGGAATTAAGGACATCATAACCGGGTACCGCGGTACACTATCACATAATCTCATGATGTTTTACCCAAACCATAGATCTCATACCTACGACACCATACTCGAATACCACATTGCTCTTTCTGAATCTCACAACCCATCTTCCTCTCACACCTTTCAAATCTCATAGTATTCCATCTCCCAATTGAAAACACAAAGGCATCATTTATGGCTCAAAACATGATGTCGAACATCTGAAACTCCCCCTCTATTGATCACTACTCACACAGAGCTACTCGTATCGACCCTGAAATTGGTTGACAAATCAGCGGCTGCCCTTCCCAGGGTATAGATTACAGTCTATATCTCTTGCAAATCTTGGCTATTACATCCTCAATCCGGCGACCCAATCACACTCGAACTCGACATATGCTAACCCCGAAAAGCACATGCCACAAAGAATCTCCCAATTCTCCCATCCTTTCTCAAACATATACCACATGCGTTATCTCGCTCTGCACCTAGCCTCGATCACCAATAATCCTGGACTCATGAATCTGCACCGCAGGTCTCTATCCAAATATTTAACCGTTCCTAAACAAATCTTTGATTCCCTCAATAAAATATCTGGTTCTCCCCCACTTAGGGTTTGAACCGTCACTAATTGGCACACCAACAATCTATCCCACAGACTGTTTCCATTAGCAACATCACACCTACTCTTGGAAGGTGCTACGCAATGCTCGATGATCTCCCCGACAGAGATCAAGCAACTCCCATTACCCCAAATTGCAGATGAAATCCTCAGAACTCCCCATCATGACTACCTTTAGTCACTCAGAATCTCACACCATTCCATCACCGGAACTCCCAATTGTCCAGTATCAACCCTGACTCTTGTTCTGGAAATGATGAACTATCATTTTCGTCGTCCTTGACTCCTCAAGTAACGCTCCATCATGTCACTTATGATAAGAGTAGAACCTACATTACCGCTCTCGATACCCATTAAAAGCAATAAGCGTCACCGCCCTGATAGACCCATCTTGATCGTCTGACCTTGAAGCTAACACATGCCCTACTATACTCAAATAAGGTGTATCCTGGTCCTTGACCATCTCAGTCCCCACTGACGACCTGATTAGGCTATATGTTTACCTTGTGGCAGACCTACTGCCATATACTCTGATTGAAGATCACCATCAGTGCAATCCCACAGGGCTCACCCCCAAACTCAGAAACCTAAATCTCAACACCTCTTACGTCTCCCATAGGAATGGGATTTGCACTACTCTGGTCACGGAAAGTGACACCCCTACTATCGGCCGGTCGCCGAGCCCAGACATAATTCTTCCATAACACACCATCCCTACTCATCCCTGAGACTTGCGACTCCAACTGGTATCTCACCAAAAATTCCTTGGAGCTAACTCAATTTCCCTCTCAAGGGATACTCCAATAAAACTCGTTCATCATGGCCCTCAGGCCCCATACTCTTTCACATCTTTTCTCAGCCCAAACAATTATCACAGAATAATCGATGAAACCAGAAGCACTAACCACCACATGTCGTTGTACTCAAACCATGACATCACCTCTCGATCTACTAGTTATCATGGTACCCGAACCATGACATCACCTCTCGATCTGCTACTTAGATCCTTTGGAATACTCCCTGCATCGTGTATGGGTCCTCTACTTTCAGTAGTACGAGCCCATACTACCTGCCACATCTACCCATACTCTCTACACGGACCATCCTAAATTGCATAAGTAGTTGCTCATCCTCCTCAATCACTAATCCCAACACACGAGCTCGCTCCCCAGAGAGAAGCTCTACTCTGACAGCATACTCATCTGACTAAGGTCACTTACTAGGCTCTTCCTAGGTTCTCACACTTCTCCGCCATCAGCTGTTGAGAAACTCCTTATGATGCCAGTCATCCACCTCTTGAATATCGTCACATTCACTTGGTAGCTGACTCCCATCATCAGAAATTCCACAAATCACGAAGCAAGCATCATTCGGACATCGAATAAACACGTAAAACCCACTCTAGGTGATAAATCCACTTGCTCTACTCATACTCAAAAGATATCACCAAACTTTGCAACTCTACCCCTCGCGGGTATCTAACTACTCTCTTGATAGGCTCCACAATTGCTCATCTAGGTATCTCTCCTAGATTACTCCTCTCCCCAAATCCCTCTCTAAAGGATTCTTGTTGGATAACCCTCTACACATAACGTAAGGGTATTTTAGGAAATCACCGTTCGGGTGTTGGCTGATCGTACACATAACGTAAGGGTATTTTGGATACTCTTAGATTACTCCTCTACTAAAATCCCTCTCAAAAATCCTTTTACTCATTTTGGAAAAATTGTTTCTTTTATGAAATTTTTTCTCAAATCCTCAGTTTAAGTTCAGATACGCCCAAAGGTGCATCTAAATCCGTCAAACCAAGGCTCTAATACCAACTTGTAATGACATAAATTTTCATTTTCCATCACACTAAAACTCATATAATATTCTCAAATCTCATGTTATCTATGTCATCACAAATAAACATATCCCAGAATCTTAAAAGCATAATCTTCTTCCAGTGTGTACAAATCATGTCGGCACCTTCCCGCGATCCTCGCTAGTACCTGAAACACATATCACATAACACGGTAAGCATAAATGCTTAGTGAGTTCCCCAAAATACCACATACAACACATAAGCCACTCGAGGCTATAACTCCGTGTGACCCTCTGGTTAATGTGTCTCAGCGGGACCCTCTAGTCCCATAGCTCGTTGAACCCTCCGGTACGGTCTGTATCGTTGGACCCTCCAATCCGGTCTATATCGTTGGACCCTCCAGTTCGATCTCTATTGTTGGACCATCCGGTCTGATCTCTATCGTTGGACCCTCCAGTCCGGTCTATATAACACATAGCATATATATAAAGTAATGCACATAAATCATAAACATACATATACACATAAGACCCTCCGGTCTGCACATATATACCACTCAAGGTAATGTATAGTGAGAAGACTCACCTTATATGATGTCTAGTATACTCTCATTCTCGATATCCCCGATCTAGCCTCCACTTATGAAAATGATAATATCTCTAATCAATACTCTCTTTATGTTCTCATCTCTAAAGAATGGGTAGAAGACCATTCTACCGCTCCATAGCCTCTCTTGAATCAGTTTGACCCAAAACCCTAAGGTCAACGGATGTCAACTCCAGCCAACAGTCCAACTTTAACTAGACTCATCGAGTGCACTCGGGTGACTTGGCGAGTCCATGCGTGTCCTCTGAATCCTCCTAAGGCTTGACTTGACTCATCGAGTTAACCTTTCATACGATGGGTTACCACTGGTCATGAACCACGAGGCAAACCGATCTGACTCGTCGAATCCTCTCATAGACTCGGCAAGTTTCCTCCATGGCAATACTCATTTGACCTTCCGAGGTCATATATGTTTCTCTAACTTATAGATCTGGCCTTCTAGCACCCCAAAAGTCACGTGAAGCTTCAATCTTTATGTCCATACACCACACATCTTGCTCTATTTGATGAATTAACCCTTATAATGGTGTCTTAGGCTCAATACTCATATGTGACAGCATCAAGCTGGGATCATGGGACTCTTTGGATCTCTCAAGGTCTAGATCCGATGTCTATGCCTCAAGAGGACTTCACTTTCATCATCACTCAACTTAAAAAAGGGTAAAGAAACTCTAAATTCATGAGATCTACTCACTATACGAAAATAGGTAAAGATTTATACCTTAACCAACAACTTTGAATGGAGTCGTAGTAGATCTGAGCCCCTCCCACAATTTAGCTTGAACAATCTTCTTCTTCCTTGCAAGAATGCACCCAAAATGATGAAAATTAGCTCCCTCTTTCTCTCTATGCTCTCTGGATCAATTAGGGTCTCTCAAGGGAAGTGTGGCCATAATTGAAGGCCATAAGGGCCTTTAAATAGGTCACAAACCCGGACAATTAGGGTTCTTTCTCAGTAGTGCTGACTTGGCGAGTCAGATACCCGACTAGTCGAGTCCATTCATTAAACACGTCACCAAAACGTGACCCTACTCGACGAGTTAAGACACCAACTCGTCGAGTCACTCCTCATATCTCCAAATGAATACTCAAAATATGATCCCTGGATATCTGGGTGTTACAACAATTCTTGAAACTCCTCAAGAAGTAATTGCACAAATATAGTAGTCGTTTCTTTATTCTTTTCCTTCCGTAGCTGCATCGGCCAATGTGTTCTCTTACTCTCTTTTTTTTTGAAACAGTGAATAAATTAATGAAAACGATCCACTACTAGCAAGTAACTAGAAGGGGAATGGAAGTACAAGGTTGAAATAGAAACATACATGGAATCGTATACATATTATGAACTTAAATTATAAATGGAGACTCGTTCCAGTTATCCCAATCACTGATTCCTTCAACTCCCGTGTACTTTTTCCAGAAGTACACCATTGACTTAATTGACCCTGCACCATAAGTGGGAGTATGAAATACTCCATTGAACACCTGCTCATTCCTAAGTTTCCATAGGATCCAGATTAGGCCATGAAATATGTTGAGGAATCTTATTGCCTTCCTTTGGTTGCTTCCCCAGTTTTATAAAAAAAGTGAGTAATTCTCCAACTTATAAGAACTCTTCCTGTTTTAAGCCACACCAATTGAAAATAATCTTCCTGACTTCACATGCAAATGGACATTGTACAAGGATATGATCAGAGAATTCCAATCCGTTAACACAAGCACCACAGTTATCGTTTTCTATATCAGCCCCTTTGCATTTTAATGCCACTGCGGATGGGATCTTCCTTTGCATCGCTCTCCAAATAAAATAGTTAACTTTGATCGGAGTTACCTTACTCCATTTAAAAGGTGGTAAAACACGATTAGGGTATTGTAAATGTTCCAATTTTTTCTTAGCAAGCTTATAGTGAATTGGCTGTCATTATCTAATGCACAAGTCCATTGATCTTATCCCGGTTCCAAATGCACCCTTGATAACTCGTTTTTGAGGTTATTGATGCAGCTAATGTTGGCATTATCAATCACATTGGATTTCCAATGAGCTTTAAACTGATTGTTTATAAATCTGTCAGACACCAAACATTTCTTCCAGGATTCCAGCTCAAACAGAGATGGGTATGTTTCTCCAAGTGTAACGGAACCTAACCATTTGTCATACCGGAAAAGTGAATTATCATCGGATTCGATGTTTAGTTTAAAAACATCCATAGTGTCCAACCCAAATTTTTTGAGATCATTCTTGTATGTTGTAATGTTGTTCCATATGCCAATTATTTTCAGGTTTGAAAGATAATAATGAGGTTTGTTGTGAAGATTATGAATACCTTTTACAACTTTAACCCAAAGGGAGTTTCTCTCAGTTTTTAGTCGCCGCCACCATTTTACTAGCAAGCTAGTATTCAAGGTACGAATAGTTCCCACTCCTAGTCCGCCCTCAGATTTGGGAGCAACAACTTTTTCCCAAGACACCCAATGGAATTTTCTTTTACTGTCATCTTGGCCACATAAGAATCTCTGTCTAATTTTATCAAGTTTTGTAACGACCAAATTTTCACGCCCAAAAATTTTATTTAAAATAAGTGGTTTGTAAAACATTTTTAGTAAAACATCATCCGATCATATCATTTCATAAAACATATCTCGTGTCTGAAAACCCAAAACATGAAAATAATAATAATGTCAGAGTACAATCCCAGAACATCTCATAATGCAGAAATCAAATGTGCGTGTGTATGATGTGCCGCTACCGCGCTAGCTCCTTCCCCTTCGCTGAAGAGGTACCTTAAACCAAAACTGAAAACTGTAAGCATGAAGCTTAGTGAGTTCCCCCATCGTACCACATACCATACAATCATATCACATACATACTGCCAGGCATTTCTGGGGTGCCCGACCTACCCGGCACGGCCATTCTGGGGTGCCGACCTACCCGTACGGCCATTTTGGGGTACCGACCTACCCATGTCGAGCCATTATGGGTGCTGACTACCCTTCGGTCCTAACAACCGAATCTTGGGGACTATTTCACCCCGTTCTACTACTGTCACAAATAACATAATATAACCATGTTATCAGACATATCTGGGGTGCCTGAGCTACACTTCGGTCCTAACAACCGAACTCGGGGACTAGTCCCCTCCTACTACCTTTATCGCATATAAGATAACAAGCCATCATGCAAACATATCATCACATACTGCCAGACGTACCTGGGGTGTCTGACTACCCTTCGGTCCTAACAACCGAACTCTACTACTATCACATACAACATATCATGCTAGCATATAACACATCAGGTAGTAACAAACCTAGATGATATCACAAAGACAATCATCTATCATACGTCTCCTACTTGTGCGACGACATTGTGGCCTTAGAGTCACCGCTACTGGAAGGTAACTCACCTCGAAAAGTAGCTGTTGAAAGTCTGCTTGCTAAGCACTTGACTGCGGAATCGGTAATCCTCCGACTAGAAATCATAAACACAGATTAGCCACTGATACACACCCTTAGGCCAGCTCCTTCCACGTGCAGATACGAAGGGTTAGACCTTGAACACCCAAACCCCTCTTACTCAGTAACAGTTCATCTGACTCGCCGATTTTGAAGAACAACTCATCAAGTACCAGGAAATCTTCATAGGACTCGCCGAGTTGTTCATCCAACTCGCCAAGTCTAAGGCCATCTTCAAAGAACTCGCCGAGTTCCACTTTGGGACATGCCGAGTCCCTTGACCCATTTCCCATATAGACTAAATCTGATACATGCAACGCTTCAAAACTATATATCTATCTTCCTAGGGCATGCTTATCATGTAAAGTTGCAAACTTTACGTGCATGCATGGCCCTACAAGCTCCAAAAGGCCAATCCAAGCTCTTTATGAGGTCATACACAATGGGGACTTCAATCACTTCAACCACAAAAACTTTATACTTCTAATACGTCCATAAGGTCCAGATCTGAAGTCCTTTCGGATCATTAGGCATAAAAACATGGAGTTTGGTGTTTTAGGGATTGAAAACCACCAATTAGGGACAAAAAGGGAATCTAACGATTTAGTGATCAAGGTAGGGACTTTTTCTACCTGAATGGAAGCCTCTTGCACGGTAGATGTCGAATCTACTTCTCCTCCTTGCACTCTTCCACCTCCTTCATCTTCTCTTAAGCTTCAAACTTCCTTTACAAGGCCAAAATCACTCACATGGACACAAAAGGGCTAGGGTTTTGCTCTACAGCTCTTGTGCAAGTGTTAGGGACAAAGGAGGCCGAGTTAGAGGGCTTAAATAGGGTGCAAACACCCGGGTTAGGCTTTTTGCCCAAACAAGGCCTACTCGCCGAGTCCGGGAACCGACTTGCCGAGTCCGAGGCTCAGACCCTGCGTCTCATCCTGGTCCTACTCGGCAAGTTGGTCCTTCAACTTGCCGAGTCCAATGCAAATTGCATGAATTAAAATTATTGATTACAAGAAATACGTACTGGGAACCAGGTGCTACAAATCTCCCCCACTTATTTTAGACTTCGTCCTCGAAGTCTGCTGCTCGATCCTGAAACAACTTGTGGTAGTGCTCCATCATCTCTTCCACCGGCTCCCAAGTCCACTCCGACCCCTTGCGGTGCTGCCATTGCACCTATACGAGTTCCACCCTCTTGTTCCTCAGATCCTTCGACTTCATGTCGAGGATTGCCACAGGCCATTCAATGTAATTCAGGCTGCCATCAACCTGAATATCCTCCAAAGGCACCATTGCCGAGTCGTCCACCAAACACTTCCGCAACTGAGAGAAGTGCAAAGTGCTGTGGATCTGGCTGAGTTCGGCTGGCAGATCCAACCTATATGCCACCTTGCCCACCCGGGATACAACCCTGAATGGCTCGATGTACCTTGGGCCTAACTTGCCTCATTTTCTGAATTTGATGACACCTTTCCATCGGGACACCTTCAGAAGAATCATATCCCTGACTTGGAATTCCAAGTCTGAACGATGCTTGTCGGCATAACTTTTATGCCGACTCTGTGCACTCTGAAGCCTGCACTAAACTTGCTGAATCTTTTCAGTCATCTTGAGCACCACTTCGGTGCTCCCCATGACCCTCTGGCCAACCTCACCCCAACATATCAGGGTCCGACACCTCCTTCCGTACAACCTTTCGAAGGGAGGTCGATCAATACTCGTGTGGTAGCTATTGTTGTACGAGAACTCAGCTAGGGGAATATAGGTATCCCAGCTACCACCGAAGTCTAGCACGCATGCCTGCAACATATCCTCAAGAGTCTGGACGGTTCGCTCACTGTGACCATCTGTCTGCTGGTGAAAGGCGGTGCTAAAATGCAGATGAGTGCCCAACTCGTCATGAAATTTCTTCCAAAACCTGGAAGTAAAACGCACATCCCTATCTGAAATCACAGATATTGGCACCCCGTGCCGCGCCACTATCTCCCTGATATAGATGTCGGCCAACTTTTCGGCCGATATGCTCTCCTGAATTGGAATAAAATGGGCGCTCTTGGTTAATCGATCCACGATGACCCATATCGAATCCACTCCTCGCGCGGTCCTGGGAAGCTTTGTGATAAAATCCATCGTAATATCTTTCTATTTCCACAACGGGATGTCCAATGGTTGTATCCTGCCGTGCGGTCTCAGATGCTCGGCCTTGACCTTCCTGCAGGACAAACACCGCTCAGCGTACCAAGCGACATCCCGCTTCACGCAAGGCCACCAATAGTCTAGGCGAAGATCCCCATACATCTTCGTCGCCCCGGGATGAATAGAGAACCGGGATTTGTGCACCTCCTCCATCAGAACCTGACACATGCATCCATGATAAGGGACCCACACCCTATAGTGAAGAGTCAATAACCCTCGGCTATCATAGTCGAAGGAGGAAACATGTCCCACAATCTGCTCACTCTTCCGATGTGCCTCCTTCACAGCCTCCTGCTGAGCCTCCCGAATCCGATCCAATAGCGGAGTCACTACTGTCATCCGTAGGCAGATATCTCGGATCGGTGCTGCCTTACGACTAAGCGCGACGGCCACCACATTGGCCTTCCCTAGGTGATAAAGGATCTCGCAATCTTAATCCTTTACCACATCCAACCACCAACACTACCTCATGTTTAGATTTGGATGATCCATGAGGTACCTCAAACTCTTATGGTCCATGTAAATGGTACAGCGAACCCCATAGAGGTAATGACGCCAAATCTTGAGGGCGAACACAACAGCCCCCAGCTCTAAGTCGCGCGTCGGGTAATTCGCCTCGTGAGGCTTCAACTGCCTCGACGTGTAGGCGATGACATGCCCTCTCTACATCAATACCATGCCCAAACCTGAGATGGACGCATCGCAGTACACAACAAAATCCTCTATGCCCTCTGGCAGGGCTAAGATTGGCGCCTCGCATAATCTTTGTCTCAGTGTCTCGAACGCTGCCTGATGCTCAGGCCCCCAACGATAGCCCATGGATTTCCTTTTTTGGAGCTTGGTCAATGGTACAGCTATCTTGGAGAAATCATGGATAAATCTCCGATACTAGCCCGCTAAACCTAGGAAACTCTGAATCTCAGATGGAGACTTTGGAACCTCCCATCTCATCACAACCTCTACCTTGGCTGGGTCTACTGAAATCATGTCCTGGTTGACAGAGTGCCCAAGAAACTGCACCTCGTGCAACCAGAACTCGCACTTAGAGAACTTAGCATATAAGCTCTCTCTCCTCAGGGTCTCCAACATCTCTCGGAGATGCCCCTCGTGCTCTTCCTGCGTCTTGGAATAAACCAAGATGTCATCAATGAAAACTATCACATACCGATCCAGCATCGGACTGCACACGCAGTTCATGAGGTCCATGAACGCGGAAGGAGCATTGGTGAGCCAAAGCGGCATCACCACAAACTCATAATGACCATAGCGCGTCCAAAATGCAGTCTTCTGCACATCCTCCTCTCTGACCCTCATCTGGTGATAACCTGAATGTAAATCGATCTTGGAGAACCAAGATGCTCCCTGAAACTGATCAAAGAGATCATCAATCCTCGGGAGTAAGTAACGGTTCTTCACTATCACTTTGTTCAGCTCCCGATAGTCTATACACATCCGATGCGACCCGTCCTTCTTCTTCACAAACAAAATCGGGGCTCCCCAGGGTGAACTGCTCGATCTGATAAATCCCTTTTCTAGCAGCTCCTGCAGCTGCGTAGACAACTCCTGTATCTCGGGATGAGCCAACCGATAGGGTGCCTTGGCTATTGGAGCCGCACCAGGGACTAGGTCGATCCTGAACTCCACCTGGCGCTCTGGAGGTATCCCAGGTAGCTCCTCGAGGAATACATTCGCGAACTCTCGTACTACGGGCACCTCATCCACCGTCACTCTACCCGCCTCCCGGGTATCCATAACATACGCAACATAACCTTCGCAACCCTGCTGGAGGTAATGTCTGGCTCTCGCTGTTGAACATAGGGCTGGTCCTCGCTGTGGCTTCTCGCCCTAAACTACTAGCTCTCCCCTACTTGGGGTCCTGATCCGCACCAACTGCTGCACGCAGTCGATCACTACCCCATTGGGGCTTAACCAATCCATACCGATAATAATCTTGTTCCCCCGCAAAGGTATGGGAACCAGATCCACCAGATAACGATCCTCAAACAATCTCAATACACAATCCTGGAAAACCTCTGATACTTGCACCGAACGATCATCAGCAATCTCCACCTCTAAAGGGCAATCCAACTTGCCCGAAGACTCAGGAAACTTCTAGCTAAGCACAAGAGAAACAAATGATCGGGTAGCCCCCAAATCGAACAACACCTGAACTAGGATACCATTCACATGGAACGATGCTAAGCAGAGCACATACATATGACATATCAACATTACAACAACCTAACATAAAAGCATAAATAAAGAATCATACTAGTCACCACATCGGGTGCGGTGCGTACCTCCTCTGTAGTCAGCTGAAAGGCCCAGCTCCTCACCAATGGAGCCTCCGAGTTGACCTGCCGCCGTCTGTGATCCGCAGAGTCACTGGAGCTGGCGCCTTCACTAGCATTGATGCTGCTGTCAACTGGGGGCAATTGGCCTTCTTGTGGCCCCTCTGGTTACAGTGGAAGCACAACAACTCAGACGTCTGAATAACTGGTACAGGGGCAGTACAATCCCTATTGAAATGCCCCGTCTTGCCGCACTTGTAGTAGGCCAACGATCCCAGTCTACACGCCTCCTCATGTGGCCTGCCGCATTTCCTGCAGCGGCCTCGCCCCTATTGGCCTTTTGGCCCAGCATCTGATCCTTTGGGCTTCTTCCTCGAAGCCCCTGTAACCTAACCTCATTTGCCTTCCTCTTCCGGATATGCTCCAGATCAATCTCCCTCTTCCTAGCCCTGGCAATCATGGAATTCAGGGTAGGGAAAGCTGAAAAACTAACATGCTCCCGAATGTCAGCCCGTAGCATGTCATGGTAGCGGGTCCTCCTTGTATCCTCATCCGCCGCATACTGGGGCACTAACAATGCCCTCTCTCAGAACTTGGCGGTGATCTCCGCCACAGTCTCCGTCGTCTGCCTCATATCTAAAAACTCCCTGGCCAGCTGCTGAAGTTCGACAGCCGGTGCAAACTCTTCCCTGAACCTGGTCACAAAGTCCAACCAGGTCATAGCCTCGATAGCCGAGGCTCCCAATGTGTCACCAACAGACTCCCACCATTCCCTAGCTCTGTCTCTCAAACACCCTATTGCGTATCTCACCTTCGACCCCTCGGGGAAGAAGCTAGTCAACTGTGCAACCTCGATGTCTGCAGTCCACTGCTTGGCAGCTATGGGGTCCTTTGCCCTGTGAAAATCTAGCGCACCACTGCCCCTGAAGTCCTTAAAGGACAGTGTGTGAGATCCCAACTGGCCAGATGCCATGTCGCATGAATGCCCTGAGGCGATCCTTCATCAACTCAACTATCCCTTCCTTGATTGACCCGAAGATAATGGGAGTCGACTCAAGGATGCCCCTAGTGATCTCTGACGCGATGAACTCGTGTCACCTCTCATCCCCTAGCTTGGAACCTGATCCCGAACCCGATCCCTCTCCTGAACTGCCAACTGCTGGCCTCTATCGTAGTACCACCATTCTGCAATATATAAACAATGACTGTTAGTGATACTGATACCTCTTGAGGAACCACATCCACTACAAGTTCCCTGGTCTTATCTCGGCCTTCCTCGGTTCGGGTACGGATCCTCTACTTTCAGTAGTACGGGCCCATACTACCTTCCACAGCTATCAGTACCTTCTTCAAGGACTGCCTTTACTCCACCAGATCCCTTTTTACCACTACTAACTGTCACACCCCGAAACCGATGGCGGAAACATTCCGGGGCGGAGGACGTCATGTAAAGCATCACAACCACTGTACATAGTAAGCATAGTAAACACAACCATTACATTACATAGAAGTATTTACACTTGTTTGAAAGTAATGTTACACACGATTACAGATATATACATCCAAAATGAACAAAATTAAAGACGAGACTGCTAAAAACACTCTGTCTTCTCCAAAAGATCGCGGGATACCTATTTAATATGGACTTGAGAATACAAGTAGTTTTGAAAATATTAGCATAAAGCTGGTGAGTTCATAAGCAGTTTGTTTTAGTAAAAAAACAAGTTTCCTTTGGTTTTCTGAAAAAGTTGTTATCCAATAAAATCCCATATTTTCTTATAAGAAGAGTTGAGTAATTCGTTTGTTACACAATCTGGTTAAGAACAGTTTTGTGATCCCATGAAAAACCCTTTTTTTCCTTCAAAGTTTGTGGTTTGTTATCGATTCGAAATGAAGTATACAAGTATCTACCTTACTTATAACGTTTAAATGAATTATTCTGAAAGCCTGGTTATCTTTGAAAGTACATTAGTTTCAATACATAAACTATAGAAGAGAGAAAAACATCCGTGAATAAAATTTGTTAATTTAATACGTATTGTCAGTCGTATAACCATACTAGTTTGACTCTCGACCTCCTTGACGTTCTTCAAGCGTCGCTACAATCCAAAATTTGTCACCCCTGGCGTGCCCACCTAACTGTAGCTAGCAGTTAAGGTGTGGGATTATCAGTCCCGAATAAATCTATCCACAAATTACACCCTCCCTCCCGGAGACTCTGGTTATACCTCCGGAGAGGATTTACTGATATCCTGTAGGGAATAATGAAGATGAATCTCACAAGCTGGTATTGCCAATTCACGGAAAAATAGATCGTTCTCGACTTTCGAAATAGTTTGGTAAAATATAAATAATCAAATACTAGATAATTATTCAACGAGATACTGCAGATTAAACATGGATAAACTAAATTAGTCATAGTTTTTAAATCCATAAAACCAGTAATGTCGATCCCAAATTATTCACAATTTCGAAAGCTATGTTATTACATTCCGAAAATTTCCCTTATGCTCCGCATATTACAAAAGGGATTGAGTATTTAAAGTTTGTCAGGAAATCGTATAATTATATCAGTTTTTAGTTTCAAAAACTTTTATGATTTGCTTGTATTCCCCCCGTGAAAAAATTGGAAAACACAGAAAAAGTGGAGGGGTATCAACTCACCGGTCGAGAAATGTGTTGGCTAGGGTGCTAAATGTCCATTTAGGGCTTGAATACGTGTGAGGTTCCTATGTAATATGAGTACATACATAATTGTATCTAATTAGGCTTTGAACTACTAATTAAATGAGAACATAGACTCCGAGGCGCGAAAACACTTCAATTCAAGTGTTAGGAGTGATCCGGGTTGCATCTAACGGTGTATAAGGCATGGATATGGAGTTTTCTCTTCAAGAGTAAACTCCTAATGGAGATTACGGCCCAATGACCATATCCCCATGAGTTTACATCCGTAAACTCATGGGTGGTGGGTTCTTGGTTGCTTAATGGTCTTACAACACTTATGGGATGAGTTATGTTAAGTTCTAAGCCAAGGGAAGGGATTACACCCTCATATGGACCATTTCAAGGAGAATACTGCTGTAAAATAGGAGTTTACAGCCGTAAACTCTCATGTACCCATTCCTTATGCCTTTTGGTGGTCCTAGGTTAAGCACAAATGTTTCTAGTCCAAACTACAAACCATGGAAGGAAGTTAGGGCACCATTTGACCACTTTATAGGACTTTACGGCCCAAGAACCATTCCTTGGGGGGTTTACGGCCATAATATCCTAAGTGGGTGGTTTCCTTCATGTTTAAGGTCCCTAACACAATGGTGGATGATTCTAGACATTATTCCAAGGCTTAGGAGGTGTTTAAGGGGCATCTTAACACCTTAAAAGGTGTTTGTGGCCGTTGAAGGGGTGTTTACGGTCCAAGAATGTTCTTGGGACATAAAATCATCTTTACTCAGTAAATGTTAAGGTTTTGGTGTTCCAAGTCTATTCATGTAAGCCCCTAAGTCATATCTAAGCTCCAAAAGTGGTTTGGAAGGGTTTGGGGGCTCCAAAACCCCATTTAAGGGATTTTACGGTTTGGGATAGTTCCTGGGCTGTAAACACATGTTCTTAGTCCTTTTCATGATTTAAACACGAATTTGAAAGCTAAACATGCTACACTATCAGCTAGGATGGATTACATACCAAATTGGAGCTTGAAAGGTTGATTTTTGGATCAAATTTTGAGTTTGTAGAGAGAGAGTAGAGAGAGAGTGAAAAAGCTTCAAATGAAGTTCTTTCAACTTTATATAGGGTTAGATTTTGAGTCTCGGTGGAAATCTACCCGATACCGACGTTAAACGAGGCTTTTGGTCGTACCCGATTTAGTTGTTGTAACCCAACGTGGTCGGAACTAAAAAATTTACAAATAATAATTTGGGGTGTTTTCATGTGTTTCTAACGGGCTTGGACACTTGCGGGATTATAATAAAGGTCTCAATTTAATTACATTAACCCAAAAGTTAATGGAAAAATCAGAAATACAAACGGTTTTATTAACGGGGATGGGTTACAACGACGGAAAGTTTTCAGATTGTCACATTATCCCCCCGTTAGAGGGAATTTCATCCCGAAATTTAGAATTAAAATACAAATCATGGAATTGAAAAGAGATACGGATATTTCTGTTTCATCAAGTCTTCACGCTCCCAAGTGAACTCAGGTCCCCGCTTGGCATTCCAGCGAACCTTCACTATCGGGATGCGACTTTGTTTCGTACGCTTGATCTCTCGATCCATGATTTCAATCGGTTCTTCCACAAAGTTCAGGCTTTCGTTGATCTCGATATCGTTAAGATGGATCACAAGGGTTTCATCAGATATGCACTTTTTAAGATTTGAGACGTAGAAGACATGATGGATGTTGCTAAGTTCTTGAGGTAGTCGGAGTTTATAGGCTACAGAACCGATCCTAGCGAGGATCTCGAAAGGTCTTATGTACCTCGGTTAAGTTTTCCACGCTTTCAAAAGTGTATCATGCCTTTCCAGGGCGAGATCTTCAACAGGACATGGTCTCCAACCTAGAATTCCAAGGGTTTCCGTTGTTTATCAGTGTAACTTTTCTGTCGGTCTCGTGAAGCTTTCAGTCGTTCTTAGATTTGAATGATCTTCTTGGTGGTTTCACGGATGATTTCAGGACCAGTGAGAGCACTATCAGGAACTCTACTCTTGGCTAGCTGCATGTCCCCTACCTCGGCCAAGCACAGAGGGGATCTACACTTATGACCGTAGAGGGCTTCGAACGGGGTAGCCTTGATGCTGGTGTGGTAGCTGTTGTTATACGAGAACTCGATCAAAGGTAAATGGATGTCCCACGACTTTCCGAAATTGATGACACAAGCTCTCAGCATGTCTTCCAGGGTCTGGATAGTTCTCTCACTTTGTTCGTCTGTCTAAGGATGATAAGTTGTACTCATATACAACTTAGTTCCAAGATCTTTCTGAAGGGACTACCAGAACCTTGAGGTAAACCTGCTATCTTGATCGGAGATAATGGACACAGGCACACCGTGCATTCGGACTATCTATTGGATGTAGATTCGCGTGGGTCTTTCCATCTTGAATGATTCTTTAATCGGGAGGAACTGAGTAGATTTTGTCAAACGATCAACAATTACCCAAATGGTATCATACCCACTCGGAGATCTGGGTAACTTGGTGACGAAATCCATGGTATTCATCTCCCATTTCCACTCAGGTATCTCGGGCTGCAGGAGTAGACCCGAGGGCTTTTGATACTCGACTTTTACTTTGGCGCAAGTCAAACACTTGCCCACAAAGGTAGCTATTTCGGCTTTCATGTTTGGCCACCAGTATTGTTTCTTTAGATCCAGGTACATCTTGTCCAAACCTGGGTGAATGAAGTATATGGTCTTGTGAGCTTCATTCATAACAACTTCTCTGAAACCTCCGAACTTTGGAGTCCAGCTTCGATCCATGAAACAGTAGACTCTGTCACCTCTGATCTCAAGTTTCTTATCCATTCCCCTCAAGGCTTTATTCAACATGTTCTCTGTTTTAGGGCTTTTAACAGGGCTTCTCGGATCTGTACGGATAGGTGGGAATGAATGGTCATCGTTAATGTCTTCGCCTTGCGGCTTGAACTCTCCTTTTTGCTCAGGGCATCTGCTACCACATTGGCCTTGTCGGGATGGTAGCGGATTTCGCACTCGTAGTCACTGAGCAGCTCTACCCATCGGTGTTGCCTCATGTTTAAGTCTTTATGACTGAAGATGTGCTGCAGGCTTTTATGCTCGGTGAAGATCGTGCACTTAGTTCCGTAGAGGTAATGTCTCCACATCTTCAATTCGAAGACCACTGCTCCTAACTCCAAGTCATGAGTTGTGTAGTTAACTTCGTGTGCCTTAAGCTGTCTTGAGGCATAAGAAATAAATTTTCCTCTCTGCATAAGCACATAGCCTAATCCCTGATTAGACGCATGGTAGAAGACAACGAAATCCTCTGTTCCTTCGAGCAGGGACAGGATAGGTGCACTGCACAAGGCTCGCTTCAACGATTGAAATGCTATTTCTTGCTTCTCACTCCAACAAAAGAGTACACCTTTCTGTGTCAGAGTAGTTAGGGGTTTGGCGATTCTGGAAAAAATTTGAATGAATCTGCGATAGTAACCAACGAGACCCAAGAATTGACGGATTTCTGTGGGTGTCTTCAGTGCCGACCAATTCTCTATCGCCTTAATTTTGGATGGGTCCAAGTGTATACCCTCCTTACTTACCACATGACCAAGGAAAGCTACCTTCCGAATCCAGAATTCGCATTTAGAGAATTTCGCATACATCTTCTCCGTTCTAAGAGTTTCCAACACTAACCTCAAGTGTTGTTTATTATTTTCTTTGCTTTGGTAAAAGACAAGTATGTCGTCAATGAACACGATGATGAACTTGTCCAAAAAGGGGCGACACACCCAATTCATCAGGTCGATGAATACAGTCGGTGCATTGGTTAGACCGACGGGCATCACTACAAACTTGTAGTGACCATATCGAGTCCTGAACGCTATCTTGGAAACATCATTCTCGTGAACTTGAAGCTGATGGTACGCTGATCTGAGGTCTATCTTCGAGAAGTAGCTGGCTCCCTAAAGTTGATCAAAAAGGTCATCTATTCGAGGAAGAGGATATCGGGTTTTGACTGTCAACTTGTTCAACTCGCAGTAGTCTATACACATCCGAAAGGATCCATCTTTCTTCTTCACAAATAAAATCGGGGCTCCCCAGGGTGAGGAACTCGGTCTGATGAACCCTTTGTCAAGCAGCTCATTGAGCTGACTAGATAACTCCTGCATTTCTACTGGAGCTAAGCGATACGGAGACTTGTCTACAGGATTGGCTTCAAGATTTAAATCGATGCGAAACTCGACTTTGCATTTGGGAGGAATTCCCGGAAGCTCTTCGGGAAAGAGATCAGGAAAGTTGCAGACTTCGGGGATGATCTCGAGGTCTTTAACTTCCTATTTCTCGTTGATTACATGAGCTAGGAATGCGTAACACTCCTTTCACAGAAGCTTTTGAGCTTTGATGCAAGATATGATGCGTAGATTGGAACTAAGTTTATCGCAGTAGATCATGAGAGTCTGGTCAGAGGGGAGATTAAGACGGATGGCTTTTTCATAACAAAGAATATCAGCATGATTGGGACTCAACCAATCCATGCCAATAATAACATCAAAGCTCTTTATGGAAACTGGCATTAGGTCGATAGGAAAAGAGTGATCGTTCAGGGTAAGGGTACATCCTATAAATATATCGTTGGCGTTTTCTTTCTCTTCGTTAGCCATCTCAACGGTAAACGTTTCAATTATTGGTTGGGGTTATGTTTAAGGAGATGTTTGAATGTATGGCTAACAAAACTTCTTTCAGTACCAAAATTGAAAAGGATACTAGCATAAGAGTTGTCGAGAAGGAACGTACACGAGACAACGGTGGGATCAGTGACTGCCTCATCTTGTCCCATAGCTAGGACTCTCCCGGTGTTGCTAGCTGTCGCTGCCCTGGGGCAATTTCTCTTGAAATGCCTGACCTCACCACAACCGTAGCAGGCCCTACCAACACCCGTTCCGGAAGCTTGGCTGGTTGACTGAGTTGGGTTCCTACAGTTTCGAGCAATGTGGCCTTTCTTTCCATAGTTCTTGCAGAGCTTCTCATGACAAGGTCCAGGAGTACGATGGTGATAACTGCATTTGCCGCACCAGGGGAGGGTACCAGTGTATCCACTGGTAGAAGTTTGAGTTGTAGGAGCTGCTGTCGGGGTTGTAGCAGCGTGAACTGCTATTGCTTGCTGTTTCTTCGAGGATCCCTACGAATCTTGACCCTTTTGTTTGTTCCAGAATTTTTTTTTATTTTCACCACTCCCTTTAGCCGGTTCGGGAGCTGTGGTCACCTCTTCGAGATCATCACTATGATCAATCAGAATTTGCGCCAAGCATTTGGCGCTGTCGTTGGTGTCTGGCTTTGCAGCCAAGACATTACCCTTGGTTGGCTAGGTCATCCCCTAGATAAATCTCTCAATCTTTTTACTCTATGGGGTAACCATACTTAGACAGAGAAGCACCAAGTCATCAAATCTAGAAGTGTAAGCGGCGATATCGGAACCCTTCATCTTCAGGTTCCAGAGTTCGTGTTCCAGCTTCTGCATTTCGCACCGAGGGAAGTACTCCGCAAGCAGAAGCTCCTTCATGATCTCCCAACCCATAGCATTGGCTACAGGTAGGGTTAAGGCTTTGAATTGGCCATTCCACCAAGTCAGGGCTTTATCGGTGAACGTGCAGGCGGCGAACTTCACTTTGTCGGATTCTGTACAGGCACAGATTTAGAAGATAGATTCGATTTTCTAGAACCATCGAGTTAGGGCAATGACACCCCCAGTGCCATTGAAGGGCGTGGGTTTCGCGTTCGTAAATTCCTTGTAAGAACACTCCTTCCGGTGTCCCTGACTACCTTCTATGTCTTGAGGCTGAGTTCCACCTCCTGGCCCGCCGGAACCACTGGAGTTCATTTGTGATATGGCGGCAACTACAGCAGCAGTAACGACTGCTTGGAACATGGCGGGATCAAATGGAGGGGGAAGTGGTGGTGGAGGAGTGTTGTTCTTTGAGCTGGGTCTTTTCTTTGGAGGCATCTTGATCTAAAATAGCTAGGAAAGAGAGGATCATAAGTCCTCTGAATTGAATCAAGAGATATGGAACAAGAGATATCTCATTATGACAGATATAGAGTTCCATTAAGCGATAAAATAGGAAAGAGTTATCAAAGCAGATAAAATATCGCTAAGGAAGGGAGAAGTAGCAACACTCGGAATGAATTTCTACAACGTACACGACTCTGTCTAAAACACTCCTATAGTATTTTATGTTTCGTTGTGATGATGACTCGTTGTTTGGATATTAGGTAAGTTTTAGGCATGTTGCACACCACTGTCACTCCCAAGCACATGTTAGCCATGTCTCGAATGAATATAGTTTGATCAGGTTATACTGACCCTAGACACAACTACATAACTACCAAGGTTTAACCGCAACGCACAACACCCAATTACTTATGTTTTGTTCTACTCGAATTTACGATTTCTGGCGTTCAGGTATTCTTGTATACTTTTGAAAAATACTTGTATTTTAAAGTATACTTTTAGTTCAGAGCACTTCGGCCCCTTAGTGTTTATAGTCTTATACCGTGTAAGGTTCGGTATACTTAGTTCACTATAAACAAGGGCTCTGATACCAATCTGTCACACCCAAAAACCGATGGCGGAAACATTCCTGGGCGGAGGACGTCATGTAAAGCATCACAACCACTGTACATAGTAAGCATAGTAAACACAACCATTACATTACATAGAAGTATTTACACTTGTTTGAAAGTAATGTTACACACGATTACAGATATATACATCCAAAATGAACAAAATTAAAGACGAGACTGCTAAAAACACTCTGTCTTCTCCAAAAGATCGTGGGATACCTATTTAATATGGACTTGAGAATACAAGCAGTTTTGAAAATATCAGCATAAAGCTGGTGAGTTCATAAGCAGTTTGTTTTAGTAAAAGAACAAGTTTCCTTTGGTTTTCTGAAAAAGTTGTTATCCAATAAAATCCCATATTTTCTTATAAGAAGAGTTGAGTAATTCGTTTGTTACACAATCTGGTTAAGAACAATTTCGTGATCCCAGGAAAAACCCTTATTTTCCTTAACAGTTTGTGGTTTGTTATCGATTCGAAATGAAGTATTCAAGTATTTACCCTACTTGTAACGTTTAAGTAAATTATTCTAAAAGCCTGATTATCTTTGAAAGTACATTAGTTTCAATACATAAACTATAGAAGAGAGAAAAACATCCGTGAATAAAATTTGTTAATTTAATATGTATTGTGAGTCGTATAACCATACTAATTTGACCTATGACCTCCTTGACGTTCTTCAGGCATCGCTAGAATCCAAAAATTGTCACTCCAAGCGTGCCCGCCTAACTGTAGCTAGCAGTTAAGGTGTGGGATTTTCAGTCCCGAATATATCTATCCACAAATTTCACGCTCTCCCTCCTGTAGACTCTGGTTATACTTCCAGAGAGGATTTACTGATATCCCATAGGGAATAATGAAGACGAATCTCACAAGCTAGTATTACCAATTCACGGAAAAATAGATCGTTCTCAAGTTTCAAAATAGTTTGGTAAAATATAAATAATCAAATACGAGATAATTATTCAACGAGATACTATAGATTAAACATGGATAAACTAAATCAGACATATTTTTAAAATCCATAAAACTTGTAATGTCGATCCCAAATTATTCTCTATTTCGAAAGCTATGTTATTACATTCCGAAAATTTCCCTTATGCTCCGCATATTACAAAAGGGATTGAGTATTTGAAGTTTGTCAGGAAATCGTATAATTATATCAGTTTTAAGTTTCAAAAACCTTTATGATTTGCTTGTATCCCCCCCCCCCCCTCTGAAAACATTGGAAAACACAAAAAAAGTGTAGGGGTATGAACTTACCGGTCGAGAAATGTGTCGGCTAGGATGCTAAATGTCCGTTCAAGGCTTGAATACGTGCGAGGTTCCTACATAATATGAGGAAATACATAATTGTATATAATTAGGCTTTGAACTACTAATTAATTGAGAATATACAATCCGAGGCATGAAAACACTTCAATTCAAGTGTTAGGAGTGATCCGGGTTGCATCTAAGGGTGTATAAGGCCTGGATATGGAGTTTGCTCTTCAAGAGTAAACTCATAATAGAGATTACAGCCTAATGACCATATCCCCATGAGTTTACGGCCATAAAATCATTGGTGGTGGGTTCTTGGTTGCTTAATGGTCTTACAACACTTACGGGATGAGGCTAGGTTAAGTTTTCAGGCAAGGGATGGGATTAAACCCTCATATGGACCA
Source organism: Lactuca saligna (assembly GCF_052625555.1). NCBI lineage: Eukaryota > Viridiplantae > Streptophyta > Magnoliopsida > Asterales > Asteraceae > Lactuca > Lactuca saligna. The sequence goes on from NC_136422.1 coordinate 41,928,593, forward strand.
TTTCAAGGTGTTTACGGCTGTAAACTAGGAGTTTATAGCCGTAAACTCTCATGTACCCATTCCTTATGTGTTTTGGTGGTCCTAGGTTAAGCACAAGTGTTTCTAGTCTAAAGTACAAGTCATGGAAGGAAGTTAGGGCACCATTTGACCACTTTATAGGAGTTTACCGCCCAGGAACCATTCCTTGGTGGGTTTACGGCTGTAAACTCCTTTGGGGGTGGTTTCCTTCATGTTTAAGGTCCCTAACACAATGGTCGATGATTCTAGACATTATTCCTAAGCTTAGGAGATGTTTAAGGGGCATCTTAACACCTTAAAAGGTGTTTGCGGGCCTTGAAGGGGTGTTTACAGTCCAAGCATGTTCTTGGGCTGTAAAATCATGTTTACTCCCTAAATGTTAAGGTTTTGGTGTTCCAAGTCGATTCATGTAAGCCCCTAAGTCATATCTAAGCCCCAAAAGTGGTTTGGAAGGGTTTTGGGGCTCCAAAACCCCATTTAAGGGTGTTTACGGTTTGGGATAGTTCCTGGGCTGTAAAAACATGTTCATGGTCCTTTTTCATGATTTAAACACGAATTTGAAAGCTAAACATGCTACACTATCAGCTAGGATGGATTATATACCAAATTGGAGCTTGAAAGGGTGATTTTTGGATCAAAGTTTAAGTTTGTAGAGAGAGAGAGAGAGAGTGAAAAAGCTTCAAATGAAGTTCTTTCAACTTTATATATGGTTAGATTTTGAGGCTCGGTGGAAATCTACCTGATACCGATGTTAAACGAGGCTTTTGGTCGTACCCGATTTAGTTGTTGTAACCCGACGTGATGGAAACTAAAAATTTTCCAAATAATAATTTTGGGTGTTTTCATGTGTTTCTAACAGGCTTGGACACTCACGAGATTATAATAAAGGTCTCAAATTAATTAAATTTAACCCAAAAGTTAACGAAAAATCAAAAATACAAACGGTTTTATTAACGGGGACGGGTTACAGCGACGGCAAGTTTTCGGATTGTCACACTAACCACTACTATCTTTATCCTAGGTTACCCTAGGAAAATCTCTGACTCCACTTAAACCAATCCTCAACTGCTGAAGGCCTCCTTGTAATTCCAGTTAGCCATCACCTGAATAACATCACAACTGACGAGGCTCGGATAATCCTTCGAGTAAAAGACTCGTCCCTACAACGGTTGGACTCAAACGAGAGTTGCGCAGCCGGGTCAAATCCAACACTCTGAGATTATCCAACCCTGATCCCATGTGATGTGACATATTCACCTAATGGCTAACTCCCATCACTTGGAGTCCCACAAAGCACAAAGCAAGCAACATTCGGATACAGGAACTACACAAGAAAATCTATTCGGATAATGAGAAATTGCACTAGCATTCAATGCTTAACTCATACTATCAGGCATAACCTAAATAGGTTATTCTATTGCTGTCTACTCAATTTCTAGCATGCAATTCACATAAGGCTGGAACACATAAAGTAGACATGTAAGGTATCCTCATAGATCCTTAGTCCTATTCTAACATGTTGTCTACTGAAATTGATAAACATAGTATAACATTGTAGGGGTACTTTGGGGAATACTTACTTGCGCTCGGACGGTTGCGCACATCACACACTTCATTCTATCTTAAAACTCTTTACTTAATCTTTTATAAAACTTTTTCTTTATCGAAATCCTTTAATCCCTCGGTTTCAGTTCAGACACTCCCGAAGGTGTGTCCGAATCCCTCAAACCAGGGCTCTGATACCAACTTGTAACGACCAAATTTTCATGCCCAAAAATTTCATTTAATTTAAGTGGTTTATGAAACATTTGTAGTAAAACAACATCCGATCATATCATTTCATAAAATATATCTCGTGTCTGAAAACCCTAAAACATGAAAATAATAATAATGCCAGAGTACAATCCCAGAACATCTCATAATGCGGAAATCCAATGGGTGTGTGTATGATGTGCCGCTACCGTGCCAGCTCCTTCCTCTTTGTTGAAGAGGTACCTGAAACCAAACTGAAAACTGTAAGCACGAAGATTAGTGAGTCCCTTCATCGTACCACATACCATACAATCATATCACTTACATACTGCCAGGTATTTTTGGGGTGCCCGGCCTACCCGGTACGACCATTCTGGGGTGCCGACCTACCCGTACGGTCATTCTGGGGTGTCGACCTACCCATGTCGAGCCATTCTGGGGTGCTAACTACCCTTCGGTCCTAACAACCGAACCTCGCGGACTATTTCACCCCCTACTACTACTATCACAAATAACATAACATAACCATATTATCAAACATATTTAGGGTGCCTGAGCTACCCTTCGGTCCTAACAACCAAACTCGGGGACTAGTCCCCTCCTACTACCTCTATTGCATATAACATAACAAGCCATCATGCAAACATATCATCACATAATGTCATACGTACCTGGGGTGTCTGACTACCTTTCGGTCCTAACAACCGAACTCTACTACTATCACATACAACATATGATGCTAGCATATAACATATCAAGTAGTAACAAACCTAGATGATATCACAAAGACAATCATCTATCATACGTCTCCTATTGGTGGGTAGGCATTGTGGCCTTAGACCCATCGCTACTAGAAGGTAACTCACCTCGAAAAGTAGCTCCTGAAATTCTGCTTGCTAAGTGCCTGACTGCTGAATCGGTAATCCTCCGACTATAAATCATAAACACGGATTAGCCACTCATACACACCCTTAGGTCAGATGACTGACCCACCCCTGGTCGAAGATCAACTCCTTGGTCAAAGTCAACTTCCAGTTGACTGGACTCGCCGAGTCATGGCACCGACTCGCCGAGTCCTTCTCCCACTAACCCGGTCCTACTCTACAATTCCCTCTTCCCACTCACTAAGTCACCCTTAACTCACTACTTGGGACGATAGAACCGGCTCGCGATCCGACTCGCCGAGTCCAAGAACAACTCACCGAGTCCATACGAGCAGATCTCCTACTCACTTCCAAATCCTCACCAGAGCTTCCTTTATGAGGATTTGGGTTTTGGGGACAATTACTACACGTTAAATTGCTAATTCCGCATGCAGATACGAAGGGTTGGACCTTCAACACCTAAACCCCTCTTACTCAGTAACAATTCATCTGACTCACTGAGTTTCAAGAACAACTCGTCGAGTACCAGGCAATCTTCATAGGACACGCCGAGTTGTTCATCCAACTCGCTGAGTCTAAGGCCATCTTCATAGAACTCGTTGAGTTCCACTTTTGGACTCGCCAAGTCCCTTGACCCATTTCCCATATAGACCAAATCTGAGACATGCAACGCTTCAAAACCAATAGATCTATGTTCCTAGGGCATGCTTATCACGTAAAGTTGCAAACTTTACGTGCATGCATGGCCCTACAAGCTCCAAAAGGCAAATCCAAGCTCTTTATGAGGTCATACACTCAATGGGGACCTCAATCACTTCAACCACAGAAACTTTATACTTCTAATACGCCCATAAGGTCTAGATCTGAAGTCCTTTCGGATCATTAAGCACAAACACATGGAGTTTGGTGTTTTAAGGCTTGAAAACCACCAATTAGGGACAAAAAGGGAATCTAATGAACTAGTGATCAAGGTAGGGACTTTTCTACCTGAATGGAAGCCTCTTGCAGGGTAGATGTCGGATCTACCTCTCCTCCTTGCACTCTTCCACCTCCTTCTTCTACTCTTAAGCTTCAAACTTCCTTCACAAGGACAAAATCACTCTCAAGGACACAAAGGGGCTAGGGTTTTCTCTACAGCTCTTCTGGATGTGTTAGGGACAAAAGAGACCGAGTTAGAGGGCTTAAATAGGGTGCAAACACCCGAGTCAGGGGTTTTACCCAAACATGGCCTACTCGCCGAGTCCGAGGCTTAGACCCCGCGTCTCATCCCGCTCCTACTCAACGAGTTGGTCCTTCAACTCGCCGAGTCCAAGGCAAATTTCATGAATTAAAATTATTGATTACAAGAAATACGTACCGGGAACCAGGTGCTACAAGTTTATCCTTGATAGCCTTCGGGGCTGTGAACATAAAGAAGAAGTAAGTGGGAAGATTCCCCAAGACCGAGGCGATTAGTGTCAATCTACCCCCGAATGAGAGCGTCTTTGATTTCTATGTAGATAGCTTGGATTGGAATTTATCGATGATAGGTTTCTAGTTTTTGCACAAATATTAGATTTTCTGCAACCGAAATTCTAAGATTGTTAAAAGGGAGTGAACCCGCTTCACACCCAAGAATGTTAGCCCAATTCTCAATCTCTCTGATTGAAGTTCGAATTCCAAAAACCTTTGATTTATGGAAATTGACTTTGAGGCCCAAGGATGCATTAAAACATTTTATAATGCTGGCTAAGTTTTTTAGGTTGGATCTGGACCATTCTCCCACGAATAAGGCATCATCTGCGTAAAACAGGTGTGATAGGATGGGGTCGTGATTTGGGATTTGGATGCCCTTGAAGATATCGTTTACCTTTGCATCTTTGAGTGCTACATTGAGGCCTTCCATGGCTATGATGAAGATGAAAGGGGATAAAAGGTCTCCTTGTCGAACACCATTAGATATTCCAAACTCACAAGTTGGTGAACCGTTGATTAACACCGAGGCCCTGGATAAGTGAAGGCAGCCATAGATCCATTGTCTTCGTTTACTACCAAAACACATCTGTGAGAGTACCGAGTCAAGATATTCCCAGTTGATGAAATCGAAGGCTTTATCGAAATCAACTTTGAACATTAAAATACTCTTTTTAACCACTTTTGACCAAGATATCAGCTTATTTATCATTAGTGGGCCGTCTAAGATACACATGCCTTCCACATACGTTGATTGTACGTCTCCAATAAGATCACTGATAACAGATTCAATATGGATGGAAAGGATTTTTTAAATGATTTTAGACATACATCCCATAAGGCTGATGGGCCGGTAATCTGTGAGAGAGATGGGAGCTTTGACCTTAAGGACTAGTGATATGAAAGTCGAGTTGCAACCTCTAGCAAAGGTCCCAAATTTGTCAAAGTGCAAAACCAATTTCATTACATCATCTTTAATAGTCTTCCAGTAATGGGGGCTCGAAAAATAAGTTTAAAGATAAGGATGGAAGACATTTATTTAAGAATTTTTGGTTTTTGTGATATTATATGTTTTTGAATTTTAAGAGTTCTTGTTCACCTCTTTTTTTTTTTATTATTATTATTATTATTATTATTATTATTATTATTATTATTGTTGTTGTTGTTGTTGTTGTTGTATTTGTGTTATATATTCAGTTTAGCTTTGATCAATGAACTAACTTGTACAACCTGATATGTTCCGCGGTCTCGACCGGAACCACTGATACTACCTTGGCCGTCTTAATGTTGTTTGTAAATATGGTACTCACGAAATTAGATAGGAAAATAATAACTTGGCAATACCTTTGTAGATAAGGATGGAAGATATTGGTTTTTTAAGATATTACAATGTTTTTGAATTTCAATAGTTCTAACTTCTAGTCGTTTTTCTCTCACTGTCTATCTTTTTTTTTTAAAAGAAACCCAATAGATTTTCAGTAGACTTTTATTTGAATCACTGAATATTTATTTTAATTTTAAGAACACCTTGGTGATTTTGATTATTTGTGGTTCCAGTAATATATGGATCACATTATTATTCCTTGATGCCTTTGTTATTCTAAGGCATACAATAAGCTTTTTAACATAATCTCACTTTTATATAAGGATCTTTTTCTATAGTTTACCTAAGAAAAAAAAATATTTTAGTTCCCAATATTTTTTTTAGGCCGGGTTGACCTTCCGCTAAACCATGTGAGATCATACGCCCTGCATTCATTCCCATTTGCATTAATACATAACATCTACCAATAACACTCACACCATTTAGTATAATTACATAATTAAAATTACTTTTTTATCATAATTTTAAACCACATTTTGTGGAACGAATATTATACAGACTTGTTTATAATATTATGGAGGTTACATGATTAATATTCCCTGCATGTTACCGTCTCAATGGATCAGTACGTACTCCTATACAGAAGGACTGCTTCATACCAATCGTTATCAATAATAAAAGCTACCCCCGGTGCATACCTCGATTATGCACTCAATTTAACAGATTTAAATAACTGAATCAACGCTGGTTGGTTATACGTACTATAACATTTCTGAACAACCACTTCATCATGGTCACCAAACTAGTTGTCCCAGTCTTGATTTTCTTCCTCTTCAAGTACTCATATTCAGCAGAGGTAACATATAACGTCCTTAGTTTTGGAGACAACACTACTAGAAAATCTGATAATACCTAGTTACATACGGCAAAATCTGTAGGTATTCTGTACATATAGGGTGTTACCGACGAAATTGCGAC